>NC_137216.1:22706663-22938769 GCF_949987685.1 Ammodytes marinus
AAATGGGGCAGAGAGGGGAGTGACATGCAGAGAACGACCGCGGGTGGGGAATCGAAACCGGGTCTGCTGCTGGGCCCGGCCCGGGAGGGGGGACGCCTTACCAACTGAGCTAAAGGCGCCCCCCAAAAGTCCATTTTTACTATGTATTAAAACCCCATCCACTTGTAAATACAATACCTGGCTGACAGGAGACTTAGCTTAATTTGTGCTAGTAAAAGAACTGGGCAGTGAGGGGGGTTTCAATATGATTGTCCAGGGTTGTAAGATTGACCATCACCCACTGAGGTACAATAAATATAAAAAAATTATGTCCCAGGTGATTACTTACTACACCTTCCCAGTCTCCTTCTCCTAGTGACAAGAGGAGCACATCACACAAGCGGGGTAGTAATGCCTGAGCAGCCTTAACCGCTGACTCTTTGTATTAAACCTCGCTAATGTGCATTTAATATCACACACAATCGTATTAATTAAGACCAAACCATCTGTAGAACCATCACAAGCGAAGTGCTGAATGTATTAAGACAGACAGTTGTAGGAGACATAGGGCTCAAAATCATCAGGAATGCACAAAACAATCAGAATTGAACAGGAAATGTCCTAAACGTCTGTTCAGTGAGATTCTTTGTAAGGGAGTGCCATGTTTTGGACAATCAATGGTATGAGAGGTGCATAGCACGCAGGGGTGTGACAACATGATACTGAGGTGAACCCATCCTAGTCATGAATACGGCACGAAAGGAATGCAAACTGATCGGAGATAATCAAACTACTAGTCTAACAGTCAGCAGGTCAAGGAAATACAATCTGTATACAACCGAACAACTCAATATCTTATTTTAAAGGAAACCATAAAATAAACCATTGTCACTTCCCTCTAACTGAGCTGGCAACTTACTCAGCTAATTTAGTCTTAGAAATAAACTTAAACTAACAAAATAACAAAATTACCATAGCCTCTATAAAATACTAAATACTACAAACAAATTGAGCAGTTTGGTATCACAACAGCTGAGAGGTAGCGATAGATTAATCCCTGAGCTCAACAATAATCTGTTTTTTTTCTATATGGCCGCATGTATTCAAGAGGAAACGACTGACACTGGGTGGTGCTAGAGCTATAATGACTTGGTCGTGCAACTCTGTCAAAATAAATGACAGGTTGCCAAGGGCAGCAGAAATGAGAGTAACCTGTTCTATTATGCCGGCTGAAAGAGATAGAAGAGAGTATGAAGGTCAAAGCACAACAAAAAAAGGCACAGAGCTTTAGAAATGACGTGTATTTCATTTCCACAGAGATGCACAAACTGACCCAGTATAATTCAGCCTTTAGTCATGAACACTATCCCTGAACTGAAGAGCATTAAAAGGCTTTGTGTCTGAAAAACATAACATTGACAGACTTTCATATCATTCCATCCACCATGCAGTTCCTGAATGTGTGTGTGTGTGTGTGTGTGTGTGTGTGTGTGTGTGTAAAGATTGATGTAAAGATGTATAGATTTCCTCTGCCAGTTCAGCACACTCTTGCGTGACCTATGGCATCATCTCCACTCGGCCAATATATCCAGCCCCTCGCTCCTTCCATTTGTCCTAACAGGACATGGCAGGGACAACTAGGGGTAAAAGCCAGCATCCTCTACACACTTACACTGAGCCAAATCCCTATCTTTGTATGACCCTCTACCTAAGGCCCACAGGTAAAAGGAATGTCAGCAGTTTGTCATTCCGCATCATCAACACACTTTTACGACTTCAGCTGAGCTGCTTTTCACTTCCTATATTTCACACTGAAATCCTAATGGGACAATCCCTTAGCTTGTCAGTTGGCATCACTGATACTCTGCTGGTGCTCTGATACTGTGCATGATAATCTCCCGAATGCTTCTTGGGTTGCTATGAGAAGAGACGGTAGACCGACCCCTCTCCTGTCATTGGGCCGTTGCAATGCCTCTCAGCCAATAAAGCACCACTAGGGCCTGTGTAAACCTCTTTCTCTGTTTCTCTATCCCTCTCTCTCTCAATACATGTGATTGTGCATACACATCCAAATGCAAATACATTTATACAACCATTGTTTTTTATATAAATGATGATGTTAAATTTAACTTTGACATTATGGATATTAAGTTGAATTTACATTCTAAAGCATGTCCAGACATATACTCATTCAGACAAGCAAGAATGTGCTCTGTGCATCGCTGTGTTTTGGCCTGTACTGCCATCTTTACTGAAGTCAACCAACACAGTGTCTCCTAATTTTCCCCTTGCAGTATTCCTATTCCTCTTGCACCCTTGTTTCACTGCTTCCAGGAAGTGAAAATGTATTTAGAAGCATTACTATCACTATGATCCGCATTGGTGCATTACTGAGGCACTTCAGCATTCCCATGCAATTTGATTTTTAGGCATAAAGAAACAAATAGTGCACCTGCTATCTCGATAAGTGTAAAGCCTATATGACTATTCATAAAAAAGGCAAAGCATCTTTTGCTTTGGGAAGATGGAGCTATGTAGGCAAACGGAAGAAATACCTCTCTACCACTAAGATTTTATCAAAACATGGCTGCAAATCCTTGTGGAAACCAATGAGAACAAATGTTGTCATCAAATGACAACATTTCACAGTTAAACAGTGGTAACTGAGAGGGAAAGTAGGCTACAATTCTGAGCATTATTCCAGCTGTAATGTATGGTGGGCATCTAGTAGCAGAGAAGAAATAGGCCTAATAAACAAATCAAAGCAATCTTAACACAATACAGCATTTTCTCTAATCGCATGTTGAAGTAGCCTATTTCAGTGTGCCAATTTGAGATCCAACTGGGAGGGGTCCTGGATGGACCAGGTCGAATTAAATGTCTAGATTCCAACTCTGTACATTCTGGAAAACAAACTATGGTTATACCTGATCTACCCTACCCTGATATAGCCTATATCACTATGTTGCCACGTGTTAAAAAAATAAATAACAAATTGTGAACAGTTGGGTTATTGTTGAAATAAATAAAGTATAGCATCGCCCGGTTTAGTCCTATGGTTTAGTCATATGAAAATATCCCGGCATGCTAGCGACGCAAGACTCAGCCAGGGAGGGGAGGGATGATGGAGCTAAGATGGCAGCCCAACTGAGGGTGCTGCCTCTCTGGGGTCAAGAAATATTACAGGAGCGAATAAAACCAAAACACGACATGGCGATTATTGGGAATTAATGCTGGCGTTTCTGCTATTTTGCAAGGTTTTGGGATATGGCTTGAGAATACTTATTTTCCGGATAGGAGCACCGTGTTGACGCCGTAGCCGCACCGGATCCGAAGACCATACGTTGTAGCTGCACCAGCAGATTGGCTACAATTTAGGTTTACAACAACCGAGGACCGCGGATGCTAATTGTGGTATTTCTGCGACTTGGAAAAGGACAAATAATGTGACATGTGGCGGATTTAATGACAAGTGGATTGCATCGGATGGCTAGACGTTATCTAGCTGTGATACATTTTGTGTGATATATGCATTGTTCCCCAAAACGATGATGTGTGCTGCTGCGGCAGCGGCCGCCGGTGGAGGGATTCTTCCCAACTCGTCGCCGTCGATGGGGCTGGGTGTCCGGGTCAATTCTGGAGCAGGAGCCGATCTCTCCACCATCGGTTCGGGAATGGGTTCCTGTCCAGCGCCCGGAGCCCAGTCGGACTGCCGGACTCGGTACCAGCTTTTACTCTCAGGGCGAGCTCTGGCCGAAAGATACAGACGTATTTACACCACAGCTATCAACGATAAAGAGCAAGGGATAAATCAAGGAAGGTGAGAAATATGGATATCGCCACACAGGCTGGTCTGTCATTTGTGGGGCTAAAGTGAGCTAACGACAGTAAGCTAACATTAACCCTTCCCTAGCGGGGCGTCAATTAACATAAGTTATTACTTAAGTTCATTGTTATTCATGGTTCTTGAGCTAGCTATACTTTTATAATAAAAGCAAATGTTTTACCTGCAAACAATGTGCAAATAACTCCATAATTGGGGGGGCACTCTCCTGCGGGTTCTGCTTTGCTAGGTAGCATTATGACTTCCCTAGCTTTATCGGAGACAGCTAAGCTAACATTATGTTAGGTCACCCTTGCGTGAGAGGTTTGCTGTCCGGGTGCTCTGAACAATATATGTTCTTTAAACATTGACATATTGTCACTGAAATAAAACCACTATCCTTATATGGCCATAATGACTCTTAAAGGTGCCCCCAATGGCTTATCCAAAACAAGCTAGCTGGCTAACTGTCATGACAGCAGTTCGTGACCCAGCTAAACGTAAACAAACGCACTGCTCGTGTAATACTTTCTCTTCTTTCTGTCTAACAATAATTGCTTTAGGTTTTCACCTTATTTTTATGTTTTAATTTCATATAATGTGAGTAGTGAGCTGTTAATATTTAGGCCCAACAGCGTCACTGACGTTGAAGGAGCATCAGCCCTTCCCCAGTGTGTGTCAAAACGTGACACTTGGGAGGTCATGATAATTTTAACACAATATATAGCATCGCATTGCTCCTGTGCTTTGAAAAGGTTAGCCGTATAATGGTCTTGAGGCGGTGAATGAACTCATTTGCTTTTCTGGCATAAGCGGGTAATACAGTTACGTCATTCTAGTCAGTCACTCAGGTTGTAGACTGAGTAGCTGGATCATCATTACAGCATCCTCCCTCACAAGCTCAATTGTTATTCTCACCCCCCCCACACACACACTCCCACCCACCTTATACGTGTGTGCCGGCCTGCACTAAAGCATTGGCCAATATGCTGTTAAAGTTTCTATAATAATTGATGGGTCTATAATACAAATGAGCAAGAATAAAATATTAAGAGCTTCAGCCTATCCAGATTTATAATGGTATCTGAGAATTTAAAAAAACTTGAAGCCTGTCAGCAAGACAAGGCAGATTTCAAATCTGTTCCTCTCTGTTTCTAAATGAGAAATGAATAGCTAAATTAATCATAAAAAGTGAAGGCAAAATACAGGTTTTCTGTGGAGAAAAAAGGTACTATGGGTAACACTGAATCTGGTGACAACCACTATCTTACTGTTACGTAAGGTGCAATTGTGCTTTGACATAGACAAAGTTTTCCAGCTCCATACGATGTAGACTTGCTCTGCTTGTGTGTGGAGGATACTTTGAATACTTCTGGAATGGATTCGAGATTTTATATTTTCAGCTAAGTTAAACAATAAAGGATAAATATATTTATTTTTTCTAACATAATGACTGGTTTGATGAAAAATCTGTTGAAAATAAAAGCTCTTTACCTCCCATTCCCCTTAGCTCTTCATATAATAAATGATAAAGCTTGTCATTAGATGAAACAAAATATCTTAAATGTTTTGCAATGTGTTTGCTTGTAACATTGCCTAACCATACAGTATATTTTGCAATGCTAAATGATCACACTTTACTTTCAGGGGAAAGAAGGCTTTGAGTAAGAAGAAACTGAAAAGGCGACAGAAGGTCAAGTCAAAAGTCAAATCAAGAACAAAGGTAAGAGATGAAAAACTAATTGTTACACAATATTACACTTATCCTTATATCATGCTGCTCTTGCTGTATTTATATTTGGATTATATTTATACATTCTTTTGGTTGTAAGGACAAGGATAAATTGTAAGATGGCTGTTTATAAATCATTTAAACGTTTTTTTTTAAAAAACCTCAATTACCTCAATTGTTTATGCCCTTGCCTCTATTAATAAACAATACATAACACCACATTAGTTAATCGTTGTAGCTTAAATCACAAATAGGTGCAATATGTATAACATATAACGCATACCATTGTCAGTTAAAGCAGTTTAAAGCCATAATTAAAATCTACTTGTAGTATTTTGCATTTTCTCTTTATGTTAATAAGAACAACGTGACTGACAGTTTTTCGTCTGTCACAGCCTTTGTGTGCAGTGATGAATCATCTTTGCTGAAGGGTGTGAACACATTAAAGATTGGAGTTAGATTCTTTTTAATCTTGAAAGGTGGTTGGCAGAAACCTTATTTTCATTGGCGGTGCTGGTCAGGTGCCAGGAAGCCCATCATCCACACATGACACTGGACAGTTGCAGAGATGCAAAGTGGGAACCACATGGGAGTGGCTCAGGCTTGTGCATGATGATGGCCTGTTGCCGAGCGACCTAATGTGTTCCACATCTCCACAGCAACTGTTGCCTGCCTCCATCTCCATCATTCAAAGAGTGAATGTAGTCTGTAACAGCAGGATGTGGCCTTGTTTTGGCTTCTGCTGTAGACTTTTCACGGACAACGTAGGTTAGGAAGTGGATACTTAAAATGATGACAACAACTGAGATTATATTAAAGGATTTCTGAAGAATGCTTGTTTATTTTTTGGGGGTTCAAAATCAGTGAATATCTCCTCACGATCTGCTACCTGAACGTACTGTGTGTGTGTGCTGAAAAAAACCCCAGTGTTAAAACACAGCCTCTGTAAACGAGCATGCTACTAGACCCCCTTTGTTTACATACCAGTTTACAGAGCCTTTTTATGAACATCAGATTGACTTTGAAAACAAGTGATTTTGTCAACCAGCTTTCTCCAGAATCGCTGATTTACTGCTGTTTTTTCTGCCTGCTCTGTGTATGGTTGGTCTATTTAACCTTATTACACTGATTTTATTTTTTCTGCCAGCAATTTGGCAGACAAAGGCGAGGGATATTCATGTGACAGTAGCAGAGAAGGAAAGAGGCTCCACTACTTTGTCATCCTTGGCCCTTAAAAACTATTCCAGACATGAAATTCAGCGTGCAGTGAGCTAGTCAGTTAAGTTCTCTTCAGGTTGACTTGCTCAGCGAGTTTATGCCCTGAAACAGTAGAGACAGGCTTTACCTTTAGAGGCAGAGAAAGATGAGGTCTAGGCCAGGCTGGAAAGGCAGGCAAAACATAACTAGTTTCACGGGCAGTCAGGCTGTATTTTGTATGTGTTTTGCCCCCTCTTGCTCTGTCACGCCTTTCACAAAGACATCGTCAGACAACAGCGTGGTTTGAAAAGGGCCTCTCCACTGCCTTTGTCTGCGCTGTGCTTACAAACCTTTAAGTGGAGTCAGAACAAAACACAGAGCAGAAACACTTATCATCCTTATGAAGAGGGTGATGTAACGTCTTGTGTACAAGCAGATGTTGTGATGTCTTTATCAATAACTCCAATTATGATTATATCACATCACATCACAATAGAGTAATTTCAGGTTCCTACTGTTTGATATTCATGCTTATCTTAGCTGGTTATTTCAGTACTTGGGAAGGTAAGGCAACTAATAACAATTAGAAAAAAAAATTGTATGGTCATAATAAAAAAAATAGAAATGTCTAAACTTTAAGATAGTATGTGAAGAGATTCAAGTCTGGATTGCCTGTGTTGAGTGGAAGTACTCAAATGCCCATCCACCACTCTGATTTGCAGAGTATACTAGAGATGCCTGCACAATATATCAAAAAATATATTATTATCGCAGTATCAACAGTCAAGGTATACGTTGAAGATGTTTAGCTTAAGTGATCAATAAATAATAAACGATAAAAACATTTTGTTGGAATGGATATAATGAATTAAAAAATGTTTGAGTAGATTATTTACTGTCTAGACTGAGGTATATGTTGGCAGCGAACTCAGAGCAGAAATACATTTACACTGTATTTTTTCTCATCACATTATCATCGCAATATTCAACAATGTTTTGCATGTCGCAAGTTTTCCTCAATACCTTTAAGCCCTTAGATTTTGAACCAAATATAACTACTAATTATTATTGCATAATATTTCAAAATGAGCCTTCTTTGTAGCAGTGCTTACAACTTTTGGTGCCCAAACATGGAACTGAAATAAATATGCCGGTGAACAATGGTCACGTGTGTATGAGTGGAAGTTAGATCATCCATTCGGCATTGAACTGATTTTCTTCCATCTGATGCTGAGAAGAGTCTTAGGATTTTATTTGTAACCACATAAGGCTTAACTCGAAGACTATAGGTGATTTTGCGTGACTAAAGACAGGCATGGTTAGTCTTAACATCACAAGTCATTGTTGGATGACTTCGAAGGATTTTTTCCTGAAATGTCTGGAATTGGCCTTAAGTGTGGTCAGGGGCTGTATACCAGCCTTCTCCAATGTCTTTAATGGCCATTAAGCCATTAGTGAAGTGCAGACGCAGACAGACACTCACAAAGAAACCATCAGGTGAGCATCAGCACTGTTTGGTTTTTGGGTTGGCGCAAAGTGAGAAGAAATCACAAAACATCAGCCGACAGCCTGTCATTGGGGTTTGACAGCCTGTCATTGACACATCTTCTTCAAGGTGCCACTTTTCATGACAATAAAAAAAAAAAAGATTTGTACAATTTTAGAATGGGAACTGTCAACTTGACTAAAATCTGTCCAATACAGATTTCACTTGCAGCATGAGAACCATGCTTTGTCTGCTTAATGCTAGTAATTAAAGTAAGTAACATTTATTTATAAAAGCACATTTATAACAGTTTTCACTGACCAAAGTGCTGTACATAGTGCATTCAGTATGCCAATGTGGCTAGGTCCACAGATGTAACATAGCAGATGTTGAGTAACATATCGGAAATTGATGATTATATTAAAAGTTCAGTTCAACCTAATTCTAAACATCAATTGCAAAAGAACTGGTGGGGTATAAATTAGAAATATGTGGCTGTATAGCAGACAGTCATTTCCTACAGCTCACCCCAGTAATACAATTACAAAAGCTTTTTTTTTAAAGATATTTTTATGCTTTATTGATAGTGCAGAGAGACAGAGGTGAAATGGGGCAGAGAGGGGAGTGACATGCAGAGAACGACCGCGGGTGGGAATCGAACCCGGGTCTGCTGCTGGGCCCGGCCCGGGAGGGGGACGCCTTACCAACTGAGCTAAAGGCGCCCCCACAATTACAAATGCTTTTACTTATTTTTTTATTCCTGTGTTTAGTTTAGAAAAAAATACAATGTAACACAACAACACATTTAGATTTCATTGTTGTCTATTAATCTTTATGTTTATATGATCATTATTTTTGAGTGATAGGGGATTTCAATTATGTGTTGCAGATTCTGGTGGAAGGAATATGATTATGGTTAGGAAATTTAACAACATGACTCCTTTTTTAATACATAAAGACTCTTTGATAAGCCATTGATTTGACCAGATTAATAACAATTTAGGTCTTCAGTTTTTACTGCTTCCAAATAATGGAGACAACCAAAATATTTGATCTATCATAATATCAGACATATCAATCTCCAGAATCTTGGCAGTGGACCCTCCTTCTGAGAATGAGCCCAAGAAGCTGAGCTCCCTATCTCAAATGTTCTGTTTCAGTATGCAGTATCATGATCCCTACTCCACCCTTTTTTCACTGTCATCTCCCAAGAAACACATGATCTCTTCCTTGCTTTATGGGTTTTTAGTTATTATAGCATCTTGCGGTTTTATATTATTTGAAGTGCTCTTTTGTGAAGGCAGTACGTACAGTCACTTTGTATGAGTGCCACTCTAACATCAAGGCAAGAGAGTAGTATAGACAGTGCTGTTAGATGAGAGAGCTGATATCCTCCCCACTGGTTTGAGCTGAGAATGAATGACCTCTCTCCCCAAATAGATGACATCACCCTCTGTTATTGTGTTGCCAAAAGCGCATCAAGAGAGGCACGACTGGATCAATACAATTCTCTAGAGTTTGCCCCAGAACTGTAGTTAAAAACGCCTGGCTCTGTGGGACGGAGAAACCTTATCAATGACTTAGCTCATCAGGTTTCTCATAATGATTGTTTGGACATAACTACTTAAGCTTTGCTATAATGATTTTATTGTCAATTATCCCCTTTAGTCAATTATCCCCTTTTGTCTTATCTAACGCATTTATATCAATGAGAGTAGACTCAGTATTATTATATAAATACAATACTCACCACCACTTATTAAATGTGGAGTCAGCGATTCTGTAGAAAGCTTGTTGTCAAAATCAGTGAATATATCCACACGATCAGCTACTTGTCCGCGCTGTGTGTGTGTGTGTGTGCACGCTGAAAAAGAAAACTCACCCTAGGCTCTGTAAACACTTGTGTTTGTAGCTATGTTGAGCTCCTTATACCCGTTTACCCCCCAAAAGACCCTTATAGCAGCTATAACTGTCATGTTCTTTTTAATCACTGGTCAGAGGTGGCCGGGAGCAATAACGTAGTTCCTGAACTGCTCTTCAATTGGTCAGAATGTCCATGCTGAAAATCTACAGAAATAAACTACTGGAAGTAGATTGCCGTTTTGTAACTGTGATAGATGTTTTCAGTTGGTAAATGCTTGCCAAGCCCAGTGTGTGTTTACAAAAGTAAGCCTCCTAAGAGTCCAATCAAAAGGAGTCATTCCATGTCACTGACTAGACATGAGGACAATAACAGAAGCAGTTGTGGGAAGACTTAACGTTCCAAAGATATTTTACACTCTGTTGACAGATTTTAGTGAGTTATATAAGTTTTTTTCAAGTAAGGGCTATTATCTGATTTCAGTCCCCTGCTTACAGTTTATATTTTGGAGCCTAAGCAACCAAGGGATTCTCACATGGTTATTTCCACCTATTGCGTTCAGTAGGCACTTGCTTTGTTTAGGCGTGTCATTGGTGGATGTCCACGCAATTTGCTTCTTAAGCAACTGCAAGAGTTATGAACTGTGGAGAGAAACCAAACAAATGATTGTTCCTGTCCATGTGACACGTATTATGTTATTAATAAGGCAGTGATAACACGAGACAGACGGGAACCACAATGTACTGCACAAATTAGTCACTTTCAGCTTGGGGCCTCACGATTTTTGATTTGATTTGATTCAGTTTATTTCAGACATATCAACATACAAAACAAAATGAAAAGCATGGAAATACAATAAACAAAAATTATGTTTTCACAAAAAAATAAAAAATAAAACAAATTATCTGTGTTGCTGAGATATGCCTGAAAAGGAGCAGGAAGAAGTATATACTTATTTAATCCTACCCCTTTTTTACGAGAAGGCCATCACCAAAATCTGAAGGCCATGCTTTGTACAAAAACACAATTGACGTTGCTGTTCGGTAAATAGCTTTATCGATACTCAGGCCTGCTGACCTTGCTGACCACTTGCTGTTTTTCCACAGGCTGAGAGTCTAGATGGAGCCCTCTGTGTGCCGGACATCAAGCTGCACAGCAACCCATCTGCATTCAATGTCTACTGCAATGTGCGGCACTGTGTGCTGGACTGGCAGCAGAGAGAGGCCTCCCTAGCGCTGGCTTCCAGGAGCTCGGTACAGAGTGGCGACTCCGACAGCGAGGAGGAGGAAGAGTACCGCGAGCCAGCCGTCAAGCTGCCAAAGGTATGAAGGGGTGTGTGAGTGTGTGTGTGTGTGTGTGTGTGTGTGTGTGTGGGGGGGGGGTTGTATTGGCTGCTTATGTGTTAGTAGAAGAGCTTGGTTTCACTTTCAAGGTGAGACCCAGCCTGTGTATGAAGGTCAATTTGGTGCATAACCAATTTGTTATTCTAGAAAAAACTGTATCAGTGAATTTGTAGTTGTAGATATTAGGGTACTAACATCTATTACAGTCTATGACTAAACACAGTCTATGGCTGGGACTGGTACCATTGGACTGTATGACTGTATTTATCTGTGCGTGAAACCAAGGGACAGGACAAGCTCCCAAATGAACCATTGAGGTTCGACCCACCGGACCCTTCTGAAACGAGCTCCTTTGATTGGTCATTGTGCAAATTCATGATTGGCAGATGCAAATTTTGTCCATGCCTCACATTTTCTTTATACGAGTGTGTACATTTTGTATGGTTATGGTTTGGTTTGAAAAATTTGCAAAAAAACATCTACAAGTTTGCAGCTCCTAAAGCACTCTTCTCTGTGACTACAAGTTTACTGATACACGTTTGACCATTTCCAACATATTAGTTATGCACCAAATTTACCTTCATACATGTGCCCTTTATCTAATGCATGCAACGCTCCTTTATCACCCTAGGCTTTTATGTAGGGCTCATCCTTTTGGTTTTGATAATTGGCGTTACATTTCCAGAGTTTTGAAACCCCCCATCTTGTTAGGATTACAGCCTTTCTGCTGTTTCCCCAGGTCCAAGTCCATCTTATACTCTATGAGCCTGCTGGTTTATCTTAACTGCTTGAATGTGGGAACAAAATTGTATATCTGAACTGCTACTAATATTCTAATCCACTGCCTATAAGCACAGCGGACTCTTTTACTCAGTTTTCATTGTATTGACATAAATTTCTAAAATGCGATGTGACCTGGACTATTGCCCTATTGCCCTGTCAGTCTCTTATGCTATTGCTTTTCTCTTGATTACATAATAAAGAGGAAACAAGCAAGCCATTCTGATAAGATGCTTAATTACAAAAGATTACAGCATTATTAAGTTAAGGGTGCTCGTTGTCTTAACAGCCTACTGCCTTCTTGTACAATAATATCAAATCTGTGAAGCTACCCTTTACCTTGTCTGTCTAGTAGTTTAGGATTAGGCTACCAACATGCCTTCAAATGAACTATGCCCTTGTTTTTTATCAGTCATATAGTCTGTGCTGCTGTGTTAAAAGGCCCACTATACACAGGACAAACCTTTATGCACTTTGACAGTTACCGTAATTACCGTACACCATTGTGTTTTTGTGGTCTAAATCAAGAAATTCCTGTTTTCAACTTTGATGTGGGCTCACCGTAGATATTGTTTAGCAGTTAAATACTGTAAGAATGTCACAGGGGGACAATTTTAGTTTTTACTAGTCATTATAGTATACTATATTTTATTCATTTTCTCCTCTCTCAGACAAATTAACTGGGCTACTGTTGAAATGTAATTTTGAGATGATTAGGTTCTTATTTCAGCTCATTAAAGTAGCTAACAAGCCATATGCTGAGAATGTTTGGTGTGTGTGTCAGTGTAAGCTATTTGTTCATTTGAAACACACACAGTGCCTTTAAGTGCCTTGACAAAATATAATTGTCAGTCTAACTAGTGTATAGATCCAGAATATTTATTGCATATCTGTCAATCTATATTCTTTCTCTGTTTGTGTACGGTATTGTCTATGTCTTTGTACATCTTTTGGCATTGGCATTATCTTATCAACTGTTTTATCTGCTCTATTGTACTTTTTTCTTGGTTATACACTGATGCTAAGCTCAGCGTTCGTTTTACTGTTCCAAAACTAGCAAATCATTATTTGATTCACTAACAAGCCATAGTGAGAGGGAACAATGTCCTTTTCTAGGCCAAAGCTCTTTGCCTGTCTCCCTTCTCCAAGCATGGAGGGCATGTCATATAGAAGCCAGCAGTACAGACTGTGCCCCCCTAAGCTAAATGTGTCTTATTTTATTGTAGGATGATGAGGCCATGCTATTTAAAGAAAACATCCTCTTCAAGCTCCTGTTTACCAATTCTATACACAAAGTCCTTATGTTTCATCTTCATCTGCAGTTTAAAGTATAGTCACAGCATGTCTATTTAGACCTGGGCTTTGGCATGACAGCATGGTGTTCATTAGCTCATATGCATCTTTCTCTCTTTGTGTGTGTGTGTGTGTGTGTGTGTGTGTGTGTGTGTGTGTGTGTGTGTGTGTGTGTGTGTGTGTGTGTGTGTGTGTGTGTGTGTGTGTGTGTGTGTGTGTGTGTGTGTGTGTGTGTGTGTGTGTGTGTGTGTGTGTGTGTGTGTGTGTGTGTGTGTGTGTGTGTGTGTGTGTGTGTGTGTGTGTGTGTGTGTGTGTGTGTGTGTGTGTGTGTGTGTGTGTGTGTGTGTGTGTGTGTGTAGATCATCGGCATTGGCCTCTGTGGGGTGTTCGAGCTGATTAAAGAGACTCGATTCTCCCACCCCTCACTGTGCCTGCGTAGCCTGCAGGCCTTGTTGGACATGCTGCAGGGACAGCAGCCGGAGGGCTTTCAGACTGAGCCACCTGACGTGCTAGGTAAGGCTAAAACAGTTCATTGGTTGCATGTGTAAAATGAATGCACTACAATATGAAAGCCCTGCAACAAAAAATCTCATTTGTGAAGCTTAAAATGTTTATTGACCCTTGCAAGTATATATCTTGTTGCAACGTAATGATCATGTTGAGGCGCTAGTTAGTTGCTGGGTTGTATTAGAATGTATTTTGTAATAGTTAATTCTGATAAATATGCAGCTCTTCTTCCATCTTCCTATTTTTCACAAACGTCTAATCTGCCCACCACTTTTGTTCTTCCTCAGAGTCTCTTTTCCATTTGCTGTTGGAGACCACGGTCCGGAGCACGGGACCAAATGACCCGACAGGACAGGCCATCACTGCCCTGTCCTGCGCCTGCCTCTTCAGTCTGGTGGTGGCCTGGGGAGACACTGGCAAAATCCTGCAGGCCGTCTCCGCCATACTCACCAACAACGGCAGCCACGCCTGTCAGACGATACAGGTAAATCACCCGGTTTAGAATAATATGAAAACACAATTATCTGTGGCTCTCCATCGTTGATATTCATTTGAAAAACACACGATGAAATAATGTGATGTGTCCGATTTGTCTTTTTGTTGGTATGTTTTCTGTATCACCTCCAGAACGTTTTGTACGTTTCTGTTTTTGGTTCAGATTAGTTAAGAATGCGGTAGACCACCGAAGTGGATTTAAGAAGGATAAAGCAAACCTCTGGCTCCTCTGTGCATTTCCGTTGAGCAGAGAGACTGAGGGCCGTGGTGTCTGGATGGCACAAATTGAGTTTTGTAGAATGTCAAGCCGCTCAGATTCTCCTGTCTGATTATGTTACTCTGCCTGCATTCTTACGCCAGTTGATCTTCAGTTTGCTTCAAGCTCCATTTTGTCTTTCCTACACTTTTTCCACCATTTCTACACATGAATAGGACTGCAGCGGGACATTTCAGCCTCACACACTGCTCCCGCCACAAGCCGTGTGTGTGTGTGTGTATTTTTTTCCGGATTGTTCATCCTTTAAGCATTGACTGGACTGTGAATCATCACAATGGCAGACAGACCGACAGGAAGTGTGTGCTTACGTTCTGTACGCGCCTGTTTGTGTTTTTGCTTGTGTGCTGAACTGTGAGATCAGCAGTGTTCCATGGAAATTATGTAAGAAATATGTGTGTAAACGTGCATTAAGTCAGAAGGAGAACAATGCAAAAAAGCTGGTAGGGTAACCACACTCGATAACTAACATGATAACTTAATTCTATAGACAACAAAGAGGCCCAATAACCAGTTCGTGCCCACCTGGTGCGACGTGTACTTCACTAAATGCACTCCATTTTTGTCACATTAGAAGTTTGCAGTCCTCCAACCTTTCAGCACCCTCTAATCTCACCAGGTGCCCACCATACTGAATGCGCTGCAGAGGAGTGTACAGGCCGTCCTGGTGGGAAAGATTCAGATCCAGGATTGGTTTGGAAATGGCATCAAACGCGCAGCCCTGATGAACAAGTGGGTCCTGAAGGAGGTGGCCATTGATGAAGACGAGCGCTGTCTTCTACAGACTGATGGTTCCTTCCTGTATTTGCTCTGCAAGGATGGACTCTACAAAGTGGGCTCTGGATACAGTGGCACCGTCAGGGTATGTAGCACTCAAAGCTGCAATAATGACATATCTCCAAATTTTTCGGATTTTTTTTTGTTAAAGGGAATTCATGTTTTTCAAAACAGACTAGGCTAAATAACAGAACCAACTCACTGTTTTAGACAATACAGCTCAACAGCACCACAAAGGACACCCTCCAAAATCATCATGCACCTCTTTAAAACCATTAATTAATATAAGGCTTTGTCTGTGTTATCTGGTTGTCTGCTAATGTGTTATCAATGTCTCACAGGGCCATGTGTACAACTCCACGTCTCGTATCAGGAATCGAAAGGAGAAGAGATCATGGCTGGGCTATGCTCAGGTAAGTAGTGGAGTTTTGATCAAGTTTATCTTAGGGGGATATTCTATACTGATTGTACATCAACTGAAGTGCGTTTATTGTGTCTACAGGGATTCTTGTTGTATCGGGACACAAGTAACCACACTATGACGGCCATCAAAATCAACCCTGAGACTCTGGAGCATGAGGCCACTGTCACCATGCCAGGTGCGCTTGTTTGAAAAGAAAAAATAATTATCACCCATGGGAGTTTAGTCTTCAATAATTCCAGCTGACAAATATTGCATATATTCACTATCACTTTGCTTCTGTATGCAGGTCAACATTCAGACGGACAGAACATCATCTTCACAGACGGAGAGTACATCAACCAGATCGCAGCCTGCAAAGATGTAAGTTTACCATTTACGCTGAAGTCCTTTTAAATTGAATTGGTGTCGGTGAGGGAAAACCTCTGTGTTTTCAGGAGTTCCCCTGAATAACATTGGTACATGTTTAATTGAACCCCCAAGAAAAAACGTCTGTACTACCCATGTCTGCTGGGAACACGGCATAGAGAGTTGACTTTGTTATGGACTTTATTGTGCTTTCATAGTCTTTAGTCCTGCAAGATTATAGTGCTGTTAAATTGCTGTTCAGTTTTTCTGCAGATTATCTGTCTTGAAAAAGTCTTGCCTTGCCTTTCACTTTGAACTACATCCCGGTGGTTAATTCATGGGCTTGTAGTCGATCTGAATGTCAAAGAGGGGCGTTTGTCCATCCATGGTCATTCTCCATTCATCACCAGTGCAACTAAAACCTTTCAAGTTCATTATCTGTCATCTTTTCTTCTTCTTTTCTTTTTACCTTGCTCAAATGACTAAGGTCTCTTCAATCTGTTTTTCTCCCTCATGGAAACCAAATCTTGTGTTCATTAAAATGAGGCTATTTCTTCCTCTTGTACTGCCCTGTGAGGCATCTGTCACTTCCCCTGCTGTGGAGGCTCCAGCCTCACTTTTGAAGGGCCCTCAGCTGAGCACCAGCTGTGCCACAGAGGGAGGTGTAGCTGCTTGTGCGCTTGTACGTGTCTGTATGTGTGTGTTGTGTTTATGTGTAGGCGTGGCAGTCAGGGCAGTGGCACCAGATGTGGGTATTCTCCCGAGAGCGTAATCTCTCAAGCCTGTTATCTGCATACACACTCTGTAATGCTGGTGGGGGGAGGGGAAGATGTGAAATCCATATATCTGCCGTTGCAGCTAGCCTTCCTCCCGGATAGCAGTTTCTAATCAAGGGTGTGGGGTACTGTGTGTGTGTGTGTGTGTGTGTGTGTGTGTGTGTGTGAGTGTGTATGAGGGGGAGGAAAGGGGAAGTCTTTAGAAACTGCATGCATTTTTAGTGAGCAGCCAGCAAATGCAGCCACAGCAGCACAGGCCACTTATTTCAATGAGGGGGTTTGAGATGCTGGGAAGAAGAGGGAGAGAATGGTGTGGGTAAACTATAGAAGGTCGAGGGGACAGGAGGAGGAAGAAGGTAACATGAAGGGAGGAAAAGAGGTGGGGTGGGGGTGGTACTACTGGCCAGAGGATTGAGGTGCTTTTCTAATGGTTTAAGTGGCTCATGTGCTCTGCAGGAATCAAAGCACAATAGATGAGTGTGTCATCATTACGACACACTGAAAACCAGACCATCCCCATGGTACCCTTCATCCTTTTTTGTGTATCCCTGTGCTCTCCTAATTACTTCCCTGTTGTGTTCCTTTCTTTTCTCGGTTCCTTTCCAGTAAATTGCCCCATTCAGCTACATCCCCTGCAGTCCCACTAACCCACATCTCTGGCAGTTTTATCATTCGTACATTTTTCTGCATTAAAGAAACTGTCTACTGTCTACTGTCTGTTAGTTTTGGATTGACCAAAGCATGCTTCCGCTACAGTTGATAGACTTATCTATGACACCGATAAGGTTATAAACCATGTTTTAATACAAAATGCATCCAGCACCTTAGTTGTGAGTGAGTTGTGTGTACATGTGTGTGTGGAGTATGTAAGCCCCATTTCTAATTACTTACCCCTTTCCCCAGTGTACCAAGACACACACACACACACACACACACACACACACACACACACACACACACACACACACACACACACACACACACACACACACACACACACACACACACACACACACACACACACACACACACACACACACACACACACACACACACACACACACAAGCACTGGCAGCCACTCGCGCATGCACAGTCAAATGTTTTAATTTACAAAGTACCATGTCCAACATATTGTTGCTTCAAGAATTACATTTTTGGAAATTTGTATATTTGCTTACTTGGTGCCTCTCGTGTTGGCCCTCTAAATATTCATATTTATCAATATCTCAGTGTGTATATACAGCTTTTACATTTTAAAGTGTGCCCACATGTAAGTTATTTTAATTTTCTTTTCTTACTCTTTGCAAAAATTAAAATTAGCGTATTTTCTCAAAACTTGTAACTTTTTTTTTAAGACCGTGATTATTTTGATTGTCACACTCATTTTTTTGTTGGTGGTGATGTTATGTATAATGCTAGGAAGGATTAAGCAATTGTTATTTAAAAGAGCAAGAAATATACACAAATGCATATAGGTTTATCTTAAAGGCAGAATTATAGATTCTTACAAAAAAAAAATCCTTCTCAATGATCACTTCTGCCCCACTAGAATATGTGGTGGTCTGTTTGTCTGAACAGTCTTCCTCTCTCTGGCTGTATTTTACATAGTTGAATTTGTCACAGTGCAGAAGCCTCTCCACTTCCTTGACTTGGATTAGCTTTGGTTAGCTCACTGGCTAACAAACTGATATGTACTGTATGTCAAATTAGAAAGTGGTGTCCTCTCTCCCTCCACCGAACGTCGGTGCATGCTCGCACGGCTCCTTCGCTCTTTCATAGTAAAACATTTATTTTTATTTTTTTTATATCGGAGCTCTCAGTCCGATATCCGATACGCAGATTTCGGCCATGTCGAACCCGATACCGATACTGGATCGGATCGGCCCAATCCCTAATTAAACCTGCTTCTTGTCCTAACATTGTTATATTGACTCTAAATAATATACTTTAGCAATGTTGAGTTGTGACACTAAACATCATTTCCTCATGTTGTCCCTGAATCCAGCAGGACGGTTTCGTGGTGCGGATCTACACTATGAGCTCAGACCCGGCCCTGCAGCAGGAACTGCAGCTCAAGCTGGCAAGGAAATGTCTGCACGCTTGCGGCATCTCTCTCTTTGACCTCGAGAAGGATCTTCACATCATTAGTAAGTGATACAAAATTAAGTTACATCTCTATGATTTTTTCTTATGCATACATACACCTGCTTCGTTCATTTTATAATGTACTGTGTGTGTGTCCACAAAGTTAAATTTTTTGTCTGAAAAGCATGCCTTCCAACCTTGTCTCTCTGGGTGTTTGGCTCTAAATAGTACTTTGTTCTCTCAGGCACAGGCTTTGATGAAGAGGCAGCATTGCTTGGAGCAGGCAGGGAGTTTGCTCTGATGAAAACTGCCTCGGGAAAGGTAAGAGTGAAAGTATTCTTCTCTGGTGGTGGGATGGCATGGCATGCCTAAAAATGTTGAAAGAGAATTCAACCGCTGAGCCATAACAACTTTTGTCTTGCTAACGACAGACCAGACACTTCAGAGGGGGGAAAAAAAGCTCTCAATTACTAGTGTTCATGCATGCTTTTTCTTTCTTCTGTGTCACACTGGCCTCATGAGGCCCATTGTACAAAATTAACATTCCCTTAGTTCATAACATCTGTATGTAGTTAGCCATAGTCAGACTTTCCTAGGATCAGGCTGTACTAAACCATAACAATAGGACATGTCGTCTTGTTTGGAAATATTTGGTTGTTTTCATTATTGTCTTAAAATAATACAGGAGGAGGAAGTTGTATTTTGTTTAATGTCTTATGGGCTTTGTGTTGTTTAAGACCATATTCTTGTTAGTGGTTATATGCACACTGAGCGTATAAAATGAAGTACAATGCTTAACAAATCTGACTTGATTAGAGTATTTCACCCAGCTTAGCAGTGGCTCTCTGAAGATGGAGCAGCAAACATATTAAGTTTGTGTGTTTGTTCTGAGGCTGTTGAAGGATTTGACTCGGTGTATTGTTTGGTTCCCAAGTTAGGCTTCAGGATCTTTGTAATCAATCAAAGGAGGCACCCGCCACTGTAAGGAAGCAGTGCTTGGTTGCATACTGTACTGCGTGTATTCATAAAAGGGGAATGCTAACTATGTAGTTTGTAGGGGTGTGTGGCGGGTGTGGTCGTGCCTGTCTGAACTTTAGGTGTGGTGCAGTGTGCTTCTTTAGTAGATAGCAGTGCAGGGCAGTTGTGTCAGCGTAGAGGCCTAATCTCACAGCACACTTTATCAGCAGATTACCCTAACCCAGAAGGACCGGATGGGTAAAAATAGGAGCAGCTAACCTGTGTGTTGGCACAAAGTTCCTTTATCACTTGGGCAGGACATTATGCCAGACATGTGATATTTGGAAACGGCTGTCTGTTTGTGGTTAACAAGCTACTGTTCTCTCGGCGGGCTACCTTGTTTGGATTGCGTAATAATATGCAAAGTGACTGTCAGATGATTTGAGTTATAAAGATGATGTCACCTCCAGCAGCACACATTGTATCATCACGAGTTGTCACCCCTGCTGTTTGAATTATTAAAATACTAAACACACAGCCTTGGACCGTGTTCAGATGGAAAATAACACTGTGTTGTTGCAGCGGGGGTTGGATGCCACACTTTATTAACCCTCGCTAAACAGCATAGTGAAACAAAATGCATGTTCTATAGATCCTCTGTCTCTTAATACTGATCAGTTTTCTCTTTTTCGCAATGTTTCTCAACCCCGAACAGATTTACTACACAGGAAAGTACCAGAGCCTGGGTATAAAGCAAGGTGGCCCGTCAGCGGGAAAATGGGTGGAACTGCCTGTTACAAAGTCTCCCAAGATCACTCAGTTCTCAGTCGGCCACGATGGATCTCATGCGCTGCTAGTAGCCGAAGATGGAAGTGTGTTCTTTACAGGCTCTGCCAGCAAAGGAGAGGATGGGGAGTCCAGTAAGATGATTTCAAACTATCTGCAATCATTCAATAAATCATTATTTTCAACTTTTCTTTAACACACAACCAAAGCCATCTTAGTTGAGGTTCTGAAAGTGATGTCTGTTATTTTCCTTTGCAGCAAAAAGTCGCAGACAGCCCAAGCCGTACAAGCCTAAGAAGATGATCAAATTAGAGACCAAGACAGCGTTGTACACTGCGTGTAACAATGGTAGCAGCAGCATTGTCACCAAGGATGGAGAGCTCTACATGTTTGGCAAAGATGCTATTTATAGTGACAGCACCTGTGAGTTGACTGGGATGGGGCTATTTTTAATATTTTAACTTCAGGGAATTTCTCCAAGATATGTCAGCATTTTCATATCATTGTCTACACCATTTTGAAAATAATTTATTAAAGACCTTTTAAAAATAAACATTATTTTGTCTATAAATAATTCTCTGTTTGAAGCCATGTTTTTAACCTTCATCATTACCACCACTTTCTTCTCCACAGGCCAGGTGACAGACCTGAAAGGTAACTTTGTAACTCAGGTTGCCATGGGTAAGGCCCATACGTGTGTTCTGACCAAGAGTGGGGAAGTGTGGACATTTGGGGTGAATAACAAGGGCCAGTGTGGCAGAGACACTGGAGCCATGAGCCAGGCAGGGAAAGGTGGGCACATTGATAAACACAGACAAACAAATACACAACACAACCTACTATATATTGTTTCTGACATATGCGTTTATTTTCTTTGTACAACGCTCAATCTGATGGCTTCCCTGTCTGTGTCTGTGTGTGTGTAGCGTTTGGTGTAGAGAGCATGGCCACAGCCATGGATGAGGACCTGGAGGACGAGATAGAAGAGAAAGAAGAGAAGAGCATGATGTGTCAGCCAGGCATGCACAAGTGGAAGCTGGACCAGTGCATGGTCTGCACTGTGTGTGGAGACTGCACTGGCTATGGGGCCAGCTGTGTCAGCAGTGGACGGCCAGACAGAGTACCAGGAGGGTAAGAAGAAGTGTTATCATTTGTTAATTGTTTTGTATTTGAATGAATGTGTGCAAATCAATAAAATATTTGACTGAGGGGAGGATATTTTTAACCAGAATTCTGGCTTCTGATATTCTGATAAAATAACTTCTTTATCATAATGTAAAGAGTTTTGTATCTTTTTTTTTTCTTTTTGCCAACCAGTATCTGTGGCTGTGGGTCGGGAGAGTCCGGCTGTTCAGCGTGCGGCTGTTGCAAGGCCTGTGCCAGGGAGCTGGATGGTCAAGAGGCCAGACAGAGAGGCATCTTTGATGCTGTGAAAGAAATGATCCCACTGGACCTGCTGCTAGGTATGCCACCTGATATCTTGGATGACTTCATATCCCCCCACGCCCCCCCTGTTTTGCTTTTGTCATTCACACCATATTTACGTCTCACCTGTATCACGACTCACAGTGTTTACATTTGTCCAAAACAACACAGTATGATAATAAATATGCATGTTAAAATCTCAAGCACCTATGCAGTATATGTGATTTATATACTGATATTCCAGTTTTCAGTAGAAGACCTATGTTGAATCCTCCATGATTTATCAAAATAAATGACTGTCTGTCTTGAGCGGGGGCTATGTGCAAGCTACTGCCAGTGCACTGCTTATGGCCACGTATATCACCCTGTCTGTTGCATTTGCTTGGACGCAGTATTTCGCGCGCTTGTCGTCATTCATCCTTTGTTTTATTCCTGTGTCGTGCGGACTCATTGCTTCTCCATCACGTCGTCTCTCCATCATTCATTGATGTGTGTCTTGTTTTGTTCTGCTCTGCTCCTCCTCCTCCTTCTCCTGCACCCTGCCTTGGCTGCCTGTACCTGGGGCCTTTTTTTATGTTTTCAGCTGTGCCTGTCCCTCCCCCTTCAGGCGTGAACATCGAGGAACACATTCAGATCCGCCAGGAGGAGAAACGACAGCGAATCAACCGACGGCACAGGCTGGACCAGGAAGGCAGAGGTATGGGTCAGGGCCAAACAGAATGGGGACAACGTTTAGAGGAGGTATTTGTGTGTTTTTGGCTTTAAAAAGTTAAAGCTGTAATACGTAACTTTATAAAAGGAATTTGTTGTCTCTTTATTGACTACCCTGCCATGTCTAAATAATTAGCTGAATAGTTATACATAGCATGTGTTTAGTTTTTATTTATATAACTCGAGTCGTAATATATTTCCGATTTCATGTCACTTACTGAGTGCCTGCGTGATTCTTGCGCGAAATGTAGGGGGCAGACAGAAGAGACTTAAAGATAGTATTTAGAGAGAAGTCTAGTCTAGACAGTCACATTTAAGTGGAATGGTTATTGTGGACAAAATGCCAGTTAAAGATAATATAAAAAAAAAAAACTTTTTTTAAATTGAAAATCTTACATAGTACAGCTTTAAGATTTCTATGATAGAGAATCACACATGGAGAGTGAGAAATTGGGAGTTGAGGTTAATGAATTGGGTAAAGTTACAAACAGTGTGTCCATCCCTATTTTTAGTTTTGAATTACTCTCAGGTGCTGTGTGAGCTTGGTTGTTGTGCCTTGGTGACTTCCCCCTTGCTTGTGTCTTATTATAATTTTCTTCAGTGTGAGTGTGTTGTTGTGGTGTGTAGTATTTTATCATGTGTTCTTTCCCATTTGTGAGCATTGTGCGTGCATGTGAAAGTTTCTTTCTCCCCCAGGCCCCCTTGTTTTTCCCGGCCCCATTTTTATGAACCAGCGTGAGCAGGCCCTAGCCAGAATAAGACCCCTTCAGGCACTAAGGCATAAACGGGACAAGCACAAAGGTACTACGGTCTTCACTAACTTGAACGGGTGCAGAGACACCCCTTTTGACTCATCTCCCAATCTGGCTGTCCCGTCCACCTCCTCTCTCACTCTCTGATGGCAGGACTAGTCTTATGTCCTCACCAGGTTCCCATGGTAACAAACAATGTAGCCTGGCAAGAAAGACCCACTGTTACTCACAGGGGAGATATGACTGAAGCTTTTCGACTGGGTTAAAAAGACAATTCTCAAGGCCGGTTCCCTTTTCTTAAATGGATCAATTTTATTTCGCAGTAATTATGTTAATAGGAAAGGACTAAGGTAGAGTAAAGATTTGTTTTGCAGATTTATTTTCTGGTTTAACAATTCTAAGACTCTGTGGAAAATGCCTGCTATGCCCGCCACTGTTATTTAGACCTAAATCAATCGTCCTTGTCTAACTGGATTTACGATCACTCCCGTAGTCACTTTGCGGGTAAAACTGCAGTATTACAGGCCGACGAGACAGCGGGCAATGGTGAGGGCAAGCTCAGATGAATCACAACCTTTCAAATATGACAAAGGAAGGAATAAAGCCAGATTGAATTATTTTGTTATTCATTTATAAAAGTGATTTCTAAGCCATTTCCACAAGATACTTCACATCTAAAGCGCCTATAAACTTAACATAACATCAGGCTTTTAAGGCACTTGACCATCAGATACAAGTTAGTGTACGTGTTCATTGTCTGGAGTTTTCAGGAGCTAACTATTCAACCAATGAACAACTCGAATTAATGCTTCAGCAGCAACAAATCAAAGTTATCCTATATTTTTAGTGTTGTTTTGTGATGACACCCAATGACACTAATCGCCTTCTGAACATAGTCTGTTCTATTTACACTATTCAGAACAGAAAATACTTTTTTGGAAGAATTTTTTTTAATATTAAATACATAGTTGTTATAAATATGAAGAAATGATTAATTGCCTGCTCTAATATATAGAAAAAGAACTGGATTTTCTGTAGATTGTTTACATCTGCAATCTAAATCTTCATGTTTAGGCTGCTGCTGCTATTGCTTTTCTTGCAGATAGATTTGCATAGGTTGGAGCAGAGAATAGCAGGCCTGAAAGTGCTGTTGTATTATGTTGGTGTTAAGCATCTATTTATCATGGACAAATTTAATCGCTTCCCAGTAAAATCTCATTTTAGGGAACAAATATATTGTTTTATGTGGAAACAATGATGCCTCACAGTGTTTCAGAGCAGCAGTGGTTTCTTTCTTAATGTCAGATAAGATATTGAGGCTGTACTTTGCTGAATAGCTCTCCTTTTGTCGAACTATGCATCGTGTTTATTGCAGTTGATTTTCTTTTCTTTTTGAGGTACCACATCCTCCTTCATGCTTTCCACTCATGAAGAGGAATGGGTGCTCCCAATACACTATAAGTGCTTAAGTGTGCTTTAGATATCATTTACAGCACTTGATGACACAGTCGTGTCCATTAACTGTACTTCCAACTCTGCCTTTCGAATGTTTGTGCCATGAGTCAGTCAATGTATTTTTTTACATTTACTGTGGGGTTCAAGTATTGAACTCTAAAGCTCTTACCACAATGAGCTGGTTCCTGGTCCAAAAAAGGTTTTGACAGTCATTATGTTATAATGTAATGCATGGGTCTCTATCCAACCTTTTTCACCCTCACACCACAACTGAGGCCTCTTACACAGGGCTCAGGGTGAACCAGATTTCCTAACTGAACACGAACAAGGTGTAAAAAAAACAAAAAAAAACAAAAAGAACATGGAACTGGTTGCCAAAAGCCTTTTTGTTACAGAGGTTTTACCCCCCTCTCCCCCCCATCGCTTTTTCAGCATGATGCTTTCCTTTTCTCCTCGTTTTCTTTTGAATCCTCTTTTCCCTGCAGCTCCGTTTTCCAGGACTGTGCAGAGACGTCCACCTCTGCGGTCTGAGGTTGCCTCTAAACCTCACTCCTTCCCCTTCTTTTACCTAAATGTGCTGACTTGAGTGTTTGCCTTGCAGACGGTAGCAGCGAGCGCGGAGAGAAGGATGCCAGCAAAATCACCACCTACCCCCCGGGGGCAGTGAGATTTGACTGCGAGCTGCGAGCTGTGCAGGTCAGCTGCGGCTTTCATCACTCAGGTAGGTTCATTTCCCCCATTGCTTGCTTCTGGTTTAGGCGCCAATGTATATTTTGTCTGTCTATTATTTTAGGATTTATATTTAAAAAATCTTTAACAAGAGCGGTTGACCTTGAAGTAAAGAAAGTGGGGAAAATAACAGTGATCATTATGTTGTTTTACAGTGGTTTTGATGGAGAATGGAGATGTCTACACATTTGGTTACGGCCAACATGGGCAGCTCGGACATGGAGATGTCAACTCCAGGTACAACTGTTGGCTGATTTGAATTTATTTTGATGCATTTTCAAGTGAAAAGGAATTATTCGTGAAACCTATTTTATTTGATTTTATTGTAATTTACGCATAGTAATGGTAACTGAAAAGGACAGATAAGATAAGTCGAAAAGCTAGCTGTGAAAGACTACATGAAACTACATCACCCATAATTCTACAGATGAGGAAGGTTTGACACAAATGTTGTTGTTATGATATCTTTAGAAAAGGTAACTTGTTGTGGGATTGAAAGTCATGCTTTTTTCAGCTCAATCGTTCTGATTTAGAATTTAAAATGCATCTCAAACACTTCTATACTTTATGTTTCTATCTACCAGGGGTTCTCCAACTTTAGTGCAGGCCCTTCCTGGTCCCAGTGTACAGGTGACAGCAGGCAGTAACCACACAGCTGTTCTCCTAATGGATGGGCAGGTCTTTACCTTCGGCAGCTTCTCGGTAAGAAAGAAATTGTCTCTGATTAAATATGTAATCAATTGCGTTTATAGAGGGTCTAAAAGTCCTCTTAAAAATCTTAAGCTTGTTTTTTTTTGTAAACGTACAGTAATGATGGCAGTACTTAAAGTGTCCCTTCCTTTACTCCTGTTTATTTTATTTTTTATAGCTGACCATAAACTGTTCTAGAGAGTAAATATTTATCTCTTTTGTTTCTCAGAAAGGGCAGCTGGGCAGGCCCATCCTCGACATGCCCTACTGGAATGCCAAGCCGTCTCCCATGCCCAACATCGGTGCCAAATATGGGAGAAAGGCCACCTGGATCGGTGCCAGTGGAGACCAGACGTTCCTGCGGATCGATGAGGCTCTTATCAACTCCCATGTCTTAGCTACGTCAGAGATCTTTGCCAGCAAACACATCATTGGCTTGGTTCCCTCCTCTGTGTCCGAGCCGCCTCCATTTAAATGCTTGCTTATCAACAAACTGGACGGAAGCTGCAGGACCTTCAATGACTCTGAGCAAGAGGACTTGCAGGGATTTGGGCTATGTCTGGACCCTGTGTATGATGTCATATGGAGGTCAGTCCTAGGATCAAATCAGAGCAATAAAATGCAAATAACCTATATTATGCACCATATTATGTACTATTACCAATTGTATCTAGCACTACAGATGGGATTCCATTGTCATTGTTACAATATGATTTTTAACCCCTTTCATGTGCTTTCCCTCTGTGTGCTTCCAGATTCCTACCAGCCTCAAGAGAGATGTTGTGCTACAATGCAGTTATCGCTGATGCCAGGATGCCCTCTGTAACAGACCTACAGGCTCGCTGCAGCATCCTTAGTCCAGAGCTTGCGTTGCCCTCTGGATCACACGCCACCACCACTCGCTCTCACGGAGCCCTACATATCCTCGGTAACCTCTATGTGTCAGCAGTCAAGTGAATCTTTTATGAACGACTTAGGGTCTTATGAATATGTACAATCTATGCTAAAACACTTACTATGATGGACAATGAGGACATCTGTGTTTCTTCACAGCAGATGTTACCCCTGCCTGAACCCCTCTCCTCTAATTGCTATAGTGTGAATTTATGAAACACCCATATTCTTACGTAATGGGCCTTTCATTAAATTTACAGTAGCTCATTATTTTGAGCTTTGTTTGGATAGTTTTCCTCTGGTATATTATTTTGCAATGAGTGTGTCTTTGTTAAATTGCCTTATTTATACATTTCATTTGAAAAGGGGGATTTAAACCTTCAACTTAAACAGCAATACATTTATTTATTTTTTGCTGTCATGTCTTTGATGTATTTTTATAATTACAATCATTCATATATTCTTTCTATGGAACGACAAATGAAGGGCTGTGATTCCCATTCTCCCATCATGTCTCTTTCAGTTTTTGGGGACAATTAATTCGAGAGGCAGATCGTAGATCTTAGATCATAAATACATGACTAAGTGTTTGCTGGAAAGCTTAGATTATGAATTTATGTCAAGCATCATTCAGTACTAAGTGGATGCATGCTGTGTTGTCCACTTAGGTTGCCTGGATACGCTGGCAGCCATGCAAGAGCTGAAGATGGGCATAGCCAGCGCAGAGGAAGAAACCCAGGCAGTGATGAAGGTTTACTCCAAGGAGGACTACAGTGTGGTGAACCGCTTTGAGAGTAAGTGGGTTCTTTGTACAGGATGCATGGTCAATTATGTATTATGCAAAACACTGGGAGATACATTTGGCTTTTTAGGAATTGGTTTGATGCTTACTTTTTATGTCAGAGTTGTTGAATATCTGAAAACCTATTCCATTCAGATCCTTTCATCACCCTCTATACTGAAAGACCATATTGCTGTAATGTGCTGTGTACCTTGCAAAGCCTTATTGATATAATGTGTGATGTTTTAGGTCACGGCGGTGGTTGGGGCTACTCAGCTCACTCTGTGGAGGCCATCCGCTTCTGTGCTGATGCAGACATCCTGCTGGGTGGGCTGGGCCTGTTCGGAGGACGAGGGGAGTACACCGCCAAGATCAAGGTGAGCTGGAGACGCTTGACTGAGACATTTTTCATTATTTATTTATTTTTTTCCAGCTGTTGTCATTTCAGGCATTTATTTGTTGAGGCTATGCCTGTAGTTTTAGAATTCACTTGCTCTGCGCCAGGACTGACAAATAATCCATATCGTGTTCTGCTGCAAATTGTCTAGACACTTGCGGTTAAGGATAATGGACTTGATGAAGTAAATGGAATCCTCACCTCAAGTCACTGATTTTTATGATCTGTTAATCCATGTTTTGTTGTTATTGTGCAGCTTTTTGAGCTGGGACCCGACGGGGGTGATCATGAGACCGACGGGGATTTGCTTGCTGAGACTGATGTGCTGGCCTATGACTGTGCTGCCAGGTAAACTTAAGGGATTGCTTCAGTTTACCTTTGGTTCTTATTAGTTAAATCAAAACTCCATATTTGATAGCTTTTGATGTTGATATGTCTCCTTTTCTTTTCTTAGGGAGAAATATGCCATGATGTTCGATGAGCCAGTGCTGCTGCAGCTTGGCTGGTGGTATGTGGCGTGGGCCCGAGTGTCTGGTCCCAGCAGTGACTGTGGCTCTCATGGACAGGCTACCATTACTACTGATGATGGGTAAAGTTAAAATCATAACACAGATCAGACATCTTCATTTATAGATGTATAAATCAAACAAGTTCTCCATTTGTATATACTTGGTCACATTTCATCTTCAATTATGATTAACCTGTCTTTTTTTTTTCTTTTTTTCTCTTTAGTGTGGTCTTTCAGTTCAAAAGCTCTAAGAAGTCAAACAACGGTACAGATGTTAATGCAGGTCAAATACCTCAGCTACTTTACAGGTAAGTCCAATTCTGCAAACGGTGGCCCAAGCCTATTTTATTTATAAGCCTATGAGTAAAATTATCTTGATTGTTTGTTTCTTTTTTAATATTAGGCTCCCTTCAAATGATGGCAATGCGTCTAAAGGAAAACAGCAGACCAGTGAACCAGTCCATATACTAAAACGCTCATTCGCTCGTACAGTCTCGGTGGTGAGGACTGTCTCTTGAGTTTTGAATAGTGTTTCTCCTCGAGGTTAAGTGTCATGACAGTTTTTATTTTTACAGCACAGTGAATGATTGTGATTCTCTGTCTGTCTGTAGGAGTGTTTTGAGTCTCTGCTCAGTGTTCTTCACTGGAGCTGGACCACATTGGTTTTGGGTGTTGAGGAGCTGCGAGGGCTGAAAGGCTTCCAGTACACAGCCACCCTGCTGGACCTGGAGAGGCTGCGCTTTGTTGGCACCTGCTGCCTCCGCCTTCTCAGGGTCTACATCTGTGAGATCTTCCCCATTTCCGGTAGGAGCACGAAGGACTTTGCAGTACTGTGTCCTTCACAATGTAATTGCTCATTCCGTGCGTTCCAACAATACAAGTTTATTGTATGACTTGATTTGATTTAAGAATAAGCAGTAACCATGCTTTCCCTGACTGAAAAACAATTGCAATATCCATCCTTACTTTATTTTAGAATGTCATTTAATATGTCATAGGCCTAGAAAACATTGAAAATCTTTGCAGACTTTGTGTTATTATTTCAAAGATATATAACAGTAAACCTCAGGAAGTTTTAACATTTTAAATGCTACATTCTAATGGAATTATTTGAGAGTTTGTAGCTTTCGATAAGATCTTACGTTGTTTTCATTTTTTGATCTGTTGTTTGATTTTCCAGCCAGCACCAAAGCTGTGGTGGAGGAGTCGAGCAAGCTGGCAGAGTGCGTGGGAAAGACGCGCAGTCTGCTAAAGAAGATCCTATCAGAAGGCATGGACAACTGCCTGACCAAGCTGGACAACGACCCCCAGGGCTACTTGTCCCAGCCGTTAACCCTGCTAGAGGCTGTGCTGCAGGAGTGCCACAACACCTTCACTGCCTGCTTCCATTCCTTCTACCCAACCCCAGCTCTGCAGTGGGCCTGCCTCTGTGATCTGCTCAACTGCCTGGACCAGGTCAATGACGGCACACTTTTTCCATTGTTCTACAGAAAGAGTTGTAAATAGGGCTGAAACTAGCCACAGTATTGTTCTGATTAGAAATGAATCTTATTTTTGAGGCTATACTTGCCCAATAAACAGTCTTTGACCCAAATATATTCAATTTCCAGTAATTGATAACAAAGAAAAGAAGTACATTTGAGAACATGGGACTAGCAAATGTTCATAGTTTTACATGATTATCGAATTGAGCGATGATTTAAGTAGCTGAATAATTTTCTGTCAGTCAACTATTGAAGCTATAAAGACGGTCAGTGTTGTTTCAGCAGGCCTGCTTGACATCCAGTAAAACATTTATATTTCAGAACCACTCACCAAAGTTTCAAAACCATAGATTCCTAGCAATGTTGTCTCAGATCGTGAAATTAACTTAGATTTTTTTTTTTTTAAAGACTGTTTTCAAAAAGAAAATCAGAGATTCATTCTTATGCTCCCTGATTTTTTTAGGACATTGCTGAGGCCAATTTCCGCACATCCAGCAGCCGCCTGCTTGCGGCCGTCATGTCAGCTCTGTGCAACACCTCAGTCAAGTTGACGTCCATCCTGCCCATCGCCTATGACGGGGAAGTGCTTCTGCGTTCACTGGTGAAACAAGTCAGCACAGAGAATGACTCTGCCCTCGCTCACCGCTTCCCCCTGCTGGTGGCCCATATGGAGAAACTAAGCCATGTGAGTTCTTCTGCACATCACATTATGTATATCAGGTGTCCTCACTTAGAAATGGTTCAACATGGGTGCCCGGGAAAATTCTTAACCTGGCCGAATTTTATCAATAGCACCTCCTATTTTGTCTCGTAAGAAAATGCCTGGAATAGAAAAATAGTCATATCATATATCCCCCTTCTTTTACTTCCTCAGACGGAGGAGAACCTGATGGGCATGACCAGTTTCCGGGAGGTCCTGGAGAAGATGCTGGTGATTGTGGTTCTGCCGGTGAGGAAGAGCTTGAGGAAAGAGGTGGAGCTGTTCTCTCCACACCTGGTCTCCAACACCTGCGGTCTGCTGGCCTCCATCGTCTCTGAGCTCACCGCTTCTGCCCTGGGCTCTGAGGTAACCTCACTCACAGACAAACAGCATATATATAATGTAGTGCTACAGGGACTGGCTTTGGAAATACGCACCCCCAAGTCTAGTGTCCCTTCTTTAAAAGTACATTTAATCCTTGTGGAGCTTTTTCTTCAGGATAGTACACTTCAGATTGTAATCATTTCCCCTTGTCACAATTCATTTTTGTTTATCAAAAACATCTGGGATCACTTTTGCATTCTGCTAAAATCAGAATTGTCACAGTAAAGCTTTAAATACATTCTAAGACACATTCCTTCTCTCATTTGCTTTCTTCCCTCATGCCATTTCCATTTTTACCTCGAGCTCTATTGTTATCTAACCAACTTTTCATTGTGTCTGCGCTTGCTTAGAACAAGGTGGTGTTTTGGGTGTAATTTGATTTTCCTGTACTGACGGTGTGCTGAGTCATTAATTGGGTGGGACAGATGTCTGTCACTTTCCCCCTTTTACACTCTTCATTTAATTATCATCGCTCTCCCGGTTCACACGCACACCCATGTACTGCGGTCAGGACACTCAAGCTCCCGTTGCCATAGTAACTGTCACTCGACGGCAGGCCTTGACGCCACGGTTTTTCTCACTCAGTCTGTTGTCAGGGAAACCACTTTTCCTTCTTAAAGCACCTGGATAGGGCGCTCTGCAGTTTTTTCTGGCTCTCTGTAGTCAGCAGGCGAATATAAATAGTATTGTTTGTTTTACTCAAAACATGACATGTTACATGTACATTACATTTTATTTCAGGCAATGCAAATGAAACCCTCCATTTTTGTTTGTTTGTGGATGGTTTGTTCCTTAATGAAAAACATTGCTGACCTTCCCATCTCGAGGACACTCATAACTTGTACAGAAATATTAGCTTCATGCAGTGAATATAGTACGAAAATGATTTTATTTAGGATTTCATTGTTTGCTATAAATCGCAGTAGGTATTCCACCTCAAATGTGTTTTTCTGCTATATGTATCAACATGTACTGTAAGTTTGATATGTTTGGCTACATCTTTTTTTATGGTGTCTTTATAGGTTGACGGGCTGAACTCGCTCCACTCCGTGAAAGCTTCTCCCAACCGTTTCACCAAAACCAGCCAAGGGCGGAGTTGGAACACGGGCAACGGCTCTCCTGATGCCATCTGTATGACCGTGGACAAGCCAGGCACTGTGCTGGTGGGCGTCTGCGTCTACGGAGGCGGGGGCACCCATGAGTATGAACTAGAAGTGCTGGCTGATGATGTAAGTGATTTTAAAAATCATTTTCAGCCTATATTTGTACTACGCTGTATATGATTTTAGCATTTCTGGTTTTTACCTAGAACAGTCTTCAATCTCAGCGTTAATGTATGTTCCCTCACCCTTCAGGCGCAGACAGATCACCCAGGGGACTCGGCACATACTCACAGATGGACCTCCCTAGAGCTGGTGAAGGGCACCTACAGCACTGATGACTCTCCAAGTGACATTGCTGAAATTCGCTTGGACAAGGCTGTGCCACTCAAGGTGCGTAGGATCTCAAGAAAATATAAATTTTTATTATTTGCTGTTAAGACACAAATAAAAGAATTTGACCTTCTGTAATTACTTTCTAAATGTATATGCTTGTGTGCTGGTTTTGGCTAAAATGCATATAATCTCACTGAATCATGTATTCTGTTGCAGGAGGGCGTAAAGTATGCCGTCCGATTGCGAAACTACGGCAGCCGGACAGCTAACGGAGATGGAGGCATGACCACAGTGCAGTGCTCCGATGGTGTGGCCTTCACCTTCAGCACCTGCAGCTTGAGTAGCAACGGGACCAACCAGACAAGAGGACAGATCCCACAGATACTCTACTACAGGTAAACATGAAAGCCAGCCATTTTCTAACGGTTCATCTCTGACATATTTGCTAGCGTCTTTTTTTCTGACTTGTGTTTTTCTCCTGGCTGAAGGAGCGAGTACGACGGGGATCTCCAGTCTCAGCTGCTGAGTAAAGCCAATGAGGAGGATAAGAACTGTAGCAGAGCTCTGTCTGTGGTCAGTGCTGTGGTCAGAGCTGCAAAGGACTTGCTTCACAGAGCTTTTGCTGTCGATGGTAAGAACATCAATCTTGCACATGTATTGCAAAAGCATTTGTAACCGCTGTAAAGCCACTTATATTGAATTTGGGTCAAATCTGCTCAGCCCCACTTCAGTTTAATCTATGTCCCTTTATTATCAACAGTGGATGACATTCCTGAGCTATTAAGTTCATCCAGCCTGTTCTCCATGCTCCTGCCACTTATCCTGGCCTACATCGGCCCTGTGGCTGCATCTGTGCCTAAGGTAAGAGGATGGACACAAATTTGTTTTGAATGAATTACTTATGTGGCATTGTGTTGACATGCCTTTTTTCTTTCTTATCCAGGCTGCTGTAGAGGTTTTTGGACTCATTCAGGAGCTGTTACCTGCTGTTTCTGCCCTTAACCAAAAATATGCCCCGCCCACCTTCAATCCCAACCAATCAACTGATAGCACGACTGGCAACCAGCCCGAGCAGGGCCTGTCAGCTTGCACCACCTCAAACCACTACTCAGTAATTGAGAGTGACCACCCTTACAAACAAGCTGGCGTCACACAATACAGGGTAAGGTATATCCTATAGCGTGCATACTGCTTAGGAAGTAATTAACATCGTAAAAGGTAAACGACACAAAGGTTATTAAAGTCTTAATGAAGCATTCTTTGTCTCATCTCGGCTTAGGTGTCTTTCCCAGAGTGTGTCCGCTGGACCACCATAGAGTTTGATCCCCAGTGTGGAACTGCCCAGCCGGAAGATGTCCTGCGCCTGCTCATCCCCAGCCGTACCCTCCACCTGTCCAGCATGGGGGGCAAACCTTTGATCCATGACACCATCAACACCTGGACCGAGCTCAAGAAGTTCTCTGGCTCAACGGGCTGGCCCACCACTGTGCTAGTGCTGCCAGGTAAGAGTGCTGAGTTGATCATTTATCATAAGTTACAAATGTCACAACAGTGTTGTTTTGACAATGTCAGAATCACAATAAACTTAGACAACAAAGAACTCAGCTAATTTACAGTAGTTAGGTAGAATAAAGAAATGTTTATAGCAAAATATTGCTCCCATAGCTTCTTTATTGTGCTGAATCAAACTCTCTAAAAGGGTTATGCCAATCATGAGATGAAGTTAAATACCTGAATGCCTACTACATTTGGTTGAGACTTGAGGATTGATTGAGTATAGAAGAATATGTTTACTAATACTAAATAATTATGGATTCATTAATGAATATCTCCATTAACCTTATTGAAGATGTATAATTACATTTAACAACTTCTGCTTCCTCATTTTGTGTTAAATGTGACGGCACTAGCAATAATTAAGTGTGATTGAGCAGTGGCACCATTCCGAATCCCGGTTACCCACTTGTGGTTCTTGATCTTAATTGTTCCCATGTGAGCTTTACCACTGATTACCTACAGCACTCTGTCCACCTGTCTCTCTCTTCTCATCTTCAATTTTTTCTGTCCTCTCTACTTTCAGGAAATGAAGTTCTGTTCTCACTGGAAACGGCCTCGGACTATGTCAAAGATGAGAAAGCTTGCTTTTATGGCTTTAAGTGTGTGGCTGTGGGGTATGAATTCAACCCTGGTCAAGATGAGGTACAAACACTCTTGCATATTCGTCTGTCAATTGTGTAGCAGGCTGGCCTTCCAGCTTTCAGTAGAATGAACCGTTAGATCTCATGACTGTGCTGCATTCTGAATGTGGAATGTTAAGTTTGTGCATCGGTCCAGGCAGAAAATATGTTGCTCTGCGTTTACCTTACCTTCCTGACCTAATCATTCTGAAAACATTTTAGGGTACCATCCTGCTTGAGAAAGAATTGGCCTACCTGGGAAGTGTATGTGCTGCAGCTCTGATGAAGAAAGACCTGGCCCTCCCTATAGGTATGGAGCTAAAACAGTGGAGGGAATCTTCTGATACTGATGTGAAAACCGTTTAAAAAAAAATATATATATATATAAACATACAATATACAAATATATTTTATCAATTTATTTTTTATCTTTTAGGCAATGAATTGGAGGAGGATCTTGAGATTCTTGAGGAAGCCTCTCTTCAGGTGTGTCATCTCTTACATTCAGAACATCTTTTTGGACTTATGGTCATCTTGTGGAAAGTATTCAACACTTTCTCCAGCACTATTCCTTCCTTGATTCTTATTTGCTTTGACCTCACATAGGTGTGTAAGTCCCACTCGGGCATCCTGGGGAAGGGCCTGGCCTTATCTCACTCGCCCACCATCCTGGAAGCCCTGGAGGGAAATTTGCCCCTGCACCTCCAAACCAATGAGCACTCTTTCCTTGAGGACTTCATCACGTGTGTACAGACCTCAAGCGGAGGACGTCTGGCCAGGTAAATGTCTGTGGAGGCATACAGTCTGCACAACTGTTGTCAATCTCTCTGCAGTCAATTATGGTTACCTTACAGAAGCAAAATATGAACTGTGCTTTTTAGAATTTAAAAAATACATCTTGGTTGTACTTTTTATTCAGTTTTCATTGGTGATTCCTTCACTACAAATTAAGCTTTTTACTACCCTGTCTCTCCTGTTCCTTTCTTCCCTCCAGGTGGCTGCAGCCAGACTCCTACGCAGACCCCCAGAAGACATCCCTGATCCTGAACAAAGACGACATACGCTGTGGATGGCCGGCTACCGTGGTCGTTCAGACCAAAGACCAGTATGGAGATGTGGTGCATGTTCCTAACATGAAGGTCAGGATGCTTGTGTTTCCGCCTCAGAAATAAATATTTTATAGAAATGAAACATCAGAATGATTCTGCCTGAAATGGCAGATTTCCAAAATAGTTATTTAAGTGGCTACTCACCATCCATCCAGTGTATCACACTCCTGACTCATGTTTCTTTTATTTTACATATCCAGGTGGAGGTAAAGGCTGTACCTGTTTCACAGAAGAAGTCAATGCAGCCTGATCATGTGAAAAAGCTGCAGCGGCTACCTGGGAGCTCGTCGCCTTCGGCTTCTGGCCCAGATCTAACCTTTGGAGGTTTGCCAATGCCCAAGCTGGAGGCCACTTACGAGCCCATGATTGTGAAAGAGGCTCGATACATCGCCATTACCATGATGAAGGTTAGCCTAATGGAACTGGCTCATATCTCCCTCACAAAATCTAATTCTTTCTTACATTTAGAAGACTACAGATGCTCCACATGGGGGAGCTATTTGGTTACTATCAAATCTGTTGTATAGAGACCAAGAGTATATTTACTAAATCCAGACATGGAGATCATAATGGCGGAGTAACATTTAGGTGAAATTTAGGGTGGCATTACAAACATAGAAAAAATAAGTAATACATTTTTTTTTATCTATTATGATGTATTTATTGATGTATCATCAAATTAGAGAAGAACGAATACACATTATAGACCTTTACAGTTATGTATATCATTTAGGCTCCTTTTTCTCTAATGGTAAGTTTGAACTATATTTTGTCTTTTTTAGGCATACGAAAACTACTCGTTTGAAGAGCTGCGCTTTGCCTCCCCCACCCCAAAGAGGTAAGTGAGGGAGTGTACAAAACAAGACCCATTTTCCACTGAGATACAATTACAATCTAATTATTGATCATTTCCCGCGCAGACCCAGTGAGAACATGCTGATTCGTGCCAACACTGATGGAACCTACAGTGCCAACTGGACTCCAGGAGCAGTAGGCCTCTATACAATCCACGTCACCATTGATGGCATTGAAATAGGTATGTCAATGCAAACACTGTTGGAACAGTTAATTTGTAATTTTCCCACACCCCAACCCGTGGCTGCTATGCAATTCGATTAATTCAAATTTTGAAAACATAAAGGCCTTCAGAATGGACAACCAACTGATGTTGAACTGTAAATTATCTTTTCAATTAGATGCTGGTTTGGAGGTAGAAGTCAAAGACCCTCCAAAAGGCATGATCCCACCCGGCACTCAGATGGTCAAGCCAAAGGCTGAACCTCAGCCGAGCAAGGTGAGCGTTTTCTTTTGATTGACCAACAGGTGCATGAACACGCACATATACACACCTATATAATGAATGAATGCATGCATGCTTGCAATCTCCCATCAACTACAACTCAACAGAGGGCAATAAACTGTTTGTACTGTCTTGTATACCCGTCAACACCAGTTTGAACTCTAGACACTTAACACGTTGATAAAAAAGCCTATATTTTGATATGAACACTGAAATGAGGAGCTCCCCCTTGATTTGGTGTACTGGTATAAAAAAAACAAATGCTGGCACATAGAAAGCAATGGAAACAGGAGAATGATGGGGATCCAAAATACACAAGTAGAATGATGTGAGAGGAGGCGAGGCAAAGAGACACGGATATCTTTATCGGGCAGACTGAACCATTGTTACCAGGTTTGGACCTCCTTTACACTCATCAGGTGATAAGGAAGATTACAGTGTGATTATTTAATTTAGTCGAATGTGCAAATAAGCAACTGCTTGATAATATGTTGCACATGGTATGTTGAGATGTCTGAGTTTGTTCTTGAGTCCTTTTTCCACTCGGTTGCAAAATATCTGATAATTATTATTATTATTGTAGATTTTGTTATATTTATTTAAGGTACCCAGGTTATAGTGTGCATCTAAGCATATGGTTGGTACTGAATCTCAAGCTGCATTGATTATTACTTTTTGTTTTTAGTAATCAAAGGAGTCATGCGACATTATTTTAAATGCAGATAATGCATTCAACTGATATTGCATGTGTCGGGATCATTATCATTTAGTTAAATTTGCGATATTTAGATTTTACTGTCCATATTGAGGAAATAGGCCTTAAATCCTTTGGAACATGACTAAACCAGACATAATCATAAAGAGAAATAACTGACTCAATAAATGAATCAATATGCCATTTAATGCACAAAAAAAAAAGTGTAAGCATTCATTAATGATTACAGTGAAAAATTAATCAAATACTTTCAATATTATTTTTGGTGCATTTAATGGCTTATTAATAAGCATTAATCATTTAATCTATTTGATGATGTCAGGTGTAATCCCCCATGTGGTTGTCCATGCACCAGTATCATTGTAGAGTAGAGAAGCACGATTACAACACCATCCCACTGGTGATCTTGAAAACAGAGCTCCTAAATGTTCCTCCTCTTTGGCTGTGTCTCTGCGTGTATTTGGAAGCAGGCTCTGTGTGTGTGGGTTAACGCATGCGGTCTCCCACTGTCAACTCGTCCTGCTTCCTCTACTCCTCCTGCTGCACACTCTTGTCTATTTTTTTTCTTCTTCTTCTTCTTCTTCTTTATTCTTTGCTCCTGCCGCTCACAGTCTCCATCTCCCCTCTGCTTCTCTCAGGTCCGCAAATTTGTGTCCAAGGACAGCGCAGGCCTGCGTGTGCGTAGTCACCCCTCCCTGCAGAGCGAACAGATAGGCATAGTGCATGTCAATGGCACCATCACTTTCATTGACGAGGTAATTGACTCTAGACCAGGCAGAATATAAACTATGCTATACAATTAAATTAGCTGGAGCACTATCCTCTTATATTCTATTTCCTTGTCTCTTTTTCTTAAAACCAGTAAGGATACATTTATTATATAGTATAATACTAATAACTAAGTATAATAATAATTCTTAATTGTTGTCTAGATTAACTATTTTGAGTAGTTTTTAGACCTTTTTTGATGGCTTGTTATTACCTCCCAAAATACTGATAATTACTTTCTTTTAAAGCTTGTACTTTTGTTTCTCTTACTTTATTTTGCTTGATACTCTTGCAAGGCACTCTGAGGCTACATGAAAGGCTCGAATGCCTCCACCCTAAAAAAAACATTAAAAAACGGCAGCACTTAAACTATTTACTTAATGGTTGTACTGTAATGCAACCCATATTTAACAGTCCTGCACAATATCTGCACTCCCACCCTTTGTTAACAGCACTAGTGTCTTACCTGCATCCTGCTGTAACTTCAATTTAATGTCCTCTAATTTGACTTGAGACTTTTCTGAAGCCTCAGCAGTGTTTGTGTGTGTGTGTGCGCGTGTAGTCGCTGCCCATCCTGTTTTCATAGTAACAGGACGGCATGGCTCTGCTTTTCCCGTAGATCCACAATGATGATGGTGTGTGGCTCAGGCTCAATGATGAAACAGTAAAGAAGTATGTTCCCAGCATGAATGGGTACACTGAAGCCTGGTGCCTCTCTTTTAACCAGCACCTGGGCAGGAGCCTACTGGTCCCAGCCGACGTAAGTAGCAGAAGGCCTGCTGAGAAATCTATCTCAGTTTAATAATGGCTGAGGCTCCTGCGCTCAAACGCTCAAAGGTCGTCTTTGTTGTTTTAACAATAATGTTTTTTCAAGGGCTTTTAGTGTTTGGCACCCACTCCCAAAAATGCACTCGAAGCATGGTAAAATCGAGAATTTCATCAGAGTATTACAGTTGGGGTGTTCTCTTGCATGGAACATCTAATTGAGCCAACACTGAGAATGAAACTTTCACTAACGCACTGTGCTAAGAAACAGCAGCTGGGAGTGTGCATGCATTAACCCATGTTTGAAGCCATAACGTTTACCATAACATGGCCATCGTGTATTTAGATAGACACTAATAAAGGCTCACATGCGTTGGGTAGCATATGTTTAGTGCATTGAAGTGAAACCCCAACCCCCAATGCAGGAATTGACAAACAATGAAAAATGTTGTAAAGGAGCAATTTCCTCCTGTGGTTAAGTTGGTTAGTCTGCACTTTTCAGTCTCTTCATTGCCTCTCACTCACAGTTCATAAACATCCCAGCATGTGATAATAACTGGGTTGCTCTCACGCTTTGCTCCATGCCACAAAAACTGCCAAAATATGCAACAAATTCAAATAAGGATCGTGACTGGGTACAACTTTAGACATTGATATTGCGGTAAAAGAGAAAGTATCTAAAATATGAGGTGTTAATATCCAGGTGGTTTTCTGTCATGAAGCAATCAATCACTGGTCCACAAAAAGTTTGAATGGGAAATTGTACCTCTACTGCTCTACAATTCCTTCTTTGCATTGGGTTGCTTTAGGAGCTAGGAGGTTTACATGTAAGGTTTCTGTCTGAACAGCATGACACACTACATTATTCAAGTGGGGAATTTTTTTGGAAGTTTTTACTCTTATATGTTTTTTTTTTTTTTTTTTAATGGTCATGGATTTTTTTCTGCCCCTGGCTTCTGTAATTTTTTTAATGATGCATTTGATTCTACACTTGTTGTAAAGTGTACACACATTGAACAACAATTCCTCTTGGCCCCTTTTATGAGTGCTCCACAATTTCACTCACTGGCCTTTATGACTCGTCAGTCTGTCCTCTCTTCTTCATCTTTTCAAATGACTGATGATGCTGGAAATTCCAGGGAAGCCAAGGCAAAGCCGATTTTTTTTTTCTTCCAAAAAAATACTTGAGCACCTTCCCCCATCCTGTTTTCTCTCCTTCCTCGAATCGTCGACTGTTTCTTGACTGTCTCACGATCTGTTGCTCAGAATGTCTTTAACGCTAGCCAAGGAGTCAGGGATATCGGCTTTTTGTCGTGGACCCCCTTAACTATATTCCCGCCACAGGTGAGTAGTCTGAAGGAGGGATAAATAGCTTGACTGCCCCATAGCTTATCATCTATCTGTTACTCTACTTGTCCTCTTGAACCCCTTGTGACTTTGTAGTCTTCCCACAGTGTTTTAATCAGACATAAGAGGTGGAACCACAGTTGCATGGTTGTCTGTTTTGTTTAATTTTTATGATATTGACTATACAGTATTTCAGATACTACTGTCCCATAGACTCCTGCAGTGATCACATTTGGCTCTTTTTTTAAAAGTAATTAGCTTGAATGTTGCATGGGGTTGAAGATACTAACGTACAGTCTGTTGCATGAGTTCTTGTTTGAAAGGCTTGTCATATAAAGTCGTATATCCTTGTGTGTCATAGCATGCCTCCCTTTATGAATGAAAATAAGTCAACGTACTTCGTCATTTGACTAGGTCCATTGTCAATTGGTCATTTAAATACATCACTACAGTGTTGAATGCAATTTTTAAATTATTATATTGTATTGAGTGCAAGTACCCTTATATTCACTGATACTGTATATTCATTCTTAAAGTGTATGTCAAGTACATGCATTTTTATATCTGGGCGAAAAACTAGTTTTGGAATATCACTTACTGCAGTTGAGGATGGAAGTCTTTATAGGCTTTCAGTTATCCATGTCAAAATATATTGCGATTGTAAAACAAAAGTATCCATTTGAGCACAAAGTAGCTTAAAGGAATAGTTTTACATTTTTGAAAATGTTCTTATTTGATTTATGTTGAGAGTTAGACGACAAGATTTATACCACTCTCGTATACAGTATGCCCAGTAAAAAAATTGCAGCTAGCAGCTGGTTAGCTTAACATTAAGACTCGAAACCGAGAGAAACAGCTAGCCTGATTATGTTGTATACAAAATTACACCTGCCAGCCTAAAGCTCACTTATTAACACTTATTGTTTTGCTTGTTTAATCCAGACAAAAACGGTTTTAAAAACAGTAAGTCGTTGTTTTATAGAGTTATGGGCCAGACTATTTAATTTCTGGGAATTAATGACGCCCAGCCAAGAAATAGTCCCACTCATGAGAGCAATTTGTATCTTTTACACTTAGTTTCTTGTACGGATTAAATATACAACATAATACAGTTCACTGTGTCTAGTCTTTGCTGGCTTAAGCTAATTGGCTGCTGGCTGTAGCTCCATATGTATTGGACAAATGGGAGGGTTGTATCAACTTTATCATCTAACCACGCAAGAAAGCAAATAATTCCCAAAATGTCAATTGCTATTTATAACTGGATTAATGCTCTACATGAGAAATGTACTAGGGTCCATGATTAAAAAAATCTTAATTCTCACAATTTTTAGGAGGTAACTTTTAATTGTATTTGTACAGAGGTAGGTTGGCTGAGCATACATGCTCTTTTGCAACCAATCCCTGTAACACTGTTAACAGTGGCAGGAGTCCCAACCTTGTCCTGATTCATTTCTGCAGCATGCTGTTGTGTTATTGTACCTTGGCTCTAATCTAATCTCTCACCCTCTTGCAGGAGGTCAGGGGCCAATTGGAGGAGAACGTAAAGGAGGTGAGCAGCTGCCCTTCCCACGAAGCCCCCATTCGGGTGCAGAGCAGGGCAGGGCAGGGCGGCGGCCCGGGGCTTTATAAGGTAGTGAAGACCGGCCCCTCTGGTCACAACATCAGAAGCTGCCCAAACCTTAGGGGTATCCCCATTGGAATGTTAGTACTTGGCAACAAGGTCAAGGCCATAGGCGAGGTACGCACTCACCCCCAAATAATGCAATGTTTTTTTTTCTTTTTTTTGTGGCTGGAGTTGAATACAATCAGTCTGTCTGGATCACGTAATGTTCTAAAGCTAATGTTAGTAGATTTAGGCCTCCATTCTCAGAATTTCGAGATCCCTATTTTTTTCCTAAACTGACTTTGATTTTTCAATGTATAGGATGTTATCTCTCTTTCTGAAGGGAATACATCAGATGCTTCTGGGTGTGGGTGTGTGTTGTGTATCTTTCCACCCGTCGAGGTCTTATCAACTCCGGTGGCTGCAACATTTCCGTTCAATTCCTGACTTACTAATTTTCGGTTTAATAAAACATTGCAATTTCAGGGTCTCATATTCAGCTGCCTTGAGAAATCCTGGAGCCCCTCTGTGCCTTGACTCTATCTTTCTTGCACTTTTAACAATCCTGTCAATAAGTTGTTACTTTGAACTTTCAAATTTTTCTTTGAGTGGAGCCCTTGTCTCTTTTGGATATGAGCTGTCATTGGCTGCTGTGGTGTGTCATGCTGTTCGATAGTTTCCTCTCTGAGCTTGTACTGGAATGCACTGGATCTAAGATGTGCAGCCTGCACGTACTAATACCTCCGTCTGTCTGTTTTTTCCAAAATTATAATATTTCAGGGAGTTTAGAAAAGTCAACCCAATGCATTTACCTTCCAATAAGCTACACATTTCTTTGAGTAAGTTTTATCTATATTTTAGCTACATTAGTTTAGTCCCGCGGAGTCTGCTCATACAGAACAATCTAATTCATGTGATCTACTGTGGCTTTGTTGTCAATCAGATGAATTCCTGATTCAAAGATTATAGAATGTTTTGCACGTTAGTGATCTACTGTCGTAAAATCTGTCATGTTTTTTGTCTGTGCAATGACATGGCTGAACTGGGGGTTTGTACGTAAAATGGCTAAGACTGTTTTTTTTTGATAGACCAGTGTTTCAAGAATGTGCAGATGTGCTGCGTGTGTCACAAGTGTTGAGTGTGTGTGTGAGTATGGATAAAGAGTGTTGTTTGTGTATTAGGTGGTCAACTCAGAGGGGACCTGGGTACAGCTGGATAAGAACAGCGTAGTAGAGTTCTGTGAGAGTGACGAAGGGGAGGCCTGGTCGCTGGCCAGAGACCGCGGTGGAAACCAGTACCTTCGCCATGATGATGGTAAGCCACACTCAATGGGGGACAATTGTTGAACTTAAAAATGTTATATAGCTTTGTACAATAACATCATTTCATTTTGCTACAGAACAAGTACTGCTTGAGCACGGGGCCCAGACGCCACCACCTAGCCCTTTCTCCGTGCAGGCCTTCAACAGAGCCGCAGCTTCCAATGGAGCGCAGGGCTTTGACTACGGCATCTCCAACAACAAAGGTGAGCTCAACTTTGTTATAGAGTAGGCTGGAAGAGATGACATTTCAAAAACACTTCATTTTGCTTTCAACATGCACTTTTGTTTTATGGCAATGTTTTACAATTACTGATCTATACCTCACCTCTAACTTCACTCTGCACCCTTCTCTTGATTATTCCTTGCTTTATTTTAAGACTCACTCCGACTTCTTCCTATGCTTTCGACTGACACTTTCCTCTAAGCTCGTTTGATAGATTACCTCTTTTAAGTTGTAGAAATGGGTCCATGTGGTGAGGCAACTTAGAACACAGTTTTGTTGGGCACAGATGTTTAAGGTTTTTCACTTTCACCATCTCTGTTTATGTGGTTATGTCACAATAGCAAGTACAATTTTATCTTTCATTTAAAAAATCCCTTGACCGCCACAATTTATAGAAATGCATCCAAAAGGTATCTATGATCCAGTATGGGTCAGTTATTCTCTTTAAAAATCAAATGCGCCATCGGTCACTGATCATCTCTTTTTATGTATGTATGCATGCTTCTTGTTGTATTTCATGCCTAACATCTCTGCAATGTCAGGCATATGCCTTTGTCTGTGTGCACGGGCCAGTCAATGTGCTTCCATTCATTTGGTCTACTATTTAGTTGGGTTTTGAGCGATAGCCAAACATCCTTAACTCGCCCTGAACACGTGTCTGTGATTTCAGCCTTTACCCTTTTGTCGCCTTGACTTAGCCTCTCACATTTGACCATTTGCATAATCATTTGTTTCTTAAAAACATGGTTGAATACTGTAAAACATCACTTGAATGAACTCATCAGTTATTTTACATCATCAAAGATTGGCTGGCCCCACATGTGTCAGTGTATCTTTCTGCCTGAATATCATGCTGACTCTGTGTCAAGTGTCTTTTAAACGCCTTACCTCTTCTTCACTGCTTGAAAAAGGAGGCTGACTTGTTGAGACATTTAGCAAGCTAAGAACCATGGTTATTTTAGATGATGCAGAGTTATCTCTCAAATGCAATTTTACATTTAGCCACATACAGTACATGACATGCATCTTTTATAGGCAGATCACTAATCTGATTTTCTCTAACTTACTTTTACTGCACTATTTTAAACAAATATGTGAAGGCCCTAATCCATGCTGGAAATGCGCCTGCATCTGAAAGGCTCAGAATGCTAATGCCAGCATGCTATTATGCCTTTTGTGCAACTACTCAGACTGCTTCTTGATGTAGCATAGGTGAAATGAAGGCTGACATGAATGCATTTATACCTTTCAACATGTGTTCTTTTCCACATTGCCTCCCGAGATGGTTTGAGCAATCGGATAGCATTTGTCTCAAATGCCTGTTGTTTGCTTTTTTTGATACCAGATGACCAATCTAAATGGGATAGAGTGGAGTCTATTTCATTTCAGAAATGAGTTGTCCTTTGAGTGTACTCTGCACTTAATAATGAATAAGCCAAAAATTGTGCTCAAACCCAAGAAACGTCATACATATTTGAGGGCCAGCACATCCTGAAGGCCTTCACAAATCTGAGTCAAGGTGATGAACCCTGCTGAACCGTCTAATGGAAGGTTTGACTCACTTGCCACCTGTGTGATGGATCCATCATGCTGTAGGGCAGCGCTATAAATGGATCATCACCTTCAGACTGGCCAGCTTGATGTCCCAGCTTGTTCCAAAGCTCTTTGAGCAAGTTGGAGGGCCACCTTATTGACAGCTCTGTCAGGCTTCAGCATTCAGCCTTGGTGGTTGATTTTCCTGTCTCTGCTTCCCCCTCTTAACTCCCCACTTAAAAAATGACTCTTCAGAAACCTACATTGCAGACTCTGTCAATGTTTGCTAGTGTCTGTGCTTAAAAACTACAAACGGACAGTTTTGTATCTGGTTGACATCTATTCTGTTATGTCAAGATAGAAGGAGACTTTTGATATAAGTCTCCCACGTTTTTGGATGACATAAAGGATTTTTTTGAAGCGTGACTCAAAATGATTACATAGGAAGAGACCCCCCCTTCCACTCCCTCTATATATCCTACCCCAAAGTAGAGTTGTGAAATGGGAGGAGCCCCGTTTAAACGTTTCATGGTAATGATATCATCAATGCTCCAAAACACCAGTGATTCCTGGATAATTCAACAATATAATAGGTTTATGAGATGAAGTCCAACTGAAATTAAACTAATTTTTTTCAGCTACAGTATATCTCATGTGTTGTGTTCTCAGATTTACAAATCAGAAAAACAAATGGATGATGTCTCCATCAAATTTAGCATACATCGGTAATATTAGAGTTCTATTGTAGGTCTAAGAGCCTGTTACAAAACCCAAGAGCCAAAACAAAACTCAAAACAACATATCCCCATCTTATCTAACTTACAAATGAACATGTCTTGCTCTGCCCCTTAGCTTGTTGAACAATCAACCAAACAAAATATTCACTTTGAAAAAGTTCACTGCTAATATAAATTTGACTCAGCAACAGCAGATTAAACAGCATGTAAACATACCTGAAAATGTCACTTTGGACCAGTTACAAGTTGGCATGGTAACTACTCGTCAATACCACCAACAACTAACAATGTCAGCACGCACCTCCAGCTGGCTGAAATGAAAAGGAGCTTTTCTGTTATTTACCCAACAACATTTTTTCTTCATTTTAATAATTGCAACAGATTTTTTATTTTATTTTTATTTTTTTTCTGTCACTGTGGCATGGTGAATGACTCAATTACTACAATACCCATGCCTCGGCTGACATTGCTCTTGTAAGGAAGCCTGTCGCAAGCTTTAAATCAGAGCTGTAGATTTGTTTTTGTTTTTTCTAGCTGTAGTTGACTTCTCTCCTTGTGTTTTCATTTACACAGGCTTACCTGTAAATATACAACATACCTTTCAAACTTTAAATCATTCGGTAGGACCATAGGATTCCTGACCCAGTTGCTCACATTTGGTATGCCCATCGACACATTTGAACTAGTCCCACTGCCAACCTTAGCAATATTTATAAAGAAAAACAAATAGAACTTTCTTGAACCCTTGAAGCGCTTCATAGCTCCTCCCATTTCCCACGCCTGTTGCGTATTGGACGATGCCTGAATGACTGATAGAAAATAAATTTTTCTGAATGATCCCCACTCCCTTTGGAAACCTCAAACCATAGCATAAGCTGTAGTTTTTGCCCATCCTCTGTCTCCATGTTTGCAGGTGACCGGCTGAGTGCCATACTGAATACCATTCAGTCTGGGCCCTTCCTCTCAGCAGCTCCCTCCTCCTCCGTATTTGAGCAAGCCGCCCAACCTCCCTCCTCCTCCTCCCTTGTCCACAGCCCATTTGTGTTTGGACAATCCCCCTCCCAACTGTCTCAGCCACAACCACAGCTTCTGAGTAAGTCTGTCCTGCTTTCTGACAGCGCTTGCTTGCACAGGTGTTGATCCTTTTTTCCTCTCAGCTATTTGTTTTTCATCATTCTACTTCATGTATTTTCTGGGGAGGGGCAGGAGTGACGTGTGACACATAACAGTGCAGTTATGTTCTATGGTGCAAAAAATATCCTTGACAAGGCAACTTGTCTAATATCCAATGTTTAAATCTTGTTTCTCAAAAAAACAAATGAGGTGACAATGCCATCAAGACATATGCATTGGCAGGTATTTTCCATTGTTTTTTAATACAAGATTTCAAACTCAAATACTAGAATGAACATCTTGTCAATAGGTATATTTTTTGCCATGTACCATAATAGGCTGATATGCTTATTTTTATGCTCGCTCTATTAAGTCAGCTTTTTCTTGTTTTACTCATCATCCTCCTTGCTGCTTTAATTTCAAAACTGCATTTTTCATCTTTGATCAACAACTTGTTTCATTTTCTGCCTCAACCAGCCCAGGGCTCATTTAGTAGATGTAAACGACATTTACAGTAAAGCCAATTGTTTGTTTTCAGTCTACAAAAACCTCCTACAAATCTCATCCTATTCATTAACAGTATAACATATAACACATACTAACAGTTTACACTTTCACTGGATATTTCAAATACAAATGACGACAATTCAAAATAGATCATACTAAATAGGATAGGATCCAAAATATCTGTGTTTTAGCTTTTTCAGCCTGTATAGCCCCCTTCTCTGTGTCGATCTTTTCTTCTCTCATTGTTCTCTACTTGTGGTAAATTCTTTTTGTCATACCTTTCTATTTCTTATGGAGCCTAGAGGTCAGAAAAAACTCTTGATTTGTGTGCAACAATTAATAATTTGTGCTCTCAATATATATATACACTCAAAAAAAATATAAACGCAACACTTTTGTTTTTGCTCCCATTTTTCATGAGATGGACTTAAAGATCTAAAATTCATTCCAGATACACAATTGTACCATTTCTCTCAAACATTGTTCACAAATCTGTCTAAATGTGTGATAGTGAGCACTTCTGCTTTGCTGAGATAATCCATCCCACCTCACAGGTGTGCCACATCAAGATGCTGATCTGACATCATGATTAGTGCACAGGTGTGCCTTAGACTGTCCACAATAAAAGGCCATCCTGAAATGTGCAGTTTTGTCTCACAGCAAAATTCCACAGATGCCACAAGCATTGAGGGAGCGTTCAATTGGCATGCTGACAGCAGGAATGTCAACCAGATCTGTTGCTCGTGCATTGAATGTTCATTTCTCCACCATAAGCCGTCTCCAGCAACTTCGCACAGCCATTGAAGAGGAGTGGACCAACATTCCACAAGCCACAATTGACAATCTGATAAACTCTATGCGAAGAAGATGTGTTGCACTGCATGAGGCAAATGGTGGTCACACCAGATACTGACTGGTTCTGAGTCCCCAGACCCCCAATAAAGCAAAAAAATTCACATTTCAGAGTGGCCTTTTATTGTGGACAGTCTAAGGCACACCTGTGCACTAATCATGATGTCAGATCAGCATCTTGATGTGGCACACCTGTGAGGTGGGATGGATTATCTCAGCAAAGCAGAAGTGCTCACTATCACACATTTAGACAGATTTGTGAACAATGTTTGAGAGAAATGGTACAATTGTGTATCTGGAATGAATTTTAGATCTTTAAGTCCATCTCATGAAAAATGGGAGCAAAAACAAAAGTGTTGCGTTTATATTTTTGTTGAGTGTGTGTATATATATATACAGTATATATATAGAATTTACATTTAACTCGTCCCCTTGGTGCTGTTAGTCTTGTAGCACATGTACTTAAATATGGTTTTACTTTGATCATGGACTGAGATAGGTTGATAAACTTACAATTGACGGAATACAGCAGAAATTCTTTTCCAAATTACCTCCTCGGCTCTGTAATTTCTCTTGACCTCTTTAAGTGTTTCTCTCCTCATATCTATCAGTTCTTTCTCTACCTATCTATTGATCTTCCCATCACTTTAACGTGTTGTGCTTTTGCCTCTCTGTGCTTTCTTCCTTCGTCTCTGTGGTGGCCCCCTTTGCAATCCATGCCTCGTTTGTTTACCTGCTCCACTGTTTTCCGCTGTAGATGGTTCATCTCGCAGCATTGCTTCTCGCGAGCGTGGGCACAAAAGCAGTGTGTCCGTGGCTGGGCATGGTACTGCTCTCTCATCTGTCGCTCTAAGGCAAAAGGGTGGGTAATCCCAGCATGCATGATTCCCTCAGACTGAACAGAGGGTGGGTAGCAATTTAAGAAATAGTTATTTATCGGTTATCAATTTTGGCATATTGTGTAAGTGCCAAGCTTGGAAACTGTGGCCCTGAATTAGGACGTGGCTAAACACAGTACAAAAGTGATGGATCATAATCAACACATTTGAGATTTGATGTAAGTTTCAGTTTAAAAGTAGTGGACCTTTTAATGCGGTTGACTTCCAAGATTTCCGTGGTTACTAGACTTAAAGTTTCCACCCCCCAGTTAACAGTAACACTAGTTTCATTATTAGTAGTAGAGGTCCCAAGACTGGGCTGGAATCCATCTTTCATCGGCTCTTCCATGGTCCACCAGATATCACCATCCATCCATATCAAAGTTTGTCTGACACAGCAATAGACCACACAGAAAACACACAGCTAGTACAGTAAATATCATGAAAGTTTACCTTTAGGCAAAACATCACTCACTGTTGTCATTTGCTCTCCAATGTATAACATCCTTCACCGTTGGGACTTACGTTTTCTGTCTTTCTGCCTTTCATTTCATTTTACCATATATTTTTAACATTACATTTTTTTTTCACTCAGGTCTTGAGTGTTGTGCGTTGAGTCAAATGGTTTCACTTTTACCACTGACTTAGCCCTCCATTGTAGTGTAACTGTGTTTGAAATTATGAACGTTTAGGTGAGAGAGGGAACCTGATGCCTGGTGCGCGGCCCATGTCCCCGGCCTCCAAACACCGTCAGGAGAACCGATCGCCCAAACAGGAGGGTCGGGGAAGCCGCTCGTCTGAACAGAGCCGAAGCAAGACCGGGGAGGGTGGAATCTCAGCCAGTGAAGCCCTCATCCTGCGCTCAGACACGGCCAAACTGAGGTCTGACTCCCACAGCCGCTCTCACTCGCCCAATCACAACACTCTGCAGGCCCTCAAGGCAGACGGTAGAACGCCTGGACTTCGTGCTGAGTCCCCGAACCCTGGCTCTCGCTCATCATCTCCCAAACAAAAAGGCGTATCCTCTTCAGGCAGGTCTAGTCCTTCCAGCACCTCCTCCTCCCAGAACTCCACTTCAACCCACCACGACAAGAACCTCCCACCCAAAGTCAGTCCCTCCAAAGCCCGGTTGGACCCTCCCAGAGAGCGGTCCAAATCAGATTCATACACTCTGGACCCAGACACATTGAGAAAGAAGAAGGTTCCGCTTACAGAGCCGCTCAGGGGCAGGTCAACATCCCCCAAACCTAAACTGTCTCCCAAGGATCCAAATCAAGAAGTGGAGATCAGCAATACAGAGAACCGTGTTCCTTCTCCACACGTGACCCAAGAGAACCTCCACAGTGAGGTGGTGGAGGTGTGCTCCTCTAGTGCCCTTCTCTCCAACGAAGATGCCAATGATGAGAATGTGGATGTCCAAAATGCTGACGATGGATCAGGCAAGGTGCACTTTAGCATTGGCAAAGCCCCTGTCAAAGAAGAGGTGGAGACCCGCTCTTCACCCAAAGTTAGCCGCAAGGCATCCAGTCGACACACGCGCCCTAAGAAGGACAAATCTGGGCCTCTATTTAAAGGTGAGAGTACGTCAAAGGTAACAGAGCCTGCCAAACAGGCTATGTCGCCCTCTGTGGCCGAATGTGCGCGTGCTGTCTTTGCAGCATTCCTGTGGCATGAAGGCATTGTCCACGATGCCATGGCCTGCTCCTCCTTCCTCAAGTTCAACCCAGATCTAACCAAAGAGCACGCCCCCATCCGCAGCTCCCTGGGAGGACAGTGTGCTGAGGAGAAGGAGAGCAAGTTAAAGAACCGTCACTCCTTAGAGATATCCTCCGCACTTAACATGTTTAATATTGCCCCACACGGGCCCGACATTTCCAAAATGGGAAGCATCAACAAAAATAAGGTGCTGTCCATGCTGAAAGAACCTCCGCTGCCGGAGAAGTGTGAGGACGGCAAAGGAGAGGCCGCTTCCTATGAGATGTCTTCTCACCCCGTTATGAGGGCAAAGTCCATCTTACCGTTAACGTTACAACATCTGGTGGCATTCTGGGAGGACATTTCTATGGCCACCATCAAGGCAGCCACGCAGAACATGATCTTCCCCAGCCCGGGGTCGAGTGCCATCCTCAAAAAGAAGGAAAATGAGAAGGACGGTAAAAAGTCAAAGAAGGAGAAGAAGAAAAGGGATAAGGCAGAGGTGCGTCCAAGAGGGAATCTGTTTGGAGAGATGGCACAGCTTGCCATGGGTGGACCGGAGAAAGACACTATCTGTGAGCTGTGCGGGGAATCCCACCCTTACCCCGTCACCTACCACATGAGACAGGCTCACCCAGGTAAGAATACACAGAGTTCTGGTTTCGATTTTTATCATTTGAAAGTTTTACATTTTAAAGTGACTTGTATCTTTTCCTGAATTTAGTCTGTGCCTTTTAACATCTCTCCTTGGTAATTGTGTGGCAGGTTGTGGTCGCTATGCTGGAGGCCAGGGCTACAACAGCATTGGCCACTTCTGCGGTGGTTGGGCTGGGAACTGTGGAGACGGAGGCATAGGTGGCAGCACCTGGTACCTGGTGTGTGATCGCTGTCGGGAAAAATACCTGCGAGAGAAACAGACTGCCGCCAGGGAAAAGGTAACTTAGCCAAATGTGCTTGAATGAGTGTGAGTGCTGTTAGCTTTTCACATCCATACTGAATTATTAAAACATTTCTGAGGTTAATATTTGTTCATATTATATATCCCATATAATCTAGTTATTTCCAGTTCTTACATTGTGTACATTTTGTAGTATAATGTTTATACTTATTTACTTCTTATTCTTATATTACTATTCTTAGTATTATTAGGCCATACCTTGTGGCATGAAGCACATATTCTTTACACTTATCTACATATCTATATTCTTAAATTCAAGCAACTTTAACGAAAGGAATTTCCCATCTGGGATCAATAAAGTATTTCCTGTTATTATTCTTATTCTGAATTCTTGCATGCTCTTTGCCAGGTGAAGCAATCCAGGAAGAAACCTCTGCAGGTGAAGACTCCCAGGGCGCTACCCACCATGGAGGCCCACCAGGTGATTCGAGCCAACGCCTTGTTCCTGCTGTCCCTCAGCAGTGCTGCAGAGCCCAGCATGCTGTGCCACCACCCTGCCCGGCCCCTGCACTCCCAGCTGCTTCCCAGCCTCAAGGAGGGCGTGTCGGACGAACTCCCTAATAAAATGGGCTGTCTCTACCTTCAGACACTAGCGAGGTAGCTAACGGCTCAGTTAATAACAGGTTGTCTTTTATAGATAAGAAAACCCCCACAGTGCATAATGACTTGAGTCTTTCCTCTCATCCCTCAGGCAACAAACTGAGAACTTTGGGGCCTACCAAGATGATAACCTCTTCCAAGACGAGATGAGGTATTTGCGCTCAACATCTGTCCCCGCGCCCTACATTTCAGTCACCCCTGACGCCTGCCCCAATGTGTTTGAGGAGCCAGAGAACAACATGAAATCAATGCCCCCCAGGTATCAGATCTTAGTACTATGTTTTAAATAACTTTACACTTGCCCTCACGCAAGTGATTTCCTAGACATTATCATGCTTACAAAAATGCATTGCCGCTGTTACTTATTATTACAGATTCTCTCATACACCAACTTCTAATGCATGATATTTGCACACTACATAGTGTTGACAGCAAGCATTTTGTTCTGGTAATCGGTTATGCTTCAGTCTCATCTTATACTGTACAAGTATGTGTTTTTGTCAAGTAAAGAAAAAAAAACTTTCTTTTGATGTTGCATGACCTTTGCTGCTTAACAAAAAGTTCACTCAATAGCCTAAAATGAACACATATGAATGAGATTGTATCATTTCTAAAAAATAATAATACTTATTTTACTTATTGTAGTAATGGATTGATGTCATTGTGTTTCAGGCTGTGTGTTTACAGGCTTTGTGTTTGCCTTTTTTATGCTTTCTTTTAGTCTTGAGACCAGTCCAATCACGGACAGCGATACGGCTAAGCGTACAGTGTTTCAGAGGTCTTACTCAGTCGTAGCATCAGAGTACGACAAGCAACATTCACCTTCTCCGGCCCGGGTCAAAGCTGTGCCCAGACGCAGAGTCCACAGTGGTGATGCAGGTAAACGCACGTCATCATTTGAGAAGTGAAGTGAAGTGATACTTAAAGGTGCACTATGTTACTTAGGTTGTGTCAGAGAAAGGAACATTTTATGAAGTATATTCTCATAACTGAATAAACAAACTTTCCTCACAGCCAGTAAATTGGGTCCCTGGAACACTGTTTGAAGTTAGAAAGCTACCTAAAAGGTTACTGCTTCACTGTTGTTGTGTGCAGGAGCAGTGCCAACATATTCTAGTCTTATGTTTGGTTCCAGGTGCCTAGAAAAATTATTGTTTTGATTTATGATGATATAAATATTCAATACTAAGAATTACATGTAGAGTTAATACGTTTTGTTAACTAATCGCAGGCTCTGCAATGTAAACAAATTCCCCTCCCCTGAAACTGCATAGTGCACCTCTAAGGATAAGTAAATTATAGCATCTTCTACAACACCAACCTGCTTTGTCCCCTCCATACAGAAGTGGGCTCATCACTGTTACGGCACCCGTCTCCTGAGCTATCCAGGCTAATCTCAGCCCACGGCTCCCTCAGTAAGGGGGAGAGGAACTTCCAGTGGCCGGTTCTGGCTTTTGTTATCCAGCACCATGACCTGGAGGGCCTGGAGGTGGCCATGAGGCATGCACTGAGGAAGTCTGCCTGCAGGGTGTTTGCCATGGAGGTATAGCTTTTATTGTATTTATCTGAAAAGAAGATCAAATTAAATATCAGCAGGACAAACAGCACACATCCAGATCATCCAAACACTTCTAGCACAGACAAATACAAACAGCATCACACAACCAACCAAACATTGACAAACCAAACAACAGTTAATCAATATCTCTTAATCTCAGAGCTCATTCTTGCTTCAGTTCTTGCTCTTTATAAAGCAGTCACCTGCCTGGATAGTGTTAATGAATCATTTAGATATGTATGCCTTATTAGTTACTACATGTAAGACACTGGTGATGCTTGTCTATTGTAAGAAAAGTAATTTGTATGATGTTCTTTTAATGTCTCTGTCAGGCTTTCAACTGGCTGCTGTGCAATGTGATCCAGACCACCTCCCTGCACGACATCCTTTGGCATTTTGTAGCATCTCTCACCCCATCACCCTATGAACCTGAAGACGAGGAAGACGAGGAGAACAAGGGGAACAAAGAGAACGTGGAGCAGGTAATAAGCAGTTAAACGTCAAACTTTCACCATTACTTTTGCTTTGTCGACGCAGCTTCTAATTATCAACATCTCTGCTCCCAGCAGGAAAGAGACCTTGGCGTTTGTGAGCACCCTCTGTCAGACATTGTTATTGCGGGGGAGGCAGCCCATCCTCTCCCCCACACCTTCCACCGCCTCCTTCAGACCATCTCCGACCTCATGATGTCACTTCCCAGTGGGAGCTCACTTCAGCAGATGGCACTAAGGTGCAGTTTCCGAGTGACACAAAAATGACATTCTTAGATGGATTGATTTCTTTCTATATTTTAGGGAAAAGCGTTGACGTATTTACTTAAACAGTAACCTGGTCACAAGCTAGTATTGTATATTGTGATCCTTAAAAGTGAACAATATGATTTGTGTCATACTTTTATTTATAACTGCCTTGATATTTACAATTATTTGTGTAGGTGCTGGAGTCTCAAGTTCAAGCAGTCCGACCACCAGTTCCTCCACCAAAGTAACGTTTTCCACCACATCAACAATATCTTGTCCAAGTCGGACGATGGAGACAGCGAGGAGAGCTTCAACATCAGTGTGCAGTCAGGCTACGAAGCAATGAGCCAGGCAAGAAAAACCAAACACTAACTTCCACAACAGACCAACACATCACAAATCAAACCTACAGTAATGGGCCTTATTCTTTGTGATCAGTCCACGTTCACTACATGCACTAACCTGACGTATCTGTTTGTCATGATAGGATCTCTGCCTGGTGACCTGTTTGAAGGATCTGACCAGCGTCGTAGACATCAAGACGTCCAGTCGCCCCGCCATGATCGGCAGCCTCACAGACGGCTCCACAGAGACCTTCTGGGAATCTGGAGATGAGGACAAGAACAAAACCAAGAGCATCACCATCAGCTGTGTGAAAGTCACCAACGCCACCAATGTGTCTGTTCATGTGGACAACTCCAGAGACATCGGGGTAAGTGGGGTTCCAGCAAAACAGGCATTTACATGTGGGGGGGATAAAACACTGCTGGTTGTAGTATAACTGGATACATTGAGGCCACTGTGGTCAAACAGGTTTCAGTGAATTTAATTTTTCTTCTGTTTATCCACAGAACAAGGTCACATCAGTGACATTCTTATGTGGAAAAGCCGTCGAGGACCTCTGCAGAATCAAACAGGTATGGTCCGTTTCTTGTGTTGTAATGTGGCAATACAGTATAACCAGTTCTATAATGAATGCTGTTAATGTTTACAAAGTCTGTCTAAAGTATAGACACACCAGGTCTTGGGTGTTTGAAGTGCATCCAATCTTATCCACTTAAAATGTTTTGGGTTGTTTACATTAGGTAAACATTGGTTGATCTAGCTTCAATACATATCCTCATGTCTTTTCCTCAAAGGTTGACCTGGACTCGCGTCACATGGGCTGGGTGACCAGTGAGCTTCCTGGAGGGGATCATCACGTCATCAAGGTAGAAATGAAGGGTCCAGAGAACACACTGAGGGTGCGCCAGGTGAAGGTCCTCGGCTGGAAAGAAGGCGAAAGCATCAAGATTCTGGGACAAATCTCAGCCAGCATGGCCCAGCAAAAGAACTGCGAGGCCGAGACTCTCAGAGTGTTTCGCCTCATCACCTCACAGGTCTGTTTCACTGCTTCATCCATATGCCTTATCACCTGACAAGTTAATACTATTATTATCAAAATGTGCTATCTGTTTGATACCTATACTGTTCTTACTTGGTTTTGTGCATTTAGGTCTTTGGAAAACTTATCTGTGGAGATGCAGAGCCCACGCCAGAGCAGGAGGAGAAAAACCCACTTTCATCACCGGAGGGAGAAGACAAGGTCTGTGTTGTAAAATTGTGACAAATGTTGTTGTTTAGGTAGTTTGAATATTAAAGACCTTCAACTAATTGTTCCACCCTATTGACATTGTCATAAATAGGCACCATCGGACGCAGACCTGAAGGAGCACATGGTGGGAATCATTTTCAGCAGGAGCAAACTGACCAACCTCCAGAAACAGGTATAAGAGTAAATTCCCCTAAACATTCAACAGGATGAGTTATTATGATCACGGCCCTCTAACCTAATGTCTGTATACATTCCCAGGTGTGTGCGCACATTGTCCAGGCTATCCGCATGGAGGCTACACGTGTTAGGGAGGAGTGGGAGCACGCTATCTCCAGCAAAGAGAACGCCAACTCCCAGCCCAGTGACGATGACGCCTCCTCAGACGCCTACTGCTTTGAGCTGCTGTCCATGGTGCTGGCTCTGAGCGGCTCCAACGTCGGACGCCAGTACCTGGCTCAGCAGCTAACACTCATGCAAGACCTGTTTTCTCTGCTGCACACGGCTTCCCCGAGAGTACAGAGACAGGTGGGCGAGGGTACACACACAGACACACACACATAGTTTTGTTTTTAATTTAAAACATTGTCATATTAGATAATATTTAAATATGTTTTAAAACCTGGATTATTTGCACCCACAGTTTGATAGGTGACAGTCGTCTTCTTTTTTGAATTTACTGGCCCAATGGCATGTTTCTATTGCCACCAACGGTCAATCTTTGATATGACATATGAGTCGAAGTTTGAAAGAGTTTGTTTTTTTGTTGCCTGTGTACTTTGTCCTGTGTGTTTGTCCCTTGCACGCCACACATGCACACAAAAAAACAGAACCACATTGTGTTGCTACTTTATGCTGCTAGTGGTCTTTATCCAACTGAAACCAAGACATTGTGACACTGTAACAATAATGTTGATGTTTGTCCTCTGGTCTCAGGTCACATCGTTGCTCAGACGTGTCCTTCCTGAGGTGACACCAGTGCGTCTTGCCAGCATCATCGGGGTGAAGGCTCTGCCTCCAGCGGACATCAGTGACATCATCCACTCCACAGAGAAGGGCGACTGGAACAAACTCTGCATCCTGGACATGTTCCTGGGCTGCATTGCCAAAGCCCTCACTGTGCAGCTGAAAGCCAAAGGCACCACCATCGCTGGCACAGCTGGCATGGCCGCCGGTAAAGGGGTCACCACTGTCACACTGCCCATGATCTTCAACTCTAGGTGAGTTAGATTCAGATTAATTTAGCCTTAAAATTCTGGTTAATCAAAGAGATGTTAGGATATTGGACAGAACAATACATATTTACTTGGATAGTTTATGTCAAATGGCAGTTTTGTTTGATTTGTATTGCCCTTTCTATTATACTCAGCTACATCCGCAGAGGGGAGAGCCACTGGTGGATGAAAGGCTCCACTCCTCCTCAGATAGCGGAGATCATCATAAAGCTGGTTAAAGACATGGCAGCTGTAAGTTCCTGTTGTTTAAAATCTATCTTGTCTTTTGAGCCTAAATTAAGTGAGTTGTATTGCTCTGTGAAAAGTGGCTCTAAGACAGTAATTTGTTGTTTTCAGGGCCAACTCTCAGATGCTTGGTCTAGAGTCACCAAAAATGCAATTGCTGAGACCATCATAGCCCTGACCAAAATGGAGGAGGAGCATCGATCTCCTGTTCGCTGTATCGCAACCACGCGGGTATGAACCAAATGCCTTCATAATCAAAAGCATGTATTTATGTTCACAAATAATAGGTGTTAATTCATCTTCTGTTTTATATCCTGTTCTTTCTACTAGCTGTGGCTGGCCTTAGCTTCACTGTGTGTGCTGGACCAGGACCATGTCGACAGGCTGTCCTCTGGGCGCTGGATGGGCAAAGACGGTCAGCAGAAGCAGATGGTGAGAACGACGTCGAACATGCTAAGAGCTAACACTGTATTAAAATAATTGACAGCCGATTAAATAAAATCAACAATTGATTCCCTCCTGCTCCTATCCACAGCCCATGTGTGACAACCACGATGACGGCGAGACGGCGGCCATCATCCTGTGTAACATGTGTGGCAACCTGTGCACAGACTGCGACCGCTTCCTCCACCTGCACCGACGCACACGCTCTCACCAGAGACAGGTCAGTGTTTGTTGCATGATGGCCCTTCCAGTAACGATAGCTGCTGATTAGTTAGGTTGTATGATACAGCTCATAGAAGGAACATGGAGTACAATGAGCAGATGTTTAATCTGATCTTCATCGCTGCTTCCAGGTGTTCAAGGAGGAAGAGGAGGCCATAAAGGTGGATCTCCATGAAGGCTGTGGTAGGACCAAGCTCTTCTGGCTCATGGCTCTGGCCGACTCAAAGACTATGAAGGCTATGGTGGAGTTCAGAGAGCACACGGGTAATATAGCAACAGAGCATACCATGGCTATTTTTATTTCTGAAAATTGTGTTATTACAGTAGTGGTGATTAAGTTTCCCTTCCAGAATGTCCTCATTGCTCCAACCCAGTGCATGTTTCTCTTGTGTTGTATTTATTTTTATTTATTTGTTTGCAGGTAAACCAGCCTCCAGTAGCTCAGACGCCTGCCGGTTCTGTGGTACGAGGAATGGGACGGAGCTGTCTGCAGTGGGCAGTGTCTGCGCAGACCCAGACTGCCAGGTACTTAACATCAACTATTAAGAAGAACAATTGAAACCTTTATTATATTTTACTTTGCTCCTTTTGTTTTGAGTCAAAAAACATATTTTGTGGGTTTTATTTAACAAAAACAGACACACTTATTCAACACCAATCAGAATTAAGACAATTAAGGCAATATAAAAATGTATGATAAACCTTATAATTTAGGCTATTTTGTTTTTTAATAATCTTTCTATTCACTCTGTAAAGCAGGTATATTATTCTTGTTTCCTTATAAGCAATTATTCTCCCTTGAGTACCAATACTTACTTGAATAGTCTTTGGTGAGTCTAACCAATAATGGATGAGGAGGTATTGTCAACCTACTTTAGAGAGGAACAAATAGACATGACACATGTTAAGCAATATCAAGTCATGTAGTAAAGTGTATATTTACTTAGTACTGTAGTTCCGAAGCCTCACCAGTTTCATTCATGTTGGCTCCCTCAGGAGTACTCTAAACTGGCCTGCAGTAAAACTCATCCTTGTGGACACCCCTGTGGAGGAGTCAAGAATGAGGAGTCGTGCCTGCCATGTCTGCACGGCTGTGACAAGAACACTGGCTGTCTGAAACAGGACGCAGACGACATGTGTATGATCTGCTTCACAGAGGCCCTCTCTGCTGCTCCTGCAGTACAGGTAACTCTCAAATATGTCTTGTTTGTCTGTGCGGTACAAATGTTTCACTTTTTTGTTATAACATTTCACATTTTGTGTTTCAACTCTTTGTTCTGTTCTCAGCTGGACTGCACCCACGTGTTTCACCTTCAGTGTACTCGCCGCGTTCTTGAGAATCGATGGCTCGGGCCCCGGATCACCTTCGGGTTCATGTTGTGTCCCATTTGCAAGGTGAGACGTTAGCTAAGCTTCTCTCAACTGAAGAGATTTACCCAGCGACGAAGAGGTTGAAAACAGTCTCCACCACGCCCTGAACTTGACTGAGCTCTGTTTACTAAACTGCTTTGTTAAAGAAACACTCCTTTCTTTACATTGCAAACTGTGACTACTTTGTTCACTGTCATGTGAAATGACATTGACCCTAAAATCAACAAAACTGCATTTTATGAACGCAGGCTGGCTAACCCTCTGTGTCACTGTTTGCCTTCAGAACAAAATCAATCATTCTGTCATCAAAGACCTGCTGGACCCCATCAAGGAGCTTTATGAGGATGTGAGGAGAAAGGCTTTGATGAGGCTGGAGTATGAGGGTTTACACAAGAGTGAGGCAATAACTACACCAGGAGCCCGTTTCCACAACGACCCTGCAGGCTTTGCCATGAACAGATACGCATACTATGTCTGCTTCAAATGCAAGAAGGTACCATATGCACTGAAGTCCTTTCTTAAATGTTATTTAAATGTTGTTCAAGGGTTGAGATGTAATGGGTTGCCCTTTATTTCCAGGCCTACTTTGGGGGAGAGGCTCGCTGTGATGCGGAGGCAGGACAGGGGGATGACTACGACCCAAGTGAGCTGATCTGTGGAGCATGCTCGGATGTCTCCAGGGCTCAGGTGGGTAAATTGTATTTGTGAGAATATTGGCTTTAGTGTGGCCAATGTAAGCATTAACCATCAACAAAAAATATTTATTCCCACCTGTTGTGATTCTTGTTTACTTTTCACCAGATGTGCTCCAAGCACGGCACAGACTTCCTGGAGTATAAATGTCGGTACTGCTGCTCGGTTGCTGTCTTCTTCTGCTTTGGCACCACCCACTTCTGCAATGCCTGCCACGATGACTTCCAGCGGATGACCAGTGTCCCCAAAGAGGAACTGCCCCATTGTCCTGCAGGTGCTTGATGATTCTATTGACTATATTCAGTACATGAAAAAGTTAAATTATTCAGAGTCATGTGACTGACAGCAAACACCAGACCAGTTAGATGTTATCATGTGCTTTCTCTCACACAGGGCCCAAAGGCAAGCAGCTGGAGGGAACCGAGTGCCCTTTGCATGTGGTTCACCCACCAACAGGGGAAGAGTTTGCCCTAGGCTGTGGGGTGTGCAGAAATGCACACACCTTTTAAACAACACTTTTACTGAAAACCAGTTCATCTACTGTGATTTCTGGCTGCTGCTGAAGCTCAGCAGTGAAGCTCGGCTCTTGCATTGTCAAGTCTCCTGGACACTGGACCAGGTTTCTGCTCGACGACAAGAGTCCTCAGGTCTGCTCCTCTACCAACATCAGTATCCAGGCTCTACTTACGAATACGAGCTGTGGCTCCTTTTGGATTTAGAGTCACTTAAATGGAAAAAAGGAACAATAGAAATTTAAAAAAGAAGAAAAAAAAAGAAAATAACTTGTGACGTGTTTGCATGCGGCCGTTGTATTCCCTCGGCTTCTATAGACGTTGCACACCCCTTGATCACTGAAGTGTAACAATACATTGAATACGAAATAAATTTGCTTAAAGGCAACTGTGGATAAGCGTGGATTAAAAAATAAAAAATAAAGGAACAGGCCGTATTTCCAGCTTCCTAACTATAAATTTAAAATATTGTTGTATGTAAACTTTTTCGTAATCTTGTACAGTATTCTCCACTGTCAAGTGCATCATGGGTTTCACGGACAAAAAAAGACGAGTTGGTGGGAAAGACTGTTAGAATATTATGTTTGGGAGGAAAATAGTGTACGATTTATCTAATCTTGTATATAATGATACTATTCAAAATAGCTGTATTACGAAGTTGCTACTCTTCACTTCAGTTTTGTTTGATATTCTGGGTTATGTTTTGAGCCAGAACTTTTAATGAAGTGCAATACTGGGTGTGCCTCCTATTTTGCAGCTGTTTAACCTATGGAATGTATGTCAATAAAGCCACTGTACATTTTTATACAGTAGACAGTCGTAATTCCCCATCTTCTAAATGTCAGATCTTTTCTGTTGTCTGGAAATGAGAAGGAGGACTCTGGAGCCTGCAGTGAATGAAGGTGGATGTAAATCCTGTTTGCATCTCTGTCAACAACAACAACAACTACAAAAAGTACCAAATCCTACAGTAATACAAAAACAAACAAACAAACAAACAAACAAAAGACCTCACGGTGAGACTGATTACAGCTGAATGATTTGAGGGGCCAGTCTTCACACCAAATAAAATGTTGCACCTGTAATGCTTTTTCCCTTGTAGGAGGCAGAGGGTCCGGGGTGGGCAAGGGGGGTCAGGGGAACAGAGTGTGGAAAAAAAGCAGCTGCTGTTATATAAAAAAGCTTAATAATTGTGAATCTGCTCTGTAATATCTGTGGTGGATGGAGTTGAATGGTAATAAACCAGGTTCTCTGTTTCGCAAAGTACATACAGTGTCATTTTTCAATGAGTAGTGACATTTCCATTCAATTTCCTGCTGTAACTTCTGTACTTTGTTTTATTTCTAAGACCTAACTGGTAAATCTACCTAGTGGCCCATAAAAGGCATAAGGTGCTGTTGGGTGCTGTGCACCTCAGCAGACATTAGGTAAATATATAGATGTGTCACTCTACCATTTATTTTCTGGTGTCAAACTGTTAAACAAAGCCTATTTACATGCCAGTGTGTAGTGTACGGTAAATATCCAGGGTATTCAAAATGCATGCTTTTTTGTGTTGAGTCTAATTTCACATATAGATATATTTACTTTTGAATTGTCATTCAGGTCACATTTATTTTCATTACCTATTGATTTTATTCCGGAATGCAATTAATATGTGCCAAATATTTCTCCAGTAACCAATGGTGGACATCTCTTGATGTAGCTCGTCTATACATTGTCAAGGTTGAGTTAAATTGCATGAATCTAAGGCTCAGCTGTACTCTTCGATTATTCACATTTTTTAATCATCACCCATGACACTATTAAATTAAATTAACTAAGGCATATACAATTGGGAAACATTTGAACAATTATCAATAGACTACAACACCACTGTAAACAACATTTAACATTGTAGCCTAATCCAAATTATATTGAAATAAGACTTAAAGATAATAAAAGTAACTGATAATGTGTGAAGAGTTTTGAGTCTCAATAATAAGTGCATTAGTCGTTATATTTTATTGTTTTTTCTTTTAGACTTTGAGCATAAATGTATCCTTGTAGAAGAAAGAATATCCGTGCACTCGGAAAACAAATTACATTCCAAAATAATGTTTATATCAAGAATAAATAAAGATCAAATCGTTTTATACAAGAAAAAAAGTGTATTTTAGTCTCTCGGGTGAGTCATCCTCAAATTAGAGACGATCTTTACCAACAGCCATTTCACATTGGGTTTCCCATGATGCACTGCTGCTGTCACAATAACATTTCGCCATTTCAACTCCCGCGAAAGAATTAGGTCAATCAGAGCGGAGGTACCAGAGACCGGCGTGTGTTTCTTTGATTGAAACATTGAAAACCCCTCTTCTCTATTGTCACGCGGCTTCTATATTGTTGTTCGGATGCTTGTTATTTGGTCAGTGCTAATGAGTTTTTCTCTCGTGGGCCCGGGCTAAAAGTGTGAAGTCAGTTGTCGGATCTTCCTGCGAACAGCTAGTGAGCTAGCTGAGTGTAAACAACAAGGTAAGCTAAACCAGTAAGACGCTATGTTGTACTTAAAACAGCAAATATCTCTTTATTGGTCCTTTTGCTTATAGAGAATGATATGGATACAGTTTTACTTGGTTGTCATGTGTTTTCTTGATAGCTACTATTCTCGTGTACCGTCAAACTAAGCTAGCTAAGCTGGTGGTTATAATAGGTCCTTGGGTGAAACATGCCTTGTCTCTGTTATGTCATTTAGGACCTTTTCAATGCCCTTACTGAATAGGAAATAATGTGTATAGTAAATTGGATTCCTCGCAAGTAAGTTATTCACATTCAACATAGTTGAGCTTATTGTAAAATTGGTCTTAAATTGCATTCCAAGTGACATTAAAAAGTCTTGGATCTAACTTACTTTAAGTTGTAGCAACCCTGTATATAATGTTAGCCTAAAGTCATGTCATATAACGGGCACCTTTTCTTAATTATACAATGTCATGTGATTGTGATTTAAGTTTTTTTTTTCTGAGAGAATTATGTAATACTTCATTTGTCTTTTAAAAGGGACATACACACAATCAAAAAGAGAAATGCATACAATTACAACAACAAACTATTAGCTGAAGCGTCAGGCACTTGATACAGCAGTATGCTAATGCAGCAAGGGTTACACACAAAGTCGCTATGACAGACTTAGATGTTATTCAAATATCAAAAGTAGGCACTATAACAAGTGTTTTCCAATTTGCCAAGATGAAACGGATGAAAGGAGGAGAGGAGGGCGGCGACAGCTCCTCCAGTGAAAGCCCACCACGGGAGGTTTGCAAGAAGGTGCGGAAGTGGTCGAGCAACGCGGTGGTGTTGGACAGCGCGTCAGCAGAGAGCGGCTGGGCACTGATGCCCCAGGAACTCCTGCTACACATCTTCCAGTACCTTCCGCTGCTGGACCGGGCCTATGCCTCGCAGGTGTGCCGCGGGTGGAACCAGGCCTTCCACATGCCCGAGCTGTGGAGATGCTTTGAGTTTGAGCTCAACCAGCCTGCCAGCTCTTACCTGAAAGCCACACACCCAGACCTCATAAAGCAGATCATAAAGAGGCACTCCAACCACCTGCAGTATGTCAGCTTCAAGGTAAGGGACGGGTCTAGATTTTGTTGCTGTTGTTCAATCCGTTTCTTGGCTGGTTTCAGTTTACTAGCACCATCTGGTTTAAACATGATGTTTTCATGTTCCTGAAATGAATGTAGGCTTTGTTTTCTACTTGCCAGGTGGACAGCAGTACAGAGTCTGCAGAGGCGGCATGTGACATTCTTTCACAGTTGGTGAATTGTTCGCTGAAGACCTTGGGGCTCATCTCCACCGCCAGGCCGAGTTTCATGGAGGTTCCAAAGGTATAATTAATTCACATAAACACTAGGGGTCTAAGTCCTGTTTTTTAAGGTTAACACGGAAATTCCTGTGAGCTCTTCGAACAGTTCAAGTTGAGTTTACATTGCTAATGATTTTCCACATTAGTGGTATCCTTGGAGCTGTGGCTTAGCGAAATGATACTGTTTGTGTTCTCTTATCCAAGGACGCACTGTGCTATTAAAGTTGTGTCTTCTTTCTTGCACGGCCAATGAAAGCAATGTATTCACTTCAAAATCCTGTGGAGGATACAGGATGTCATTTTGGCAATCTCTGTTTCTCTCTCCTTGTGAGTCTCTCGCTGAACTATGTCATACTAAAACCGTTCTTCCTTTGGAAACTCTCACCCGTTTACAAGTTTGTTTTTGACAATTGAAAGTTTCACAGATGTTCTCCATACAACAGTCTTGATGTCAATTTTTAAGTCCTTTTTTCCTGTTCAGTTCAGTTACTAATTTTTGTTTTGGGCTCATGGGATCATGAAACCAACTATTAGTTTTTTTTTAAATCAGATTTCCTGAACTCTTTATGGCTACGAAGCTGTGCCTTCTACCAAAATACTTGACTCACATACTCAAGTGAAACGTCTGTAAAAGCCAGTATCTCTACTGCTTTGGTACAAAGAATAAAGAAGCAATCAAAGAGGATAAGATGAGGAAAAAAGTGGACCGCTATTTTAGAATTGTCATAAACATGATGCCCTGCTACCACAGGTGTTATTGTTTTATCCACTAAATATATTGACTTGGAAATGTAGTAATCCTGGTCTTCTATAGATAAGAATACTTTGTATTAAAATAAAATCTGACCCACATGGTTTTAGCTTTTTTACTAATCTATGTTTGACCAAGTGACTATTATGGGACATATATAGGCCCTGACCGTATTATAATTCATTGAACCATCTTTGTCCTTCCACAGTCTCATTTCATCTCAGCTCTGACTGTGGTGTTCGTCAACTCCAAATCGTTGTCCTCGCTGAAGATTGACGACACGCCGGTAGACGACCCGTCCCTCAAGGTGCTGGTGGCCAACAACAGTGACACCCTCAAACTGCTGAAGATGAGCAGCTGCCCTCACGTCTCCCCAGCAGGTACAGTGGACACAAGGACTCCTTAAACTGTTTCAGGGTATATAAGGTTATAGGACAACCGCCTTGTCTTGTTTTTTCTTATTGTGGTTGTTGGATGATATTCAAAGCAAAATATATTCATTCCTTGCCTGAGTTTTTTTTACTTTCGGTCAAGTGTTTTTAATTTCCTTTTTATAATCCACAAGGCTGTAATTGTTTTCCAGTGCAGCCTGTAATTCTCCTGGCTGCCCTCGTAGTGTTGTCATTTCATGTGGTGGACTGGTGCAGATCACATGATACACTATGAATGAACTGTTATGTGATTTCTCCCGTCTCTCCCTCTTGCCTACATTTTCCTGGAACTTTTTTTAATTTGCGGCTGTGATAATGACTGCTGAATACTGATTCAACTGAAACTTGTCTGGCAAACATAGCAGAACTTTAAATCGCCTTGGAACAATATTTTGTTCCTCTTCTTAAATAAACATTTTGGAGAATGAATTAAGCTTTAGAAACCCATATGACGGGGGCGCCTTTAGCTCAGTTGGTAAGGCGTCCCCCTCCTGGGCCGGGCCCAGCAGCAGACCCGGGTTCGATTCCCACCCGCGGTCGTTCTCTGCATGTCACTCCCCTCTGCCCCATTTCACCTCTGTCTCTCTGCACTATCAATAAAGCATAAAAATGCCCAAAAAATATTTAAAAAAAAAGAAACCCATATGACGTTAGCTTAAGTTATATATAACAGGCACGTTTTCTTTTAAATGCAAAGTCAGATATAATGTTAGTGTGTGTAATGTTGCCTCCCTTTTGTCTTTTATAATTAGTGTGTTCATTTCATGACAGTTGTATAAATGTGATGATGAGTAAGTTAAACAAAAAACTAAACTCTGTCTTTATTCGCAGGGATCCTGTGTGTGGCCGACCAGTGTCACGGGCTGAGAGAGCTGGCGTTGAACTACCACCTCTTGAGCGATGAACTGCTGCTGGCCCTGTCGTCTGAGAAACACGTGCACCTGGAACACCTGCGGATCGACGTGGTGAGCGAGAACCCCGGCCAGCACTTCCACACCATCAAGAAGAGCAGCTGGGACGCCATGGTGCGCCACTCGCCCAAGGTCAACCTGGTCATGTACTTCTTCCTCTACGAGAACGAGTTTGGCCCTTTCTTCAACGACGAGATGCCCGTCACTCACCTCTACTTCGGCCGCTCCGTCAGTAAGGAGGTGCTGGGTCGCGTGGGCCTCCACTGCCCCCGCCTGGTGGAGCTGGTGGTGTGCGCCAACGGCCTGCGTCCACTGGATGAGGAGCTGATCCGCATCGCCAAGCACTGCACTCAGCTGTCGGCCATCGGGCTGGGCGAGTGTGAGGTGTCCTGCAGCGGCTTCGTGGAGTTTGTCAAGATGTGCGGCCACAGGCTCTCCCAGCTCTCCATCATGGAGGAGGTGCTGATTCCAGATCACAAATACTCCCTGGATGAGATCCACTGGGAGGTGTCCAAGCACCTGGGCCGGGTCTGGTTCCCGGACATGATGCCCATCTGGTAAAGCCCAAAGAGGCACACACACACACAGTTCAGTACGTCAAAGTTTGTGGTCGTCGCATTGTAAAAAACCCTTTGCTGTAGTTGTTGGTGCCAACGTGGAGAGCATAAAGTTGCTGAACTCCGGCGTGGTGTGTTAGGATGTGATGAGGCATCTGACTGCTACACAATGTTGTTTCTGTCATGCAAACATCGCAAGAATCTCTAGACTGCAAAAACTTGATTTGCTTAACCCGGAGAAGTAACCCGTCTGTTTGGCTTCTTCACACAATAGACAATCGGCACACAGACCAGCGCAGGGGGAATATTTGACTCAAAAAGCAATGTCTTTATTACTGCAATTGAGTTATACGGACAATAGCCTTGTGATAATCAATATGTTGAGAGATGTGTGTGTGTGTGTTAATGTTTTCTAACATTATATTAAGTAATTTGGGACGATAAGGTGCAAAATCTCATGTTACACTACCACTTAGCCTACCTAAATTCCGTCTGAGATAGCAGCTCTGCACTCGAACAAAATATGGCATTGGAGGTTTCCAAATGGCTGCGATATAATTTGTATATAGTTTGTGAAAGGAGGATGTTTTGTCAGGTGAAGTCAAAAGACACCCCCGGTCACTTAATTTGGCCGAAGACTAATTAAAAGAAAGAGCAGTAATATTATATATAGTAGCCATTGGTATAGTAGAAAAAATATACATGATGAATGATTGTTGATAATGTTAGTTGTCCACGAAAGGTGTGTGTGTGTGTGTGAGAGTAGCTCTTTATCTTTGTGTAGCGAAGGTGTACAGTGTTGATTGATGCCATGCATTTACTTTTTCTCCAAGTTATGCAGATTTTTTTTCTCTTTCCTGCATCAATGAATATCTTGGTTTTGTTTTGAACAAGGTTTCTGTACAGTTATAGATTACCTAAGCACCTTAAATGAAAACCAAATGATGGTTAGGACTTTCTGCCCTAATGAAAGCAAGGATACAATCTTTTTCTGAGATTCTTATAATGATTATATATACACTATGCTGGGACTCTGTTGAATCAGATACATAGGGCAGTATATTCAAGTAATAAAGCTATATTTACTGATTTAAAAACTGAGACTTTTGTGTAAATAAACATGGTGCACACGTTTGCTCTGTATCACGTTACCACATTACACGCACGAGAAGGAAGGCAATATTCAGTATACTCGTTGTTTAAAGAAAGAAAAACAAACACGTATTTGCAGATATTTCTTGCACTCCTCCTGTCCCAAACATCCATATGTTTCAGTCGCAAGAAGGAAGTCAAATGAATTCTGTAGATAAAACGCTGTGTGTTTTGATTATGAATAGAAGTGTACGTATTTCTTTATTTCGCCCTCTGTCAGGGTTTTGAAGTTTCCTTAACCAACGGCTTGTGTCTTTTCTATAAACAAGAGTGCGAGTTATCTTTTTTCATACTGTAGTCACTAGAGCAAGGTAAGCTGTGTCATTTATTGACATGAATACTGCTTTTGTAATTCATTTGTGTTTTTCAGTTCTACTACAATAGAAGCAATCGCTATATAACCAGCAAACAGACCAGCAGCAAGATTAGAAGTTCCTTTCTTATTGAAACTTTCACTCTTCTGTCATTATGACTTTGTTGCGTGCAGGCAGTCAAAATGTGTTTGAGTCCACTGCTACAGACTTTAAAATAATGTATTGGTGTAGTTGAGTGAAGTTGTACTGCATCTGCTTGAATGTCAGTAAAAAGGAAGTTGTGCTGACAGATCTGAACCTACTGATCACCTTTATTAAATAATTGAAGAAGAAACTTCACTGGGGTGGGGTCTACCAAACGGAATAAAGTCTGCAAACAATGAGACTGGATGACAATGAGCAACGCATGACATTTTACACTTATCAAGACATATAATTTTACAAAATATCCATTTCCATTCAAAGTTTAACAAGTTGTCTATACTGAAAAAACGTTTTGACAACAGGGTCTGTAAATAACCCAGATTTAGATTTCTTTCCTGCCAGACTTTGTCATTTTAGACATTTCCTGTAGGCAAACACTAATGTCGACTAAAACTGACACTTATTTCAGCAAGCGTCTCCGACGCCGTTATCGTAATGAATTACATTTTAGTTTTGGTCTCTATCAATGAAGTTAACACCCTGTGCTGATTGTCTGTGCTCATGTACATCAGCATCTCATGCCAGGAACATATCTCCGGATTACTTTTCGTAATTTGTGCTGTGCATTAAATGGTTGCCGTCTCTAAAGTGAAGGTTGTGTCTTAATACTCTACCAGTTTTTAATCATTTTGAAGTTGTCCATAACACGTTTCACATTCATACAGCTACTTTAAACCTCAGTGTCCTCCAGTAGGTTTTCCTCGGATTAAACTGGTGTTGACAACGAGGTCCTTTGGTTTTTTCTTCTGTATGGCAAATGCTTTGTCTACTTTGCTTTACTTGCCTGTCAAAGATTATTAAAATGTCGCCTGTCAAGAAATTAAAATGTAATAAACATTTGTGAATGTACTCTTTGCAGCCGTCATTTTATTATTTTTTAACACACAGTCCTGATGTGATGTGATTTATTTACACTACTAAATGTGACACATCCATATAATTCAAATTTGTGTTGTAGTCCTCAACAGAAAACTGGGAAAACACTGCTAAAATATTGAAGTTCATAAAAAAAAAAAAATCCTTGTCATTTACACTATTTCACCAAACATCCAAAATATGACTAGAGTACCTTTAGAGTATGTGGCCTGGTATGATATTCATAACAAATCCAGGGAAACAGCAGATATACAGTATATGAGGTTTAAATGCAGCCATGCAACAACAAAGGCAGGTAAAAAGAAAACACCAAACAAGCAAACACGGAGATAAACATCACACAATTTAAAAAACATAATTTAAAAAATATTTATCATATGTTTTATGAGGAAGTTAATACTATAAACACATTTACCAAGGACACAGAGCATTTGAGTGAGAACGTTAACAGCTATTTTCAGAAAAGTCAGCAGGGCATTTTTAATGGCAAACTCCATCTCCATACGAAGACCATGTGATATGCTTGAAAGCTCCTGAATTATTGCTGAATGAAGTGACAAAATAGTTTTTCTCAGCTGTTTCCAGTTATTAAGCAAAAATGCGTTTGTTAAAATATTTGGCTTTTGGACAATGGATTAACCACAAAATTAGTTATTTAAAATAACTATATAAAAATCACTGTTGTAAAAGTGTAATATTAAGGCAAAGGCACCTCTTCATATGTAATCTGCAGGTATGGAGGCTTCATCGGCAGAAGCCAGTACTCAAAGTTGTAGTAGAGGAAGAAGCTCTTGTCCAACACCACCTTTTTATACGCCTCCAACAGACTGAAGGCAAAGTCTACAAAGGACTGGTGTGGCCTGAACGTGTGGTAAAATTTGCGGATGTCCGTTGCCAGGTTCCCGAGGGCGGGCTGTCCGAATATGGCGCTGTCGTTGCCGAGGTAGGTGGGCTCTCCGCTGTACAGGTAGATCTTGGTGTAGTTGGTTTGTGTCCTGCTGGACAGTTTGGCCCCTAGCTCGCTCAGCTTTCTGTACGTGCGGTGGACAAACTGAGAACAGTCGTAAGACTCGAACCACACCGTGGCGTTAGGGCCGGGCTCCGAGCGGACCGTCCACGTCTCGTAGTAGATCCCCGTCTGGTTGTCCTCCTGCACCCACTGAGCCATGTCGTTGAACTGGGTCCCTGGATGAGGAAAGACTCAAACATTTCAATGCCAGAAAATGACAAGCAGGAAGTCACTTAAAGTGGATTGTTTATTCTAATAATATGATGAAAAAGTGTATGTTTAGTCATAAATCCTTGTATATCCTTTAGTAAACTACAATGATAAAGGATTTAGCAAATTTCAATATCTAAGAGACAGCAGTTGACTCAACTTTAATCGCTACCAAAATGGCTGGAAAAATGTTAAAAACTATTTTTTGGGGGGGCATTTGTAACATCTCAAATCACACCAATCAGAAAGGAGACAGAACAATAGCCTTTCTGTTTTATTAGCAGAAGTAAGATGATATTAATATTCATGGTGACAGAGCAGCATTCTGAAAGTTGAGTTATACATTCATCCCTCAGTTCTCTACATGTGAGCAGTCCATTTATGGATCAAAGGAGGTGAATGTTGTAGCTGTTCCAGGCCTCTATGAGCAAAGATTACACGTGTTAAGTTTCACCTGTGATCTCTGTTACTTTCTCCAAAGTGCCGTTTTGTGACCAATGTGTGTCGTCGATGCCGTCGAAGAAGCAGGCAGCTCCCTGGTTGCACCAGAAAGGAGCGTCCACCTCTGGTCTGAGGTGAGGGAAGGTGCAGTTCCCCAGCTGGAACAGCTCATACCACTCCATGGTGAAGTTGGCCCCCGTTTCTGAACTGCTGAAGCCAATGGCATCATGCATGATGTGCTGTGAAACCAAACACAAGCATTAAAGAGTGTGTGTGTGTGTGTGTGTGTGTGTGTGTGTGTATATATGTGTGTGTGTGTGTGTGTGTGTGTGTGTGTGTGTGTGTGTGTGTGTGTGTGTGCGTGCGTGCGCGTGCGTGCGTGGACATTAGGGCTGGCCCGAATTATTCGAATACTCGTTCGGAAAATTAGTATTCGGAGCTTAAATTAGTATTCGGAGCTTTTTTTTTTTTTTTTTTTATAATTTGTTTTTTCTTTTTTTTTTTTTTTAGGCGTCCATACTTTCGCGAGCAGATGCACTGGAACACAGACAGGTCGGAACTCGGAACTACCAAGTCGGAAATCTCCTTCTTCCGAGTATAAAGGAACGCAGCATTCAACTGACACTGGAGCGTTCTCAGCCACTCGCTCTGTTCGCTGATTGGACAATTGTAGATTCTCCGGAGAATCTGGGAAATGCGCTGTACACCCAGACTGACTACTGAAGGGAAAATGAAATTTGGCCGGAAGTAGGCGGGCGGGCGGAGCCAGGCTATTACTTCACCTCCGAGCGCGTAAATCTTCAACAAAATATGCAGATACTGTCAAAATCGGTTCCAGGGAGTATATAGGGATTATTGAAGTTTTTTTTAATATTTTTTTATTTTTTTATTTTTTTAATGTTGTTTTTGATGGTGTGTTTTTTTGGAACGAATATTCGAATATTCGCTCGGAAAAACCAACGAATATTCGAAGCCTGAAAAATGGCATTCGGGCCAGCCCTAGTGGACATGGGGGGAAGGAAGGATGTACAGCTGTGGTTCTATGAATAAAGGCACAAGTTGCACTTCCGTTTTAACATCAATCTATATTTAGCCTAATACCTGTCTGTGTCAGACCGTTCAACACGGTTGTATTTTCATGGAAATTTCAGGTGAAAGAATTATTAACAACTCAAAGAATAACTGTGCCCTTTGAGACCCAATTTAGTTTATATTATTATATCCTGTTATTTTTCCCCATACAGTGACTAATTGTTTACATTACCTTATATAATAAGTAGTAGTATATCAACAACCAATTCCATCAAAATAGTCAATAATCTATTGAATCTAGGCTACAAACAACATACAACAATGTTTGTCTCAGTATATTTTTAATGAATGAAAGATTATGTATCTACAAAAGCATTACCCGGTTGTTTTGATTCCTTTCGACCTCAGCGTGGTGATGTAGAACAAAATATATCCAATATGTTTCAGTGGATAACAACAGGATTGATGTACTTACAAATTTCCCCAGCAAGTCTCCATACTTGAATTCCCACACGGGCGTCTGAAGGCGGTAAACTGAGACAACATCGCTGTCTCTCATGTAGGGAATGCGTCCGTCCCGGTCCCCGGTGGGACAGAACGGGTAGAGAGCTTCACAGTAAGAGTCTGCGGCAGGGCGATAGTCAAAGCGTCTGTAGACCACATGAGAAACAATGATAATAATATGTTCCAGCATCATGATTTTTTTTTATGTTTGATTTTTTTTGCACAAATGATTGAATGTTTTACTAAAAAAAGACACTAATTAATCACTAGAGTTCATATTAATGTACAACCCCTGCTCTGTGCACTTCATTTAATTCAAACTCAGATTTTATATTTATTTAACCTGCACACTTAAGACATTTCTATGTTTTATGTCTTTGTTTTATCTTAACTTTTGTTAGTTTTAACACCCTGGTTCTTTTACCCATTGACTCGGTGTCTTCTGGCTTAATTAAACTTGAAAGTCTGAAGGTTTTAAAAAAAAGATACAGTTCTGTAAAAAAATGTTTTAAAAATATTTGTTAAATACATAAATTCAGAAATGTTTATGATTGTATCATGTCATTTTTCTTGTCAAATGAAGGCTGGCTTCAATCAATCAATCAAGAATGACTATAATAACACTATTGATATAATAATATCATATTTTTGGTAGTAGGCTATAAGTGTGAATCTAAAAGTTTGAACTTGCAAGTTAAGTTATCAATTAAATGTAGTGGAGGTAAAGGTAGAAGTACAAAGTAGCAGAAAATAGAAACACTCAAGTAAAGTACAATAAGTAGGCTACTACTTCCAAATTCTACTTGAGGACAATATTGACCACTGTTCAAAGTCTAAAGTTTCCGATGACACGTGAATGCACCGAATACAACTAGCTTCAAATCAGCTCAAATATCCACTTTTACTTAATCCATGAACGAGACAGCGTAAAAATGAAATGTGAAATGCAATCATATTCTATTTAAAAGCTGAGTTTAAACTTTGTCCGGAGGGACAATTTATTTGCCAGCTGTCACATGATTCTCGTTACATAGATAGAGAGGAAGTTTTCTGTCTCATTTACCTGTAGGGAACGGGCCACTGCTGCCGAGCAACTACATGAAGAAACAGAAGCAGGTTCAGACACACAACAGCCTCCGTTTGAGTCATGTTCGAGCCTCAAAATAAAAAAAACAAGACAGTTACGAAGCGGGTTTAAGGAGATAGCTTTCCCATGATCCGTCCCCTCTGAGCTTACTTCCGCATTACTGGTCACATGGTTTTGTTGATTATACGAATTCACGTGAGAGGAAGAAAAACAAGTTATTCATGTGAAAAAGTTGAAAACATTTTTACATGGGGTTAAAAATGTTTATAAATAAAAATAAATATGAATGACTAACACCTTGGAGCATATTATAGAGGGGGAACATAAAATAAAAAGAGGAAACGTGTTAATTGTCATCTGACCTGTTGGGGGAGCAGCAGTGCTTCGTTTCATCCACCAGATGGCGCCAAAGCACAGAGAAGCCTGGAGTCAACCGGCCGTTTCTACGTCAGAAGAAGAAGCTTCACTGACAGTCCGCCATGCTCACTCTGCTGCACCACTGTGGACGCAACCTGCTGACATTCAGGACCCTTCAGATAGTAAATAAAAGTTACTACGCCACAGAGATGGGTAAACGTGTGGCCGTGGTGCTGGCGGGATGCGGAGTGTATGACGGCAGCGAGATACACGAAGCCTCCGCTGTTTTGGTCCACCTGAGCAGAGGAGGCGCGAGCGTAAGTTTGATCTAATTTGCAGGTGCTGAGACTGTGTGTAGTAGTTGGACGTGCGCGTGAGTGTGTGTTTGTTCGTGTTTGTGTGTGCGAGATAGACTATAACTAAACAAACTGTAGCTTCCGATGTGGCCTTACAATGCAGCATGCTGGGTTAGGGTTTTGTACGGTTCTTTTTAATGTGTGTGTGTTTGTGTGTAGTGTTCATGGACATGGGGAAGGAAGGATGTACAGCTGTGGTTCTATGAATAAAGGCTCTAGTTGCACTTCTGTGTGTGTGTGTGTGTGTGTGTGTGTGTGTGTGTGTGTGTGTGTGTGTGTGTGTGTGTGTGTGTGTGTGTGTGTGTGTGTGTGTGTGTGTGTGTGTGTGTGTGTTTGAGGACAGTAGAAAGTATGAAAATTAAGTGACACAATACAATATCTCCAAAATAATTCATTTTACATGAGTCCTCACCTATTGCTCTCTCGCCTGCAGGTGAACATGTTTGCCCCTAACATTGATCAGATGCACGTGGTGGATCATCTGAAAGGAGAACCCAATCAGGAGAAGAGGAACGTGTTGGTGGAGAGCGCACGTCTGGCCCGTGGAAACATCCAGGACATGTCTAAACTCAGTGTCAAAGACCACGACGCCATTATACTCCCAGGTTTGGTCACAGCAACATGACAGTCTTCTCCCTTACAAAGATAATCTGATCCTGTTGTGTTATCACAGGCGTTGTTGATTCGGTCCAATTCACTGAAAAAGTTATTGAGTACAAGGTTTGGTAAAATATTGTGTCAACCCTGAAAAATGAAATATTCTGTTTCACTCTAACTGTGAGCAACTGATTAAGCACTTGGCTTCTGAATTTCTTGTCTGTTGTCCAGGTGATGATTGTATAAGTTAATCACATGTTTTTCTCGTAATGTCTTGTAGGTGGTTTTGGTGCAGCGAAGAACCTCTGCACTTGGGCGGTGCAGGGTAAGGACTGCTCTGTGAACGAGGAGGTGAAGGCCGCTCTGCAGGCCTTCCACGGCGAGGGAAAACCCATCGGCCTCTGCTGCATCTCCCCTGTCATCGCCGCCAAGGTGTTCCCTGGCTGTGAGGTCACAGTGGGCAAAGAGAATGATGACAAGTGAGTGTATTAACTCGCCTGAATACCCCAGATATGGTTTAGAGGGGATATCCACAGATTTTTACACATCAAACATTTGTTTACAGGCCTACAGTAGTCAATATGTAAAAATCATTTGTAAGTAGTGAGCTTACCAAACCTCTGTAGCCTCCTCCTCACTTCTGCAGGAGGCTTGCTGCTGGACATTTCATTAGCCACTAAAAGTATAGTGTATAACACACACAAATCTCTGGCTGATCTGTGGGCGGCATGTTGCATTGTGGGAAATGTAGTTTTGACAAGATAGAAGGCTGCCTGGAATAAAAAACACAGTCAAAAAAAGTTATCTGCTAATAAATTCCGGCTTGTCTTATTTTTGAAGCCTGTAATTAAATACAAATCTGTAATAAAATGAAATGATTTTTTAGGTCTCAACAGAATCAGAAACTGCTTGCACATTTGCATATTTGAACTCAAGCATGTTTATAATTGTGTAGTATGGTGAGCCTTAACATTGTGAAATATGTACGTTTTCACATATATTTATAAAGTATTTCAGCAAAGGCTTAAGAGTATTCCACATTACATTTTACTCAACAAATCCTTTTCATTTCATTTCATTTTCCTTTATTTATTCTCGAAAGATCAATTGAGGGTTACCCTCTTTTACAATGACGTCGAGACAGATACACAATATACAATGAGAATACACAACAAGCTTACAAAGAGACAACAACAATTAAAACATTCAGATCAATTGAATAAAACAGAACAATAGCCTAATTAAAACAGTTACAAGTGGAGTGGGGCTGATTCAAAATAATAACTTTAAATTGGTTAACAGTTATGAGTGTATTTATTTTAATTTGATGTTGTAGGCTGTTCCAGGAGTCAGGGGCACTGTGGCTAAAAGCAGTTTTACCAAGGTTTAATATGTGAAAAATAAACCTTTTTAAAATAATTTTTAAAGCAGCTAAACACTATGTGTGTCTCAGGTACCCCAACACCACGGACACAGCAGCGGCCATCAGCCAGTTGGGCTGCAAGCACGTGTGTAAGAGCGTGGGCGAGAGCCACGTCGACGAGAAGAACAAGCTGGTCACCACCGCGGCCTTCATGTGTGACGCTCCAATACACGAGATATATGATGGGATCGGAACAATGGTGAAAGACGTGCTGAAACTTGCTTGATTTAACAAATAATTTTTTGATCGTAGCTGCCTGCCTGAGATCACTAAATAATGACATTACAGTAACTCCTCAATCAAAAGCACTTCCAGATACTATTAGAATATTCAAGTTTGTAGTAGTCACATGTGTTACATGCTCTGATTTGTTGTGCTAAAAACTCTGTTTGACTCCATTTTACTGGATTATATTCTGATCAATGGCAATTATGGTGTTAAACAAAACAAAAAAATGCAATAAAACTAAGAATAATTTTTTTTCTGTTCATTTTATTTTAGACTTTTAGAAGAAAAAACATATAGTATTGACATTATTGAATTCTTGTTAATGCTGTGTGGAACAATTTCAAATATACAACAATTTCACAAAGATAAACAGCTTTCATCAAACGCTGTATCATCACAAACTCCCCGTGCTGTACAACTGCTCGTGCTGGCTGCTCGTCATTCTCAGATAAGAACCCAAGACTGAGCTCCTCCTTACTCTCTCAATATTCCCTATCGCATCAATCACTCCCTCCACTCCCTCTGAGCACAGCACTGAAGAAGCATTAACACTGAACTTCTCCACCAGGTCCTTCTGACTCAGTGGCTTCCTCCAGTGGCCATAGAAGGTATCACACCTGGCCTCGTAGCTCTGCCCCTGATGCGTTTGGATCTCAACCTCGCAGTACATCTTGTCAAAGCTGGGCGGGTTATCTTCAGGCGTCTCCACCGACACTTTGGACAAAAGCTCCTTCAGGGCCGGTCGGTTAATCTGAGCTTCACTGAAGGACGACACTGTCACTTTGTTGTCCAGCAGCGCGGAGCAGGCGTTGAACTGGAATGAGTGCCTGGCTTGGTGCTCTGTGGCAGGTAAGGGGCAGTCAATGTACTTGGACGGAGGCACTCTAAGTGTTACATGCCTGATCTGGCTGAGGTTAAAGTTCCTGACTGTACTTTCCATCTTTGCGCGGGCTGCCAGCGCTGCATCCGTGACCCAGTGCATCCCCAGATGAGCAGGGATGCGCTTGAAAGCCACATCCTGATCTTCCAGAATCCATTTAAAGCCTCTAGACGCAGAATGAGCCATCGCTGAAGGACTGTAGTCCTTGTAGTAAACGCCAAACCCGCAGTCCTTATCCAGGATGGCTGGATTCCCCTCCAGTCCCAATTGGGCCAGCTGGGCGGCCTCCATGCCTCTCCGAGCAGCGTTTCCTATGTGGAGAGGTTTGGTTTGTGTGGCAGCGTTGGCCAGTGGAGCCCCGGCAGAGGAGGCTGCGATGGCCAGAGCGTGACTGCACTGTGCAGGGGACAGACCGAGGAGCTTAGCCGTGGCTGCAGCACTGCCCATCACACCCACAACACTGGGAGGGTGAAACCTATTTGAAAAGAGGAAGACAAATTGCAATTACATTAGTATCTATTCAAGTTTAACAATGGATTTCTTAATGTTATGATTTGAACTGAAATATTAGTCAGATAATTGATTAGTTTACTGGCAGCTACTTTTAAAATCAACTATGTCAAGATAATATTTCAAGCAAAATCCCAGACATTTACTTTCAGATACAAACTAGCAGTTTGACAACATCACCTCGTGGTTGAGAGTACTCGTGATGGGCCTGTTTCTATTTTCAGACATTTTAAAGACACGTTACCAAAAAAACTTTTTAGTTGGAGCCCTAGTTCTGACACTTATGATTGGCATTACAGGGTCAGTTAAATAAAGCAACTTTTTGCCCAACTTTTGAGACATCTGTCTTTGCCCTCTAAGTTTGTGGTGCTGACAGCATTACTTGCATTCAAAACATTATAATTGAAAAACTTACCAGATGCGTTTTTTCTCAGTTACTATTTGTATTGGAACTACTTTCTACTGAATAACGAGTTTCTATGAAAACTGTTGAAAGTGAGTTTAAAAAAATATATAAAAATAGGTTCTGCAGGGAGTTTCTTTTGAATTCTTTAAATGTATGTTTTCAGTCTTTGTGAGTATCATAAGCTAAAATCAATTGTCTGCCTCTAAAACCTCAAATACAACCCAAACTGAATGCATAGATATATACCACTTGAGGTAGCTGTTGTACTCTTTATAACAGCTCACCTTTCAGGGATGTTGTATGCCTCTCTGGAGAACCTCATGAGTCTGCCCTGCACCTCTATGCCAACGTTAAAGGCCAGCAGCAGGTCCAGACCAGAGGGCTGGCTGGGCAGTGTCTCTGCCAGGGCCAACAGGGCCGGTAGCACAGCTCCTGAGGGATGGGTAGCAGGGTGCCAAGTGTCGTCAAAGTCCATGGAGTGAACCTATGTCCAAAACAATATGACAGTTGTTCATCAGGGGGTCAACAACACATGATATCTAAGTTTTCTATGTATATCAATGCATTATTTTGATCAAGCTTACCGCAATGCCATTGACAAATGCGGCATAATGAGCAGGAAGACTGATCTCTGATTTCCCCCAAACACTGCTCCTCTCGTCTGACGTGAACATCTGCAATCAGGAACAATTAATATTGGGACAAGTGTGCCTTTCAATGTGAATATAATTCTGAATACATTTGCAACAAGCAAAATTATAAAATGAATAGCAACAAAGTGGCCTATTGAAGAGATATAGGAAGCAGACTAATACACCTAATATAAAATAAAGTAAATCCCATCAACAGTGAGCACAAGTGTCTCATACTTATTCAATTAGTAGTATTTGTCTGCTGTATAATTACATTCAGTAGCTCAGTAGGTTAATATCAGATCAACTCAGAAGACTCAAACTTTTGATGCTAATCACAATTCGACGCTAATTAAAAGATAAAGTTAATCTATGACAAATTAGTGTAATAAGTATTTCCAATTTAACATATGCCACATTTTTTTATGTTTTCAATCCTACTTTAGTGAAGTCAAATGTCAATCTTTCATATTAGCTCTTTACATTTCTTTATATGATGTTGATAGTAAAACCATACCTGGCTGTACTTGAGAGCCTTTTTGAAGACAGCTGTCCTGGTTCCTAACAGACCAACGCCCAGGGTATCCAGCATCATCCTTTTGCTCCTGTTAATCACGCCATCTGTCAGCTGAGTGGTGTTCAGGCCGTGGACAGCAGCTCCAAAGCTCTCTGTAATGCCCTGCAAAGGTCAGACAGAGGGCCTATTAGTTCCAAACTCTAAGTTAATGAACCATCCCCCAGCCCAGACAATCCAGTTGTAAAGGATCTAACCCGGCTAAGATGACACAAACAAGCTAAAGGCTAATTGTCTTAAACCCCCAAAATACTTTCTAGAGCAGTCTAGTGTGTGATATGTAAGTTATGCAAAAATAGTGGAAAACAGCAATACCTTGCGTAGCATTATTGTAGTTCAAAAATGTCTTTAAAGTGACAACACATCCAAGTGCAGGCATCTTTTATAGGTAATTCTATTTTGAAGGTTGGACCTCTAAATTTCCAAAGTTCCTAAAAATCCACCATGGTGAGAAGTACTAAGTTTCACAATGACTACACAAGATTCATTACTAGAAAGAGTGGTCATATTGCCAAATCTAATAAATGTCCTTTTTTTTTAAAGGACATTTGTCATGAGTTCACTGTTACCATTGTCTGCCCTCTTTTGCAACCACTAGTTTCTATTTGAGTCAAAAGGAAATGCTAATTTTCACAATCTGCAATGGGAAGTTTTGGGAAATGACAGAAGTCTGTCACCGACAATCACATGAACAAAACAGGTCTGGATTTTACTCAGCTTGGAAAGTAATAATTACAAACCAGCAACTTGACCTGATGACGCTTGTTTAAGGTGACTATTCTCCAGAAAGCTGAAGGCTAGTGAATCCCTCAATATAAACTAATTGATGTTGTAAAAAGACACAGGAGGAACAATCTTTTGACTCAGTGTTTACCAACCTGTGCGTATCATTGAGAGCAACAAAATACTGGAGTCAAATTGCTTGGGGGTGTACTCACACTTGTGACAAAAAAGATGATTTGGATTACAATAATTCTTTAATACAATTAGATTGTCAATGTTTAGTTCAGTTTGATTAAGTTTGCATTCCTGCAACTACTAGCATACCAGCTTGAAGAGCAGAAGATGGACTTGTCACTTTTCAATCATTTCTCCATTACTTTTTAGCGAACTCTTTCAGCCCAGTTTGCACTACAATAAGTTGCAACATATGAATGTTTGATGGACAGCTTAACAGTGATTGTAAAACCACTAAAGACCACCATAACACCAATTTTGTTTATTTTCTTCCTTAACACAAACCTGGATATTATTGTATTTTTTTAGTTTAATTAATCAGTCAACTTAAATATTCCATACAAACTTGCAGATACAACTTGCAGGACCAAGTAGCCATTGATATACCTACATATTGATTTTTGTTCACTCAAGTCAGATCTGGTGGGAAAGACAAGTCCTCTCTACAAACTATCCTATCGCCCAGAGATGTGACAGAGATCAACAGAAGTGTCCAGTGTCGTTGAAAGCTTGTTATAAAGTTTATTTTAAAATACTAGGATCAACTCAGTTGATGTTAACCCATGTACTGTAGCAGAGACGATGACTATGATGATGGTGAGTGTACCGTATGTATAATTTGTTTTATTCACTTTCTGGGGACACAATGACTGATATATACATTTCAAGAAATGGTCCCAGTTATAAAGAATTATTGTTGACTATCCTCACATAATCAGGACTTTTCTTCAGAACCACTATATTTAAGGGGTAAGAGTTTTTTTCCCCTGAAGGATAAGGGTTAAGTGAAAGTTAAGGTAAGGCAGGGTTGGGGTTACTGTTTATTCTAAGTCTTTGTGGAATCAAAGTCATGCAGAAATCAATGCAATGTCTTCCTAAATGCTAAGAAATGAATAGTTGTTCTCTTCTGTGTAACTGTGTGAGTACCAATATAACTTTTTTATTTTTGTTATACATTGAGAGTCAGATATTTTATTTTACCAGTCCTCACCTCTTCAAAGGGCCTTTTGAGGGTTAATACGTGTGTGTGTGTGTGTGTGTGTGTGTGTGTGTGTGTGTGTGTGTGTGTGTGTGTGTGTGTGTGTGTGTGTGTGTGTGTGTGTGTGTGTGTGTGTGTTAATTAGATGGCTGCATTTCCATCAAAGTTGCAATGGGTGTCACTCTTTCCATATTTTCCAACAAATTAATTCAAGGATGGAATAACTCAGGCTGGCCATCTGTATAATTCCTGCGTTGGTGTGTTCACAGGGGATTTGAAAAAAATAAATAAACATAATTTAATTAATTAATCAATTAAATAATCATCGGAGGGAGGATGCTACATTCATAGCCTATGTATTTGCCACCCATTCCGGAACAAACTAATCACACTATAGGATTAATACAATGTGGGTGCTTGCTTGAAGTCCTGCTGGAAGACATAAAACATGGATAAATTCAGAGAGAAAGAGAGAGAGAGTCATGTCATAGTTAAATGGTAAATTAGAAGCCTAGTATGCCCCCCATTACGCACGCGCTCTCACACACGTGGTAAGACCAGGCTTCATAAACGAGCCGCAGCCGCTTAGTAGCTCAGTGTTTCCACTGATCCCACGTCAGTGCAGCGCGGCACCGAGAAGATGGCACTCGCCGACACCGAGTGCGGAGTGTCCAACTGCGGCGACTCCGGCTCCCCGTTCTCCGAGATCATCGAGCTGAACGTCGGTGGACAGGTTTACGTCACCAGACACAAAACTCTCATCGCCGTGCCAGACTCGCTGCTGTGGAACATGTTTAGCAAGAAGTCGCCCAAGGAGTTGGCGAGAGACAGCAAAGGGCGCTACTTCTTGGACAGGGACGGCTTCTTGTTCCGCTACATCCTAGATTATCTCCGAGACCTGAACTTGGTGCTCCCGGACTACTTCCCTGAGAAAAGTCGACTTCAGCGGGAGGCTGACTTCTTCCAGTTGCGGGAGCTCACCAAACGCCTCAGCCCTCGGATGAGTAAGGACAATTCGATCAACGAGGAGATCAGCCAGAGTGACACGGAGGAAGGTGCGCAGCAGTGCGGCTCCTCCGGCGTCATGGAGACTTTACGCACCATGTCCGTCAGCGGAGCCGCGCGCTCCCCATCACTTGACTCCAGAAAGTCGGGTTACATCACGGTAGGATACCGCGGCTCGTACACCATTGGCAGAGACATCCAAACCGATGCCAAATTCAGGAGAGTGGCGCGCATCACGGTGTGCGGCAAGACGTCTCTGGCCAAAGAAGTGTTTGGGGACACGCTGAACGAGAGCAGGGACCCAGATAGGCCCCCGGAGAGATACACATCCCGGTACTACCTCAAGTATAATTTTCTAGAGCAGGCATTTGACAAGCTGACAGAGACGGGTTTCCACATGGTGGCCTGCAGCTCCACAGGCACCTGCGCCTACACCAGCAATGATCCAAACGAGGACAAAATTTGGTCAAGCTACACCGAGTATGTCTTCTGTCGGGACTAACCACCAGTGTTTCGTTGATGTTAACAGACATTTCTTAATTTAGAGGGGATTGTCTTTAAAAAAAAGTATTGCATTTGCTGTATTGAATGGTAACGTGTGTCAAGGGCGAGTGACTGCAAACAATATTTGCTCTATTATTCTAAGAATATCAGTATTATCACTTCTATGTGGTTAAACTAAAGACACAAAATTCCCCTGAATAGATTTATTTACGTGAAAGTTTGTCAAGAATGTAGCCTACAGGTTGGATGTCCACAGTGAGCTGAGCATCTCACCACTTCAAAGCCCTGTTGCTGTGGAAAACACCAAGAAAATGCCATCTCCATCTCATAGAAATGCATGTCAACGTTTGAGTCATGTCGAACTCAGTGCTGAGAGGCATCCACGAAGCAGCAGTCAGTATTCAGTGTCATTGTAACTCCTAGGCTTGCTTGATCACACGTTTGGCCAAGTTTTGTATTATCTAATAGGCTCCTGTAGCAGTTCCATCACTGACATGATTCTAAGTGAATGTGCTTGCTTGGTAGAGTTGTATTCGTTTAACCTGTCCAGATGAAATAAAATCTCATACTCGGCTATTCTCAAGATTCAAGATTCAAAGTGTTTATTGTCATATGCACGAAAAGAAACATGTTCTCAGTCATACAATGACATTCTTCATTTGTTTTCCACAGACTGAATGCCTAGAAAGAAATATGAAAATATGCAATATACAATTAAAATAGAAAAAAAGCCGCAACAATACAGAATATTCAATTTACAAGATAAAAGAGCAGCAACTATAGATAAAATAATAAATTTAAATTAAGATAAAATGAAATGGAATGGTGCAAATCCAAGAAAGTGTGCCGTTGTGAATAACCAAAATGTAAAAATGTTAACAGTGGTGGCAGTCCTTAGGGCATTTTTCAGGTAGCTGGTTTTACATACTCTGAGTTTAATCCTGCGCTCTGAGTTGGTCAACTCAGAGCGCAGGGTTGATGAGCAACTCTGGGTTTTCGGTTTCAGAACAGTGGATCAGCGTTGGGTCAATAAACTCTGAGCGTGTTCACTCTGGGTTGCCTCAAAACCAGCTACCTGAAACAGGCCCCTGAGGTAGAATAATAACAATTACAACAGACTCCTAGCTGTTGTTTAGGAGTCTGAGGGCAGTGGGGAAGAAAGAGTTATTTAGTCTGTTTGTTTTGGACTTCACACTTCTGTACCTCCATCCTGAGGGTAGGAGTGTAAACAGTGCATGCTGGGGGTGGGTGGGGTCCTTGAGTATGGAGGCAGCTCTCCTGTGGACTCTGCGGTGGTATGCTCTGCAGAGAGGGCGGTGGAGTTCTGATGATCTTCTCTACAGTCTTTACCACTCTCTGCAGTCGTCTGTGGTCCAAAGCAGAAGTGCTGCCGTACCAGACGGTGATACAGCCGGTCAAGATGCTCTCAACAGTGTACCAGTGTTTCTGGGGATCTCAGGTGACATTCTCAGCCCCCTTTGCCAGTCATCCTATCTTCTTCTTAACACAGCTGCACAAAGGGTAATGAAAAACAAAATGCTGGCATTCGTCTCCCTCCAACCTTTTAAACTTTACTCAGCAGGGATCCAAAGCCTAGGCTCTGTAAACTGACATGTTGCTATGGTGGGACCCCTTTGTTGACATACCAGTTTTCAGAGCCTGCAGGGCTGTGTATAAACACCATCTTTTCCCCCACAGATAGTACAGACATGTAGCGGAATGTGAGAAAATATTCACTGATTTTGACTAAAAGGGATTATGACATCAAGCATTCTCCAGAATCACTGACTCCACCTTTAATCGAGAAGAGGCCACACAAGACTGAAATCCAAGCAGCAGTTATGGGTCTGAACTTCTCTGTGTGTTTATGAATGACACGCAAGATCCTGCCTGTGAAATTCCCTTGGTTCTGACTTACTACTGCGATCTGACATTTCAAGGCATTGTGACTCATTTTCTATTCAACATCACCCTGGTACCAAATCCCACAAGCAGAAAAACCTTCACGTCCAAAAATAGTTAGCATGTAATGTAAATCCTATATGTAGGATCCATTTCCACCTATCTATTCTGTCACACTGATTCAGTTGCTGCAGCCGGTGTCAATGCAAATAGTGCAGCTGTGCACACATGGTGTCATTATCATTTAAAGTGTAAATAATGAAAGGCTCCAGCTGCACTCAAATAGGAGGTTCCAGTCTGCCAGGGACTCTGGATGAATGGAGAAACGATTGGTCCACCTCTGCTGGGAGAGCAGATTTATTCGACTGCCTCGTGTGCAGCCAGCCAGCCATGGATTATGTTTTTCATTCAAAAAGATGTTAAAATATAGCCTCACGTTCAAGGCCGTGGGTGGGATTTTAGAACATCATTTGGGGTTTATGGACCAGAGGCTATGTGTGATGTTACCTCTGCAGGGGTCCAGGTAAATCCTCCCAGAGGGGGGTCTGGTTAATTTGGCCTTAAAAAGATGAAATATGTTCTGTTTGGACAGGAGCAAAATAAATACCTTTGGGAAAGTGACCTGTTTGGGAATCTTTGTGGATAAATAAATGACTCAAAATGAGTTCACTGTTCCTGGAAATGATCTAGATTGGCCCTTTCCACTGAAGACTATTTTGGCCCGTCACAGTAGCAAAAGCACAATTTTAAAAAGATGAATTTAATGGATTGAATTCCACTGCAGTTTCAGGGTCCAAGTATAATGCACGGTTGATGACTGTTACGGGACACTTGACTAGAACAGAGCCATCGTTAATGTTAGCAGCTGTACTTTCCTAGAATGACAAGTCAAAATGTTTTGGGTAAGCATCTGATACTACAAAATTAATTCAGAAAGAAAAGTGTGGCTCCCTTTATATGCACATTTATATTTGGTAAACAAGTAAGTTGAGTATAGATATACTGTATAGTGCATTTGTAAACGTAACAAGCAGCTCATGGTGTCAAACAAGTGTTGTTGAGCCAATATGGAAATACTAAGGCCCATTAGAGTTATGTAAAAGTACAGTAACTTTGGGGTTGAGTAAAACTCCCTGACAAACAATTTAAAAAAATTAAATTATAATAATAAAGTTTTTTCAAACTGAAACTTTGGATTGATACTTGTCTAATATTGTATTTGGATACCCTGATACTCATGTTAAGTCCAGCAAGAGGAATGGGGTAGCATGCTTTATATGAAGACCTAAATGTAGCTGCTCGTTTAAAAAAAAAAACATCAAATTTACTTGTGGCTTCTTTGAAGTGGACCTCACGAGAAAGGACGTCAGATGAAGCAGAGAAAAATGGTTACAGTACAGAATCCAGATGGTCGCAGGAGTGGCAACCGCAGTAACTGAGATGATTCTTCACAGACATCTTCACTAATATTAGCCTTTGACATGCTCAAGTGTATCCGACATTATGAATCAACAGCCTAGAGACTTTCACACGCCTGCATATATGTTCATTTTTTACATTTTCAACAAGCTGACATTTTGCTTTCATTGAATGTGTGAAATCCTTGGTGAAAAACCAGGACAAACCCAAGACATGAAACAAGCCCCCTTGTGTGTGTGTGTGTGTGTGTGTGTGTGTGTGTGTGTGTGTGTGTGTTAAAGGAATAAACACATTTAGGGTTCTTGGAATTTGTCCAAATATGGCATTGTTAGACTTTGATGATCAAGAGCTTATGTGTATAATATTTATTTGATGTTTTCTTTTGTGTGTGTTTTTTTTTTTTTTTTTTACAGGTATATCCCATTGAGTCCGAAGACTCTTTTGCAAGGGAGACCTGTTCCCATTTACACATTACCATTCATACAAACATTCATACACCGATAGCAGGCTAACTATCGACATTCACACGAGGCAAGGTGGGTGAAGTGTCTTGCCCAAGGACACAACAACCATGACACAGGTGGCAGGGTGGGGACCGAACCTCCAACCTTTTGATCATCGGCCGACCCGCTCTACCAACTGAGCCACAGTCGCCCCCTGTGTGTGATAATTACTCTGTTGTCGTCGTACCATCTTTCATTGGACCAGATGCAGGGAAACACTCTGGATCAATCACCAGTGCACCTCAGATACCACCCTACAAACAATCTGTGACTCACTCTCAAATGTACACACAGTACAGTATAGAAAAACATTTGAACATGTGCGTCACAGGCTGTCATTCACTGCCAAACAGTTTGTTCACACGTGCACTTGCAATCCCATTGTGCAAATGTAGAAATGAATACATTTAGCTAGGATTGTACAACTCCCTAGGGACATCTGTCATTTCAATTAAAAGATAAGAAATCAAAAGTGAGAGTCCGTTTGGTTTGAAAGACATTTTGCTTTTTTACTAATTTCCACTGTAATTTCATTTAAAAGTACATTCAGGCATTGCTGCATTCTGGCCAGACTTCAGTTGTCTTTTAGGTGCATGGTTACAATTATTTAATGGATAATTATTTGTATTTACTAGTCACAGTATCTGACTGCAAATGTTTTGTTGTAAATTGTGAGAATAAACGAAAGAGAATGTTTTAGAGGATGATTTAGTGAACAAAAATGAGTTACTGACACCTAAAATTCACATGACTGTGTTACCTTTCAGTGGAATGGAAATTCAATAAGTGGGTTGTCAGGTTGTTGGTTTTAAGCGTGAGTGATGATGGGATAACAAAGAAGAAAAAGAAGGAAGCTGTAAGACAAAGACTGAAGTAAAATAGTAAAAAATATTATATTCCGTATTTACGGTGTGTAAACGCTTCACGTGGACTTCCCTGATATAATCTCAGGACCTCAGCACGGTTTGAATTCCATGCATGCGTCCCTGCTTCCTGAGTTATTTTAGATCAAAGTCCGTAGCATTAGCACATCACAACAGTGACTCCAGACCAAAGGCTTCATTATTCTGATTCAATTCCGAGTCAGATATACATTTGAAACTTGACTTCACAACAGGGGGATGTGCATCAGTCAGGGTTCGTAAGGAGGATAGTTCCCACTGTTCTGCAAAAGCATAACATTAAAGTGTTCTGAGGAGTTGAGAAGGCGCATGCTGTTAACAGAGCCCTGTGGTATTGTAGACCAGCCATAAAACATGATCGCCCGGCGCCCATCTACTTTTAATTTTAAACCACAATCTGCTGATACGGTCAAATACCGCACTTTACTTGATGCATTAAAAAAACTAGCAGGGTGTTTGAGAATGCCTCCCATCTTATTAGAAAACAAAATCATTTCATCTTGTCATACTCTTTTTAATGTGAGCAAAGACACAAACCTATGCAAACAAGAACATGCTTATTTGACGTTTTGATTACCAGACGGACATTTTACAAAATCTACCACTGCACTTTTATGGCCCACATGCTCATCAATGTATGAAGATGAGAGAGAGCAAATGAATGTAGTACAAATTACAATGGGCCAGCAGATATATGTGTGTCTAACTGGCAGGCTGGCTTGCTGTGAGGGTTTGACAGGGTGAAGCGATCATATAACTGCAGTTAGGTTTGATTAACTGCAGCATGAAGAACAATTTCAATCTCGTTCATCCAGGTCCAAATAGAGAAAGAAAGCATGGAGGGGGAAAAAGTCAACTCACTGAAGACAATGAAAGTCCATGAGTTGATAGCCTCAACGCTTGTTAAACAAGAGGTAGGTATTTTTTCTCTCGAGATAATGAGAATAACAACAGCAGGAACAACACTGACAATGTGAAAAAAATATAGATTCGTGCCAGTAAGGATTATTTATTTACAAAGGGGCAGCAGCCAGATGAAATACCTAAATTGGCACCCTACTGCTGAGCCTTGACTGTGGTGTCTTTGCCACTTGCCATTGTTATAACACCAGTAATATCAGACATAAGCACATTACCACATATGGCGAATGATGTAGCTGCCAGAGCACCGTGTTGAAAACTCATTGTCATGTGAGTCTCTAATGTGCATCGCGCTTTTATTTTACACTTCTGCCAGACGATTGCAAATGTCACAGTCTGGGATCGGCCCAATCCAGACTAAAGGTAATGCTCTGTCCATTCATGTAGCCACCTTTCCTGCCAGATGAGATCTCTTTTGAAAATTAGAGCTGTCAAATAGAAAAAATTCTCTTTCCACTTCCTTTACAAACAGGAGCCTCTGTCTCACCTTTCATTTGAGTGTTGTCTGCCTTTACATGGGTTACTGTGAATCATGTGTCTTGTTAAGCAAGGGTGGCATTTGTTATCTGCCTGATGCGCTAAACAGTTCTAAGAACTGTGACTGTAACTGATTGTAGATACCCTTTAGGCTTCTTTATTTTTTGATCCCTGCACCAATACCCTTTGCATGCAAAACCATTTTTGAACTTTCAAAATAAGCCTTTGCCTTAGCCTTCATCTGCAAATGCTAGCAATTTTCAAAACTGAACTTCCATGCTCAAAGTTTTGTAAAGTTTTTGTATTTGCATGGTTGTGTTTCCAAACTAAGATTGTATCTTATTCTGCTTTGGGCACGATAGAAAGCGTCTATATTTTGTAGAGCATACTTTTAAGAGTGTTACGCTTTGATTGGTGATTCTGGGAGGTTGTTAAAAGTTGTCTGGATCCCCCTGTGAGAGAAGAATTAGGCCACAATGACAGGGTTATGTCTGCACAAAATACTAGTGGTATTCACATGAATTCAGGTTTTTCTACATCTGGGTCGATTTTGAGAAGACATAACACACTCAAAGTATCAAATTAAATGTGTATGTCTGAGTTTAGAAATAGCCTTGACTCATGTGTCTCGCTGGACAGAGGTGTTGAACGAATGAGGTTGAGTGACTGCAGCACCTCGGTATGCACTGATACAGTACGTGTTAATTATTGTGCTACCAGGGAAAAGGCAATTAATAGTGAACGTTACATTATTATTTTTACCTCAGAAGGTCCAACCGAGCCTTTGACAGCGTCTGTCAGATGTTCTTTCAGTAATAGTCTGGGTCCAATTAAAGTAAAGCTATACTTTACAGTTCATGTCAGGAATAACTTAAATTATATAGGCTTGTGCATGAACCGCAGCATCTCCGGTTTCCTTTAGTTTTGTCTTTAGCCATTAAAGTTGACTTGTTAACAGCATTCACAGTGCACCAAGGACTCACACTCCAAGCAACTGTCAAATGAGCATGGGAACTCTCACTTTATACAATTTATTCATGCTATATAATCTTTTTTTAAAGAAACTATCAAATAATATTTGAAATGGAGTGTACAATGAGATTGACATTTAACTCGTCTGTACAATAATTATGTAGCAAGAGTTAGTTAGCTAAGCTTAGCTAAATTACTAGAAAAACAGGCAACTCCAACCCCTGGAACTTGCTGGACTCTCTGCTGGTGGACTGACAACTGCTCCAGGCCACAAAATAGTTTAGCACATGACCGATGCGTAAAACATGCAAATAGTTATTTTTACTCTTGTCTGTTGGTACAGATTGAAAAAACATGATGTAACGTGGTTAATCGTAAGCTGCAAAGGTGCTGGTATAGATTAATTTAGTTACTTTTGGACAGAGTTAAGCTAGTTGTACCCACTCACACACTACGCTGCAAGGTCTCTTTCAATGACATGGATCAAACAATATAGTGTTCTGGGGAAATATAAAAAAGCAAGCATTAAAAGAATGAACCACTAGCATAATGTGGGGCTGATAACATAGATTCTCATATCATTCTTTACTACAGTACTTGTACTTTTAGTTTTGTTATGTTGCTGCCAATGTCATCTAAATTCCTCTGAAAGTGCAACCGACTTTCAAAAGCTGGTTTGGCTTTCATACAATGGAAGCACCCAAAGGCATGTTATTATTATGTCATTAAAAGCTAACCAATTTTTAATGTTTTGTTTGAGTTGGCACATTTCTTTTGGTTTAAATACTGAGGACAGACATTTCTTCACAAGTCAACAGATTCAAACTGATTATTTGCAGTCTAAAACGAAGGTTGTCCAGTATAAATTTCACTTGAAATACTCTGTGGACAGCAATTATATTGGAAAGGTCTTCAGATTTCAAATAAAGGCACGCACACAACCCTGTCTCCATCTATGTATGAGAGATGATATGAGGACATGGGATTCAATTTGTCTGTAAATCATATTTTTATGTGAGGACTGCTGTGATCAGTGACCTCACCACTTAAAATATTCGAAAGGCAGAGCTGAGAGAGATTTTTCATTAAGAGATAACCATGTATGTTATTTCTCATTTTCTCTCTCTTTCACTGATTGCCCATTCAATTAAAACGAAGATGAAAAAACATACAGTATAGTTGAAGGTTGCATTATTAGACCAAATTAGGAAAATTGTATCAATGTATACCTCTTAACTTCCCATTACATCATGTCGAATTTTGAATGAGTCAAGATTCAAAACAAAAAGGCACTGGTATTGCGTGTTCTTCAAACTATAATAGATAAAAATGAGGAAACAAATCAACAACAACAGCCCTCTCAGAAGCCGATACCGCTGCCAAGACAGCTGTGCTTTTCAGATAAAACGAAATTGATGTCTGTTTGTGTCATATCAGATTCAAAGCAAAGAATTGCTGTAAAACACACACACACACACACACACACACACACACACACACACACACACACACACACACACACACACACACACACACACACACACACACACACTTTGTACACCGCATTTCACAGGTGATTTCATGCAGCCTGCTTTGAGCTCCGCTGCATTGCTGATCTGCACACTGGCTGTCTGACAATCCTCTATTTGTAGCAGGAGAATAAACACAGTTGATGGAAGCCCCCTACAGATGTTACGTAACATGCACTAAATCAATATCAGCACACACCGACGACACTATACAGGTGCCTTTTATTTCTTTTTGGGTGGTTTTTACCTTTAATTCACAGGAATGACCGCTCCCGCATGTTTATTTTGTACTGTTGAGGAGCCATAGAAATACTGGCTTAGCAAACACCAAAAATGTAACATCTGCTTGTTTTCTTTCCCGACAGATGTCGGCCTCCTCTGCAGGACTTGTTTATAGGTTACAGCTTGATTAGATATCTAGGTCGAATTATCTTATTTTAGGGCAAACATATTTTCATTTTTTTAGACATGAAATACATACAAGGGCAAATAAGAGTCCTCTATCATTCTGTCAATTAACATATATAACACGGCTTATTTTGGTTACCAAGGATACAGATGAAGATGGCACAGCTCATCATCTGCCCTCAGCACTTATAATCACGCTTAAAGAAAATGCAAATATGTCAACTCATCAGCAGTTTTTTTAATAGAGATGCATAGAGACACATTTTATGTTCAAAATCCAAATCAAATGCTGTGCCGCTGGAGCTGCAACATTGAGGAGAAGCTTGGACTACATATTCTGGTGAGCATTACTGGATCGCTTTGATGATAGCAGAACGGAGGTCAACTTTAAATGAATGTTATTGGACATTACATATAACAGCTGCCACAATCCTGCAAAAGGCACACACATTTTTTTTGTGTTTTCAGTTTCCTTATCAACATTCTCTCTCTCCTTTCAAGAATAATTCTTCAAACCAATTGGTTGGGGTTTGGATGACATTTAGCTTGAATTTCATAAGATTTGATCATTGCTTTACAATGATTTACTCTTACTGTAAATGTTGTCTTTGTATGTATTGGGAATATGAATTTGTTGGTAATAATTTTACATTTTAAATGTGAAAATATAACAAAATCTAATTATACTGAATATAAAATCCCTACCTCTGGTACATAATTTGATTGACAGGGTACGACCTATTATACTGCGAGAAAGCACTTACACTCAGTCAAAACTTCAGGAGTTTTCCTAAGTCACCCAGCAGAGCACAACAGAGCCTCCACTCTCACAGAGAAATATTTATCTGTTTACATCAATCTTGGACTTGCAGAGGGCTCAGCAGTCTCCAGTAAGAAATTCAACTTGTGTATTGATTCAGATTCTATATATTCTGCTGTTTACCAATGCCTCTCACTTGGATCCCCAGTGCATCAGAAGAGCAGCTCGGCTCTGTCAGATAGTCCTATGACTTGATGGGAAACAAACTGAACTGCCAGAGTATGATAAAGTACTGCTCAAACATCGATCACTAATGCATGGTTGTGATATACCGGCAGGCAAAACTTAAGTATCATAACTTTAATCTCTGCTAAGAGCTCATTGGTATGTGAAGTATAGGAGCACATAACAAATCTGTTACAAAGACAAACACCTGTAGGGAAATGGCAGTAAGTTTGAAGGAGTGTGATGTATGTAGCAGCGTCTCGTCCATCATTTTAATGGGATCAGATTCAGGCAGTGGATTAGATGAGATGGTGGGAGGTGAAAGATTTAAGAGCAAAGGGGAAACTGTTGCCAGTTTTGGATGTCCCTCTTTATACGAGGGGCTTCAGTGCTAAGAGCCACGCTAAATTCTGTCATTTATTGATGCGTTTGTTGACTGTGTCCTTTTCTTACTTCATCGTTACAGATTTTTTTTGCTCGGTGCATCGATTATCTGGAATCCAGGTCTACTGGGCAGGAGGGTTTGGATGACCTATGACATTGCCTGGCTGTAAATAATTGCTTCTCGCTGATGCACACTGTGGGCGGTGACGACAGTGCGACAGGTGGCCTGAAGAGATGCACTCGATAGATTCCTTCTGTACCACAAAGCACAGGTCTAGCTCAGACAGGTGACATTTTAATCACACTGCAGTAGTCCAGGGAAATTTCTTGGAAATGTAAAGGTCACATTATTCCAGCTGATAGTTTTTCGGTGGGCGGCGATAACCTGACTGGTGATTTCATTGTTGTCCTTCCACCGTCAGACATCCGGCTATTAAAAAAAAATAAGACTGAAATTTGTAATTACTAACTTTTATCCCTCTTTCACGTTCCATAACACATACACATGTAGGGTAGGCCTACTGCAGATCAAAACCTATAGACCAATGGTTCCAAACCAAGGTCACGAGATTGTAAGATACATCTTAGAAGTCTCAACATGATTAACAACATAGAAAAGAGGAAAAAAACAGAGTATTTATTAGCTACAGTACATCTAGGCTAACACTAAAAAAGTGAGCTAGCTTGCCCTTTTGCCAAAAATGTGTTAGCTACTATTACATAAATGATTGTGTTGATTTAGCAGTAGTCCTACACATATGGATGCATGAACAGTACTGTTAGCCTTATGAAGAACATTTGCAGTAGGCCTACCTATGTATCTTTGCTCAGTGTGGGGTAAACAGTTATAGGCTAGATGATTGATTGATTAAATTTGTGCCCAGACTTTTGGCAGTTTTGGGCTCCATAACATGCAACCTGTGACGAGGGGGCCATAGGCTAAGTAGACACATACAGCTTCACTTAATTAGATTACAAGCCACATAGGTGCCTCTGTCCTAGACCACCTCCTCTCCAAGAGTCTTTTTTCAGAAGTTAATAGACTAACCCTACTGGAATAGCTTTTTATATTCTACACCATACAATGTATAGCTATACTGAGATGCCACCGTGGTAAAGTCTGGCCTCTGTCCTTGCCTTTGTTGTTTCCCCACTCACCCGATTGAGCCATGAAGGGTGTGATTTCACTCTCCACTCTGATCAAAAGCACAAGCTAAACGGACAGATTTGAACACACCACCGAATGCTGAGAATCATCCTGACTGCTCAGCGCTCACAGAGAAAAAGCATTATCGTTGTCCTGTGGGAGACATAGAGAAATATGGATTCAGTGGTAATCAGCAAGTATAATAAGCATGCAAGTAAGTCAAGGAAAAATTCACTCAATGTTCATTTTACAATTCATGATAGATGGATAGCTGCATGGTGGCTTTGATGTTTTCTGCAAGACTGCATTCCTAAAGTGATTTTCTTAAGCATTCAAACCTTTGGGCTGTATTACTCTGAGGGTCAGTTCATCCAAAAAAGAAAAAGAAAAGAAAAAATATATTATTTCAACTTTCTTTTAAGTGAAGCTGATTATGCAGATACTTTTGGTTTTCTCAATTTCTTTAGATTAAAGATGTTGCACCAAGGAAATATTCCCAATGAAAACTGCCCAACAGCGAGGTCTATAAATGATTCAGAGCAAACCAGGAGGGCCCGAGAGAGTAAAAGTCATGTGTGTGGGAGAGACGTGACGGAGATACATGAAGTGAAAAGGTAAGGTGTGTGCTGGGGTTTGGTTAACAAACAGAGAAGTTATCATATGTTGTTTGGCCAGAAGTAGCAGCAGCAGCACTAACAGTAGTGGCACACAGTTACACACATCACACAAGTAAGGCACTTTAAAACAAATGAGCTCCTGATGGCATCAAAATCCTTCTTCCTCTAGTTGGATCAATGACTGAATCCCATCTTAACAGTAGTAGTATGTATATGTAGTAGTATGTATAGTAGTATGCCTATACTACACATTATTTCATTCCAAGTGCTTTATACCTTCCAACATCAAATCTTCAAGTTGGGTCGCACACCTGTACATTTTCTTATATGCCTTAGTATCAGTATTTCAGTTTGGGGTAGCACTTTGTACATCCATAGATACATTGCTAACAGGATCTGCTTATAGCAAATTTAGAATACTTTTAATTGTGCTAATTTGCCAAAATGCAGCAAATATAGGCTAAATAAATAGGGGCTCAAGTTGTAGCCCACACTATGATCAAAGAACTTGCTTGATCGATAACTACTATTTACTTCCTGTTAACATCATGCAAAGCATTTTACATCAGTTGTTTTATTTATTTTACCTTTGGAGGCAGCCAGGATTTTTTTTCAAGTAACCCTGAGTTCCTCCTCCTCTTTGGTTGAAGCCTGCAGACTGATAGAAGTGTCAGGCATTATGTGTCCTGTTCTTGAAGAGCATATTGCACAAACCTTCTTCTCATTCGGAAGACTGTGTTTTTTCTTTTAACTATTGTTTTAAACGTTAGCATTTTTCTGTGCAACCGATCATTTATCTGAACAACAACCTCGTATTGTTCATATGATGCAATATTGACATTCTCTCAGTTATTAACAAATTCTTTGTGTTGAACTTCTTATTTTGCCAAAGGGAGTTTTTCTAGATAACATTGTGACACTGAGCATGTTTCTTGTCAGGCCGCCAGAAATGTAACTGTACACTATTGTGGCTCGTTAATCCCAGATTACACTCACCAAAGAATATATTAGTCCAGAAATAGTTTATAAAACAATTGTTGGGGAACATCAATTTGACTTTCAGGGTCTTAAATAGATATGTTACAGTATACATATTTCTACCAGTAAAGTTTATCAACAGTTAACCCCTGACCCTTTAACTTGATGATTCTTATGTGAATATGTAAATCGTAACTCTCATGAGGTAATTCTGCCAAACCTTCGTACTATTCCTTTGTGATTTCTCCTGACTCTCAGTAAGACATATCATGTTTTGCATTGATGCTATTTTTATAGTATATTCATGTGTACTGTATATTTCGCAGTGGTGTATGCCAGCCCAACACGCTTTGATGCTGAGCACTTTCTGGACCACTTCTTTTTTTTTTCTTGTTTGTCTGACACTGGAAGGAGTAGAAAGCTCCCAGAGGAATAGTTGTCCTTCGTACGAGTTACTGTGTGTGGCCCTGGCACTGTTTAAACGCTGACAATAGCTCAACTAGAGTAGACAGTTGTTTGTTCAATTTAAATGAATATCTACTTTTGAACAGACTGACCCATGCGCTGTGCAGTTCAAACCTTACAATTAATGCTTGCTTGAACGGGTGGGGAAGTCAATTGAATTTACAGCGACCTAATTACCGGCCTCCGTTTCCTTGTACAATTCTCTCAGAGTGTGGCAGGCAACCACGTTGTTTCATTTCCTCATTTCCCTTTTTTTTCAAATGATCATATTCAGGTCATATTGCTGTCTTTGAGCCTTGAGATTATATAAGAGAAAACCTTGTATTTGAACATGTCTCACAGGATATCCTTTGGTAGTTACGAAAAATAATTTCAACTCGAGAAAGTCTTGATCCTTCATATGTTCAGCCGTGAAATATTGGTTAAATACGGCGGATGTGATATGTCACAGATACTGTATGACTTTGAAAAGCAGAAATGGGTTAGGAATCATTATAGTGAGTGAGTCATCCAGGAACAAATCCCGCTACAGTGACAGGATTATCAGCTATGTGCATCCATATCATGTGTTCTGCTGTCAACATTCTCATCGGCGCCATGATCAGAAATGTAAACTGATATACATTACAGGTATTATAAGAGCTGATTTGTACTTGGTTGTCAGCTTGGTTCCATGTCCTGTAATGCCATTGGGGAACCAGAACAATTATATAATAAAATAAATTATGTAATTGCCTAATGGCCGTGTCAGGAAATGAGGAGAGCAAGTGACCCTTTCGGTAGGGTCGAAAGGCAGTTATAGTACAGTTTGGCGATATCAATTGTACATTGATATACTGTACTTAGCCTGTTTTAGACATGACTGATTAAGATAATGGCAGGTTTTACTGAGCAGCAAAACATTATTTTGGCTTGTTGTGCAGCTGAATGAAACAAAATCCCACTAGTGGGTTAAAATGGAAACTATTCTCTCCTGCATTTTATTCCACCTCAATTTTGTATGTGTGTGTATAGACTCTAACCCCAGAGAAGTCTTGATCTCCACGGGTAAAAGAAAAGCATTCTCCAGCTCTATTCAGGACTGAGGTAAGCAACCAAAATCACCCAGGGTGGATCCTCTGCCTCATGCTGCTCACTCAGTCAGCTAATCTCCCCCTACCTGGGCAGCCATTGACCCAATGTAAGACGTTCTGTGGGCATAATATAAGACCAGATGGGGTGGCACATTAGCGGTATTGATTACTTATTAAGATTGGAGAAGGTTTGTCAGGAAGACCGAGGGAGGTGTTTAGAAGCAAATGCAGCCTACAGCAGCTGTTTTCCATCTGGTGAATCAGCAGATAGCGGCGGTAGTCTGGCCTATTGGCTGTAAGCAACGCTTCCAAATCAGAGTAAAAATCTATCCCCATAATAGAGATCAACAGCTGCGACTCCTCAGTCAGGAAGTGAGGCTGGCTGAGAGATTACGAAAGGGCACAGGAGGATTAATGAGCACCAAAAATAATGTGAGATGAATCAACATGCAAACACAACAATACACTATCTACTGATCCACATTTGATGTTTACTTGATCTGCTGTAACCTAGCTAAGTAACTACTGTAAGTAGTTAAAAAAATTAGCTAAAGAATGCTTTTCTTTAAATTACCTTTGCACAACTTTTAGTTTTGTAATGCAACCGTTTGAAAGTTACAGTAGAGGAGAGGAAAGTATCTCAAGTATCAAATACAATTTTACTTGAGTAGCCTAATTCCATTTTCTCTTTATACTTTACTAATCTACAACTTTTCACAAATTATTCATGTGGATTCATGTGAAGCCATAAAGAAACCAAAGAGCCCTTTCAATATAATCAGTGGTTTGAAGAAACAAACTCCCTCCTACATCCTTAAGTGGACTTGCATTACAAAGAGAAGTGGGTGTTTGTCAAAAACGGCCCGGTTTAGTGGTGTTGTTAATTAAGAAAGGGGATTATTCTCTTAAATTATTTGAACAGAGTCATGGGAATGCAGCACTACAGAATCTAATTTCAAAAGAAATTGTCACTGCCTGGAAGATGTTTTTTGTTTGCTGATTGTCACATACGGCTGAGGTTATGAATACATTAGATGGTGTATCGGCATATGGCAGAAAAGAGTAATTAATATCTGACTAAAAATGGAAAATCAAAGAGGTTTCCAAATCTGAAACATTCAATCTATGGTAACCACGGCAACGATAAGGATGGCAACAAGGCCCATGACGATTTACTGTGGTGGAAATGAGTTCTGTAGCCCCATAGATTCATATGAGGAGCAGGAAAGCAACACTGTTAGGCAGCTAAGTGTCAGAGACTAAATAACAATTAGATTCCATAATGAAAAATTAGTCATGTCATGCAGTATGAGTGTGTGTGTGCGTGTGTGTGTGTGTGTGTGTGTGTGTGTGTGTGTGTGTGTGTGTGTGTGTGTGTGTGTGAAATGTTATGTGCCATACAATTATGCAATACTGTTGGATATGATTATGTTTACATTGTGTATGTGTGAGCTGCATATGTTGAATATTTAAGTGTGTGATTATATTTTTGAGCATGGGCAGTGCACTTTGAATCTCGTTTGAAGGAAGCAATCTTTAATCTTTATATGGTCAAGATCGATGCAGGAGCTGAACATGGGAATGGACTGTATGACATTTACAGTATATTGTAAGTATAGTTAAATATGACAATCTAAAGTCTTCAGAAGCAAATGGTAGCGTTACGTAAATGTGGCTTAATTATTCTGAGTGTTAACAGAGAGATCAGCTTATTGAATTAACAAATAGCGTGGTAGACCCTAACTCCAAGCTTCCAAATACAAATGCATGAACACATTTGTCATCATCTCCACTTTGATTCCCATTAGTAAAACTGAGTAGAAGACAGTACGTTAAGTAGATGTTGTGCACAAGCTCTGCCATCCGCCTGTATCATGTCTGTAATGTCTTGTAGGTTTCTTTCTTCTTTACAGACCCAGTACGGGCACATGTATGGTGCATGGAGCAGGGATGATCCACTCCGCTCCAAGCTCTTCACATCTCCTCCTCCTAAAGACACAGAGTATCAGCTCAGGAGAGCATGAAATTGAGTTTAGAGAATAATCCGGGTAAGTGATGTTTTCATGATAACCTAAAGCAAACACCCAGGCCATTAGCGAGTGAACTAGCCAAACAAACTCTAATAAGCTCTGCTATTCTCTCTGCGCTGTGCGTACGGCCCCAGAGCACTTACAGAGTTTAATGATGAACAGGGGTAATGGCTGGAATTGCAAACAGACAGAGATACGGCCAGGGGGGCAGGCTTATGGTCTGAGTACATCACTTTGCTTCCCAACCGTGCAATGTGTGGTCGAGTCTGTCAACAGGAAAGCAATCTGAGGGAACCTGGTAAAGAGGTTTCTGTGCGTTAATCAAAAGTCTCCAGCAGTGTTTAATTCAGATAGATAGTCTCAGGGACATGAATTCGTCAGAGTATTGTAACTCAACAAGTGACTGGTACAAGCCCCAGACTGACACATTTTTAATGTTTTATGTCGGTTTTATCTGCTCTTAATGTTTTATGCCTCGTTAACGTTTGTTGACAGTTGATAGTTAAATCTTCTGTCTTGAACCGTTTTAATGCTTTGTTTTATTTCTGGTTCGGCTGGTGAGCCAAAAAAGAAATTCCACCCGTGGTCTCTTATTGAGCCTTTTTGCGTATGAAAGAGAACATGTTTTTGTAGATATATTCAATTAACGAGGATATTAGAGGGAACATAACTGGAGTGTCATTTCCTATCTCCACAGAGAGTCTTCAAAATGTGAATATGAATGATGAGCAATCATCCAAGACAAACAAAATGTCGCACAGTAATTTAGGAGCAAGGGCTCTGGAGGAATCTCTAAGGGAGGCCCTGTTCCATCTCCGGCTCCAGCTTCATTCCCTCTGGGCCTGCAGTCAAGTATGAATGAAAGATAACAGCTGGCGTATCAGTGTAACGTACCCCAGGGACTTCAGGGCTAAAAGCCTTAGAAAGTTGAACTTTCCCATTTTTAGCCTTAAAGTCCAAATTGAATTACCCAAAAAATAATTTATTTCAACTAAAGCAAGTATTCAGGCTTACATCAACGCCCATGGGTGTTCAGCATGCTGCTGATATTATGCTCTTCTGCAGTCTCTTCTTCAGATGGAGTGCATCAGTCAATTCTTCAATATGTCAAAGACTGGCAGGACTATTATCACACACAAACACACAGTTCTTATTGATGTCCATTTTCTGTCTTTGTATAGACCTGGCAAAGGGAACAAAACCTTCTCCGGTGTTGCCGCCATGGAGGTTGTTAACATCAATATATTCACTAAAGCTCAGCTCCCCTCGGTTGTAGCACGAACAAAACAAGAAGCTTAAATTGCAGGAAATGATGGCTTCTGGAAAGCTATTCACCGTACAGTAATTACAGCTCTGCAGGGAGATAATGAAGTTGAATGGACCACAAACAAAAGACTGGACTCACAGCTTCACGTTCTACTGGTACTTTTCAGATGAAATATATTGCAATGTTGCTGCTGTGGCAACAATAAAAGTCCCATCTCGACTGGACTGCCCGCCTTTTCAGGAATCTATTCACAATCAAATAAGTCAAGGCCGCGAGATGTAGATTCAGCAACTGTAGATGAATCTGCTTTTGCGTGTGTATGATGGCATGCCACATACAATTCACATGTAGCAATTGATGTTCTACCTTTTGATTTCTTATAGTGAACATGATCAGAAATCAATGATTCCAATGCACTTAGACTTGTGTAGGCCAGTCACAAAGAGGAAAATACAGATAGATACAGGAAATCCTGATCACTATTTAAAAGAAGAATTTAGTTTGATATGTTTCCTGTGTTGGTGTTTGCATCTCCCCACACGATAGACAGCCAACATAAAAGAAACGGTTATTTGTCCAAGCGAGAAAAGAATTTGCCCTTTGGGGACGACAACATGTATTGCTTCAAAAAGTAAAAATGACACACAGCATCAGCAACCTGGACCAAAATATACCCTATGAGAGCAACAATGTGTGATAGAAATGTTTGAGATGAAAAGGGGAAGATGGTTGCTATCAGTCAAAGTCAGTATCCTGCCATACCCTGTCACAGGCGTTGGGGAGAAAACACTTTATATTTCTGTCTCAAAACGTGCACACATATGGTGAATACAACTCATACTGTATATGCCAGGCATCAAAGCTCTGTCACAGACATAAAGTGCTGTTTATGTAAGTTGCATCTGCAGCCCTGAAAAGATGCAATGACAAAAAATATGCTTCATATTAATGTGTCATCAGTCTTTTATACAGCATGAAAGGAACTTTCCACTCAAACCATGGTCAAGTCAAGTCATGGAACAACTTGACCTTACTGAGGAAACTATGCTAGTCCAGTTGAAGAGCTTTCAGGCCCCAGAAAGGAAAACATGAAAACCAATCTGATCGTTCTCCTGCTTCATTCAAGTCTCTCCCCCCCCCCCCCCCCCCCACACCACTCCCCCCAAAAATCCCTCTTTGCTTTATGTCCCCAACTGTGCGCATTATCTCTCACTGACTGTAGCTGCAGGGATAATCCAAATAGCAAGTCTGACTGAACTGTTGGAAAAGGGACAATTTAGTCTGTTCTCTTTGTGCGAGGCCAACTCCACTTGAGATCCTTTTGTCTAGGCAGAAAAACAAAGGTTCATTTGAGGTGAGGTGAGGCTTGTGCTTGTGTGCATTAATATTGGTACATGTTACCCTTTGTTTTTTTCGCCACTTGTGGATAGAGGATGAACACAACATTTTCACATTAACACCTTTGTTATGAAATAGTTGCTCTATTACACCTCCAGCAGTTCTGGAGCAACATCATCAATCTTTTGCAATTGTATAACTGGTCATCCGGCTAATGTCAAGTTGTTGGCCGTAAAATAATTAGCTGAAACTCACTATAAAGCTCCATAAGAGTGGTAATTCTTAGGTAGGGTTTACTTTTCTCATGTTTTAAATCTATATGAAAAGAGTTTGCTCATCAGACCGGTAAAAAACATGACCGACTGCATTATCTGGCCTGTCAAAAGCTGGCAGCTTAATTGTTGTTACACTGAACTCATTTTCTAAACATTTTCCATTACATAATCTAAATAACAAACTGTTCTGCCTTAAGTGGTTAGAGTTCCACAAAACGATCCTATTTTAGGCCAAATAAAAGGAAGGATTACAACACAGCACATGAATCCACATGAACTGTTCAGTGACAGCTTGTTTTAGTTTTTTTTGTAAACCTCACCGCTAGTCATTCTAAATAAGCAAAGAAAAAAACAACAACATATATGCTTCAGTCAAAGTCATGATTTATTCTCATGCGTTTCATAATCATTTAAAACAGTGACAGAACAGCGTTTTGCTGTCTGTGTGTGTTAATCGGGCTGTTTCAGCCTCTGGTTGGCTGTAGGCTATCAAGAGGATTACCGAGTTGCCCATATGGCTACTCAAAGAGAGAGAGAGAGAGAGCGAGAGAGAGAGAGAGAGAGAGAGAGAGGGGGGGGGGGGGGGGTGGGGGACAAATATGGGCTTCAGCATTACTTCATCCAGTTGGGATTCACTGCATTCATTGCATCTCTTTAGTCTACTCTGCTCCTCTGCCTAATCACACACACACACGCACGCACGCACGCACGCACGCACGCACGCACGCACGCACGCACGCACACAGACAGACAGACACACATATATCTATCTTCATGAGGACCCTCATTGACATTACACATTCCATAAACCCTTAACTTAATCGTCACCATCACTTTTGAATGCCTAACCCAAAACATTATGCTATCCCTAACCTAAACCTAACTCTCACCTTACCATGTATGAACCCTTGTACAGAGCTTTTGAAGTATTGAAGACAAAGCAACATGTCCTCACTTCACAATAGTCCTCATTCCTGAGGTCTAAACACTCAAGTAGCCACACACACACACACACACACACACACACACACACACACACACACACACACACACACACACACACACACACACACACACACACACACACACACACACACACACACACACACACACACACACACACACACACACACACACACACACACACACACACACACACACACACACACGAGAACCCACTCTCATTACCACCTCATTTGCCCTTGCCTGGTATATTTGACACAGATGTTTAATGGGCTCTGGAGCTGCACTGCTGCATTAAGATTAATTGTGAACTCTCCATCTAACCACAGCTCAATAACAAGTAGAATTATTTTGTGTTAAAAACTATAGTTTAAAACACAAAATCTTTGCAATTCACCTCATATACCAAGAAATATAGCCTCCCCAGGATAATATAAAAAGCCTAAGTTGCACAGGCTCCAAACAGAGAAAATGTTGATTTGTGGATCCTATTAAGAGTGTTCAAAGTAACACTCCAAACTTCAGGCTGCATCACGCTAGTCATTCTTCATTCTCCATATAATTTACACATTTTCAAGGCCTCTCTGAAGGTCCCTTCTATTCTTTCTATTCATTATGACACCAATTTCCCCCTGCAGCTATACTGAAGGTTTGGAATAACAAATACTGAATGTGTTGCCATTGCTCTCATAATTGTGATGAAGCATGAAACAATAATACCTCAGGATGGGCTCAGAACCTTAATTATCAATTGATTAACTTTCAAATTGGGGCATTATGATATCCAATTCTAGATTTACACACACAACACGTCAGGACCTTTTCTCAGGACTGTGTAGGCTTGTAAACCCGGCTTGATTGGCATCTCCCCGGCTCTCCGGGGCACAACTCACCCAGTTATCATTGTTATTGGCCAGTAGAGTTTCATAATTCCAAGCATAGCTTCACCCAACTTAAACCTGAGTAGATGTCTAATCAGTCAGTGTAATTGTAAATGCCTGTGTGGGTGTGCAAGGCCTGTAAAGTAAAAGTTCAACATAAATAGAAAATACCTGTTTCTGCTTTGTTACCAGGAAATACTTGAGATTTATACAACTACCAAATAAAGGAAAATTATCTTCTAAATGACAACTATGTAATGACATTTAACTTGTAAAAGTCATTCATGCATCAGCTGATGTGAATATGACGGTGAGCTGGATGGACCTCCATCATGACACACTATCCGTCTTTGCGCAGAGCAAACGAAACGTCAGACCGTATCTCCCGACATCAGACAAAGGGCAGATTTGAAAGTGTGCCACCCTTCTTTTAAGTTCACCTCAGATAAAATTCTAATTAACTTCAATCATGGATGACAAGTGAGCACACACACACACACACTTGGTAGCAGCGGCACGTTGGTAATGGGAGTAACAGGTGAGGGAAGGTCTGTGATGAACTACACTACGATGTCTGTGTCACTTTGTGACTGACAGGCATTGTGGTTCCCATCTGTGGACTTGTACATCCTTCCAAGTCAACCAGCGGGCCTTTGTGTATGTGTGTGTGTGTGTGTGTGTGTGTGTGTGTGTGTGTGTGTGTGTGTGTGTGTGTGTGTGTCTGAGTTGGACTGCAATTGACGTCTTTTGACACACATCTGTCTTCCTATCTGATCCTGTTTGAACTCACGCAGTAGACATTGTGAGGCAGTGCTCTAAACGAAAGGGTAATGCAGCAGCCTCCTTCAGACTACAAAATTGGAAATGTTAGTTGAGATTAATATCAGACGTGTGTGGATTCATTTGATAGTATTCACGCTGTGCACATGACTGCTCTCTTGCTCGAAACACAGGAAAACACCAGATAAAGAGTTGGCAAATGAATAACTGAGGATCAGTATTCCCGCTCATGCTCAGCCATAGGACTGAAATAGGATGAATTAATATGAGGACAAAAAACATGGTCCCCTGTCACCCTGGGCATAATGCACTCTCAAGCATATCAGGGTGCCCCAGCTGCGACCATGCTGTCTTATCATTTCAGAGCAATGTAACACTTCCTACGCTCCTTCGCTGTTCCCCCGACAACTGGAGAAAACAACTCTTAACGCATCGTTTTACCAGGGAAACTTTTCTCTTCCTCAGCGACTAAGTAGCTGAGGAACGAAAAACAAATTGGAGAGCTTGTTAAGGTCACAGAGAGAAATCACAGATGTTCTTCTACTGCCTGATTGCGACATGGCCTCATATAGTCTTCTTAAGACAAGAAAAAGAAAAGCTTTCTTTCTTTTTTCGCTGCATTTGAATGAATAATCCTTTAGGCTTACACCCGCAGAGACAACGTTATTTCTTTAAAAAACACAGAAGAAAAATGTCCCCTTTTGTTAGAAAGGTAACATTCGCGTATACAGTAGACATCAGTGCTCACGATGAGTCATGTTTATTTACTGAGAACTAACTAGCTCTTGTGAATGTGTCATGTTACTGCACATTACTTTTAAGCCCCATCAATCCCCGAGATTAATCCCAACACATCTCTGCTCTAAGGTTGAATCCCTTGAGTTTTGCCCTTTTTGTTAGTCAGGGATTAGTCAGCATCCATAATGAGGACACGTAGGGACCTAGGCCCATCATTTCCTCGTCGAACAAAAGGTCACAGATCAATATCTCTCTGTAATATACAAGTTTGAGAAAATGTTTTCACGTCTTCTGCAGATTTGAGTTAATCGCCTGTTGATAATGAGCAATGCCTAAGGACACTTAACCGGCAAATAGTGCATGGTAACTTAATCCTCACGATGAATGCTTTTTGAGCCTTTAACATATTCACTTTACCCCCCCCCCCCCCACACACACACACACACACGCACTTATTAAAATAAATGCCTGAACTGTGAGAGTGCATAATATGAATTATATGCTGCTGAGCACTACAAATCTATACACTTCTAAATAGCCACTATAGCCTCAGAAGATTTTGGACATTCATTAAAATTTCACCACAATATTCAGCTTCACCACATTACAATTTTCAAAAGATTTCCAAAAACTGCTGACATGTGCCGTTACTTAATTCAATCAATCCGGTGCAGTCATAATTTAGTCTTCAAAAGCCCAAGTAATCACATCTTGTATGAGAACAATACAACTACCATTAAGTTGATTTTCGTGTCTCCGCAACCATTGGCTGCTCACACTTATCTCTTTAGTGACAGCTAGTGAATGTGAGTATGTGAGTGTGTGTGTGTCTGCGTGTGTATGTGTGAGTGTGTATGTATTTGTGTACGTCTCTGTGCATGTCTATGGGGGTGGGAGGGTTGGGTTCTTTTCATTTTCTTCCCTTGATTTTATTTGCTGTTTTTCTATTTCTCTGTTGTTGTTGTTTTTAATCTCTGTAACGCACTTTGAGCTACTTCTTCATGAAAAGCGCAATATGTAAAAATGGATTTGATTTGATTTGATTTATGGCTCCATCTTTTTCAGGTTAAAGATCCTCCACTCACTGAGAATTAAACAGTAGGGCTATACGCTAATAGTCTCAGAGATTCACCCTGATGGGATTTTACAGGTTTACTTAAAAGTATTTTTTTTGTCATCCCTGTGTTTAATTTAATTTAACTTAAAGCAGTACTGCGCATGGTGTGTGCATTGCAAGCCATGGCAACAGGTCTAGTGAGACTGTGTGTCTCCAATTACATAACTAATTATAGCATCAGTTCAAGCTGCAGGTGAATTAGTGACTGATGGCTTCACTAAGGTGTGAAAAGCAGTCCTTCTACATGGCAAAGGGCGGGAGGTGCAGCTTGCCTAAGATATATTCAACCAAACTGTTTCTTCTGGTAGTCCCATTGTGAGTTACATATCTCCTTTTTCATTTTTTTTCACTGATAATTGAATGCACAGACTGGTCGTTGTCTGGAAGCCAAAAATGCTGACAATGCTGAGCCTAAATTCATTGTCACTTATGATTCATTTACACATTTAACCACACCATGTTATGACATATTCAATAAGGCATAATTCTTATGAACTACTATGGCTACATTTTCAGGACAAAGCCCCTCTACTTCTCAAAAAGTATGTGATGCGTAAATAATAGGCTTAAAAGTGCAAGCAACAGCGGTTATCATCCAGCTGCAGTCTTTCACGGTATAAATCTAAGATCACAGTGCCCCCTTCTGGAATGTCCAAGCTAAATTTTCAAAACAAGAGTGTGGTGCAGAAATGGGGCATGATTATTGGACTCACTCGTGTGTTGATTGGAGGTAAAAAAAAAAAAAAATCATCAATTACCTGGGCCTGGGTTGGGGCCTGACCCTGAAAAATGTGAAATCTTTCTTTCCAGTGGGAGAGCATTGAAAGGCAGCTTAGAGTGAGCTGTTAGAGTTTGGAATTACTTTTGATGGAGGGTAAAGCAAGCGTATCTAAGCTCTTCCATCTGTGTTCCATCTCTTCACAGACCTCATTCTTCTAAGCAACCAAGCCTACAGTTTCTCTGTAAAGCCCCAGCGCACATGCAAGCACGCACACACTCTCACACACACACACAATCCGTTCGATTCCCCACGTCAAAGCAAATTCCATAAAGGATGGTTGCGGCCTTGGCTTTGAAGGAAAAAGATGGGATACGTTATCCTCAAAGGTTTTATGTTTCTCAGCAACTCGACTCTGCTCGGCGCCATTCAGGCCGTGCTTGTTTTCTAAGCATACGGATTAAAATCTCTCCCTCCCACGAGAGCGGCAAGAAAAAATCTAAAAAAGGAATCTAAGAATTTGAGATAGCTGCCTCCGGGTGCTGTTTTGTGTGTGCTTCACCTCAGGAATACAGAGCCATTTCATACTCAGTCCCACTTATTTCAATGTGTTGCTTAAATTGACATTGTTTCCATATATTGGGAAGTGATTTCCATTTTCTTATCTTGCCATTATGGTGAGCCGCAAAGTAAACAATCAGGATCTACCTGTATGAATATTCAATATAGGTTAATGCAGATATGATTATTACCATGGCTAAAAACACAGAATCCATCAAGAAGGGGATTCGGTGTTAAATTGTAATAAAATATAATGCATGCATGCTCTGAATGAAATATGCATGACAAATTGGCTTTGGAGAACACAGAGCAGCCAGGTCCTCTGAACCTTTGCACAAAAAGCTAATTGAAATTCCTTTCATTATGACTGTGGCACTACAGAGCAACAGAGAATGAGACAGACGGACAGAGAAAGAAGAATATCATTATTTCTGATTACAGATGCAGGAGAAGCCTTGCATCACATAATGGCATATCATTGGAAAGAATTATGCAATTTCACAGCTATAAAAAGAGTAAACAATACACACATGAGATGAGCGTTTAGTCATTTTATTTACAAACGTTACTGTTCAATGCCATTCTGTATGATATATTCTTCGCTCGGGAAACCTGCGCATGTGTACAATCCTCCATCTATCAGTGAAAACTCCAGAAGACAAGTGCTATCAAAGCGAGACGGTTTTAAATATATATATATTTTTGAAAGAATTCTAACAATCTTTAATTACTTCTCCCTGTTATGAATGAAAAGGCACATAGACATGATAAGTATACATTGGTCGACAAAACGTGTTAATACCACAAGATACAGCGGAAAAAGAAGCATTATGATCCTGCAAGGGTTCCATGAAAACTCTGTGAACTCATCTGCATTCGGTGAAGGTTATGAAAAAGATCTGCCTCAATATAATCATACAGACAATTTAAAGACATTTTTGACTAGTTTCACGGCTAAAACATTTAGAAACTGTGGTGCATGCAGAAACCTTACACTTTGTACAACAGTAATACTTAATATGATATAAACACATTAAAGTAGATAACTTCTTATTGCAAGCTTACCCTCTCTCAATCACACACTGAAAAAAAAACCCACACAGATGATTCTCATCAGTCAAAAATGGAAAGATGTCCAAACCAAATCTCTCAGCTATTTGCAATGGCTTCAATGTTCACTTTAGTGTTCATGGGTTGTTGTCACAAGTAGTTTCTTCATCAATCTGCTGGAGCATGTCACATGACGGTTGGCTGGCCAGCTAAAACAAAAGAGGGGAAGAAAGCAGTGTTATTTCTCTCAAAGCAAAGCCGAAAAACAACACATTATTATGCTGATCAGATGGATAATTTATACTCACTTTTGAATCGCATGTAGCAGGTGTTACAGTAGAGCTGTTTGTTTCGTATTCTGACTTCAGCCCCGGCTTCCGATCCACCGAGCTCGGACTTACAGTCGATACACTGAGGAGGTTTAGGAAAGGCAAAAGTTAAAGTGCTACTCAGCCAGTTGAAGCTTAACCAAAGTTTCCAAGACCATACGGCGGAGGGATGAGGACAGACAGAAGCCCCTTGATTGTACTTTGATAGTATATTAAAAGAGAACATGATGGAATAAGAATAAATGAGAGACAAATAGACGACGATTGTCAGGATGGATCACTGTTCAGATACAGAAAACCAAATTCAAGGCAAGAGACCAAAGTTCCAGGAAGGATCAACAGTCAGAGTTAAGGCGGAGTCAGCAATTCTGGTTGTCAAAATAACTCTTTTCTCATATCATCAAAAATCTCAGTGTTAATACACAGCCTAGGCTCTGTAAAGTGGCATGTTGCTAGCTACCATGGGCCCCCTTTGTTAACATGCCATTTGTCTACAGACCAGTTTACAGAGCATAAACTGCGTATTAACACCAGAATTTGTTTATGCGTGCACACAGTACACATACAGTTAGTGGATCGTGAGGAAATATTCACTGATTCATTCTCTTGAATCGCTGACCCCACCCTTTAAGTGTTGGAAAAAAGAAACAAAGTTAAGGTATTGAATAGTTGGGCTTGCAGGTTTTGGCACAGAGAACCTTCATTGGTAAGCTGATATCACAACTTTGACATCCACCAAGATTGACCAGGTTAGTAATAAAAGGGGAAAAAAGAGGATGCTGGAGTGACGAGGTTAGGGTCGGCCGACGTGTGCCAATGATGTGCTCCCGGGGGGCCGTCAGCTCTCACCTTAAAACAGGTCAAATGATAACAGAGCCCAAGGGACTCGATGATCATGGCTGCTCCCTTTCCCAGCGGGGTGTCACACAACGTACAGATTTTCTTGCCACTCACTGACCTGGATTACAGAACGTAAAGCTGTGATATAAGAGGTGAGCACACATGCACAAAGCATGTGTGTAGGCATACACACAAAATAACTAAACGCACACAATACACATGTTCACACCATGGGTATACTAAACAGGGTTGGACTGATACATCATTTCTTTGCTAATCATGTTGAATATTCATTTTGGATGAGAGCCAGTCATGTTCCTGTTAAAATGGAACAAAACGTCCTCAATGACTATTTCCACATGACAACATGATGTTAAATATTGAATGATGTTTCTGCATTCTGTTAACGGATCTATGAGGCTTTCATGGATAAGGTAGGTTTTTTGTCTGGACATGAATAAAATTGGAAACAATTAGGCAAACAAATGTGTAATGTCCTACTATATCAGTGCCAGGCTGTTGCCTCACAGCATATGAACACAGAAAGAGAAACAGGTGTATTAAAATTATACTGTATTTTAGATATTTAATAGGAAACCTGTAAAAAAAAAAGGATTGTAGAGAGAAGTCTGGGTATATTCTGTCAGGTGTGAAATGGAGAATGGAGAATGTCACATAAACAAATATAACAGCATATTATAACACATTAAAACATCAAGGAAAAACACTTTAGGTTCAGATGCCTTTTCTGCCACCTATCCCCCATCATCCAAAGTTAAGGTTTAACGACACCACCTGGACTTTGATTATTCAACCCAGTATACCAGTGAGAGGTTAGAGTTAGCTTTATGGGGATGTTAAGCGAAAGCAGCATTGTTGATTTTTTACCTGCTCCGCTGCTGTTGGCCTCCTCCGTCCGACAGCGGCTCTGGAGAGGTGGCTGGTGACGGAGAGGATGGCGATGGGGAAGGAGACTGCCTAGGCCAGTTGGAAGAGGGGTTTCCCGCTCCTCCACGCAGGGAGCTCATGGAGTAGGAGGAAGGCAGAGTGGAGGAGCCGGGCCTCTGCTGGGCCCCTAACCCGCCAGTGTAAGTGTTGCCGGAGAGGGCAGAGTTAGGGCGGCTGTAGTTTTGGCTAAAAGAGTTGGTCCTGGGTGTCCACGATGAACGCCAGGAGTTGTAAGAGACGTCCAAGTTGTCAAGAGACTCCCCTCTGCAAAGCCAACCCACGGCAGGGCCCGCATTAGCCACGTTAGTAAGGGCCATTTAAACTGTCTGGCTATCAACTGTACCTGTACCGATTGCTTTTACTCTACAGGTACATCTAACAAAAATTTGAATATCAATGAAATATTTTTTTTTAATTCTAAAATTCAATTCAAAAAGTGAACTTCACTTTGTGTAATTAAACTAGAATATAAGTTTCACTTTTTGAATGGATTTTCCCAGGATATTCTAATTTGTTTAAAATGCACCTGTATGTTATAAGACCAAATTTCCAGACTGGTAGCCAGACTAATAGCCTAAATGTTTTAATTTTAAGCCCACAAAAATAAGTCAACAGGATATTAGCTTGTGTTAAAACCCAACCACCATCATCACACAATAGAGCTGATCTTTTTACTCTCATGTACCTGCGCATAGGTGGCACGTCACTCTCCTTGTTGGCGGTGGGGTCTGCAGCGCTCTGGCGGATCCAGCTGCCGTCTTTTATCAGAGAAGTCTTCTTCTTCATCTCGTTGAGGATCTGCTGACGCTCTGCCTCGGCCTGTGTCCCAGTCTGCTGACCCTTCTTATCACCAGCTCTGCTGCCCGTCACTGCACCCACAGGGGAGAGAGACAAAACCATAACGTTATGCTCGCTGAAATGAAACTCAAAATAAGTAGTTCAGATCAGGGCTGGCAAAGGAATTGGAAAATACGGGGACAGAAAGAATGAGATTGTGATAATGTGGATCCGGTCCGGTCAGGTTCAATTAAGAAAAATCAAAAGTGCAATTAAATTGTGGAAGCAAAAACATGTCGAGCCCGATTGGGAATCAAACTGCTAATCAATGAGTTAATTGCTTTGGCTGCAATTCATTTTCTGGTTGGCTTGCTTGATTGATTTTTCTCTTTTTATTGGTCAGCTGTTAAATCAAGCAGCTTTTTGATTCAGCAAAATATCCTTATTATTGACTAATCAGCTGATCAAAGAGGAGATTGAGCGGAGAGTCGGGCAGTTCCACCTCTCTCTGGCTGTCTGTATCTCATGGCATTGAGGATGTTTCTCCTTTCCATCTCCAGCTCTGACGCGGCCAACTGACTCTGGGCCTGTTTGTCACGCACTTTCCTCAACTGCTCTTCCAGCAGCCACTGAGCCATGCCCCCTGGCTGCATATGCACACCTACAGTAGAGTACAGCCCACATACATGTGCAACAACATTTGTACAGGGAGTCATTTTTTAAACAACCCCGGTATGAAGAGGCTTATATTTTAACAGTCCATGTCTCATGTCCCTGTTGCACTGACCATACAGTCTTTCAAACCACTGCTTTTTTGATGTAAGGTAAACTATAATCAAATTTATATAATATAGAATACAGTAAATATAGAAAACTGACCTTTATTGAAAGTATTTTCTTCTTCATCAAGCTGGGGAGATGATTTGGATTTCACCCTGGCAAACAAAAGAAATTAACATTTTAAGCCTTATTAAAAGAACACATTTTACAACTTTTTAAAAGAATCTGTTACCACTATGAAATAGTCTAATAAACATCTCTTTCGTTTGGAATGGTTACACAAGAACACTACTGATTGCAGACCAATTATAGTTAATTCCCCTCTCAGCTGGAGACCCTACCCATTTGCTGGAGGACTTCAAATTGTGTGACCATCAATATAAAGAGACGAGATTCGTTTGAAATATTATTTTGAAAATGGAGCCTACAAAGAGACCTTGCTGAAGTGAATAACTGGAGGTATAAGTTGTGCCAGGTCGTTTTTCTGTGCCCAGAAATGTGTTGCAAATAGTACAAAAGAAAACTATGATTCACTGTGTCACAGACATACACAAATAAATAATTGAGAAAAATTAGTGTGAGGCTATTTGTTATATATGTCCTCGGGTTACAGTAACACACAAGTGACAAATTGTTCTTCTTTGTTGGAAACTGGTGTTGGCATTTGGCAGGATTATATGCTAGAGAGATGCTGTTTTTTTGGCAGTTTCTCTAAAATTCAGACAATAAAAAAAACTGTTGCCAAGGTAACTTCTGTCGCAGAGGGCTGAATAAATAAAAGGTGAAATATCCACTTGGATGTCGAAAAGCTAACATGAATGCAACAAAGGATTAATTGAGGAGTAAAATGCAGCTGGTCACACTTATCTTAAAGTACTTAACTAAAATCCAGTTTTGCCAACACAACCTACTCACTCTATTATAAGAAATAGTTAAGAAGATAAATAATACTGAGGGGCTTTATTTTTACATCTCTTCAAAATAGGGTGTGAATAAAACATGTATTACATAAAAACTTGACGTATGGGGAGGCTTTATTAGTGCCAATAGCTGATTAGAGCAATACCGAGAGAAGCATTATATATAAAGTATGAGTGTAGATGCAGTTTGACTAATGCATACGCAGTCCCTCCTGTACTAACCTGTCTGAATAGGACAGTGGAGGCTGGGCAAAGCCTTGGGAACCACCAGCCCTTGGGTGAGTGGTAGTGTGTGGAGAGAGGTGGAACAAGGGTTACACAAACACAAAGGTGAAGGACAAAGCACATGCACAAACACATTAGTTGCACTTATGTTAAAGCACAGACGAATAAAAGCAGGTTATGTTTTCACAATTAAAAAGGTGGAGTCAGGAATCACTTTTTGTCAAAATCGCTTTTTGTCAAAATCAGTAAATATATCCTGACGATCTGCTACCTGAAGGTACTGTGTACGTTAAAAAATAATAATGTATAATACACAACCTAGACTCTGTAAACGGGCATGTTGCTAGCTACAGTGAGCCCCCTTTGTTTACATAGCTGTTAACTGAGCCTAGGCTGTGTATTAACATTAGATTGTATTTCAGCCAGCACACACACACAGTACAGCCAGATAGTGGATCGTGAGGAGAATATTCACAGATTTCCACTTGAAAGAGATTTTCCACAACAAGCATTCTCAAAAAGTTCAAACCACTCCACCTTTTAATGTGTTATTGTCAAACGGGGACAAACAGATGAGGGGGACGTGTGAGTAAACTGTGAGTTGGTTGGTTGGAGGAGCAGTGTCTCTACTAACCACTGCTGCTGCTGCTGCTGCTGTAAGGCTCTCTCCCTCTCTCTGCGCTGCTGCTCTGCCGCCTCCTGTCTCTTCCTCTCCTCCTCCCTCAGCTCCTCCTCTCTCCTCTTCTGCCACCTGTGGAACAAGTCCTTTTGTCAAAACAACTTCCCTCTTTGGGTCAGCATTCATGAGGGTAATCATCAGAGTCATGCCAGGGTCTTGTCTGAGGGATTTATACTCAAAATGAGCTGCTTTATACCTAATGGTTGTGTCGTGATCAAATGGTTGGGAGACTAAACATGGGTCGATACTTGTAGGAGCCATATTAATGTATTATGTTATGTTCATGTTTAAACACTAGGGAGCTGTATTGGGTGTGGCTGAGGTAATGTGGGTCAGCCCAAGGAGGTGATTTAAGCCAAGGAAAAACAGGAAACAGGTGTTGTCTAATTGGGAAGAAAGCAGTTTTTTCGACTGTGCCCATGTGCCCTTTGTTCTCTTTACGTGTATAGATATCAGCAATTTGTTTTGTTATTTTTGGTTTCTAAGTATATTATGAGAAAAAGTATTTTGCCGGTGAATGGATTTATATGGAAAATAAACCTGCTGTGCTATAGTAAAACGTTTCTACCGTTTATTATTTACTGAGCGCACTGGGCGCACGTCGGAACGATCCATTAAACAACCAGGTAGTGGCTTCGAAAAGGGCTTGGCCGCTACAATACTAGTCTAGCTCTTGAGGACTCAATGGTTATTTGAGTCTAGGGGGTTGTGCCAGGATGATGAATTTACATGTAGGTGTTACTTTGAATCTCCGGATGATGAGATTCTGTTACACTAAAAATGTTCTTCAACACACCTCAGCTCCTCTTCCTCCATGCTCTTCCTCTCCTCCTCCTCCTCCCTCTCTTTTCTCTCCCGTTGCTCCTGGAGACGCTGCAGCTCCCTCTCTTCCTCTTCCCTCTTCCTCCTCTCCTCCGCCTGCCTGTGGCGCTCCTGCTCCTCCTTCCTCTGCCTCTCTCTCTCTCTCTCCTCCTCTTCCCAGGCAGAGGGGGCAGTGGGCTGGTATACTTGAGGAGACAGTGGCGAGTGTGGGACGCCGTCCACCTCAACGCTCCCGGGCTGACGCAGAGAGTGAAAGAAAGGACGGTGTATTTGTTTATTGTTATTTTTAAGGTTTTGGTTTTTGTCACCTTCCTATAGGGACTATGCATGTAAATTAGCATTATGCTTACCCCAGCATGTTTACGTATTTTATTTATAGATACTGATGTTAATTTACATGCTCTGTCCCTATCAAATAAACAAAACATAAAACAAAGGGAAGCATTTGACAAAACTTGAGGTCTGCTGCAACCCTCAGTTCTTTTAAATCGAGTCTGAAGACTTTTCTGTTTCCATTTTAACCTGTACTTTTAATTTAATTTAAATGTTTTACTTCTTTTCATTCGCTTTTAAATGTCTTCTAATGTGTTTTATGTATTTTAATCTTGCCCCTGTAAAGCACTTTGAGTGGCCTTGTGTTTGAATTGTGCTATATAAATAATATATAAATGTCTTGCCTTGCCTTGCCTTACATGTTGTTAATCTGACCTTCGCCCTAACCTCCAGGAGGAAGTGCAACAACAATGGAGAAACTCCTGTAATCCCCCTGAGGTGACAAACCAGCGAGTGTGTGGGAATTCAAATCGAAAGTGGGGTTTTTGTTGCATAACCATGACTTGGAAAGCACACATAGGAAATCCATTAGACATTCTTCTGCTATCACTTGTCACTCTCTTGGAGCCTGCATCCTGAATACGCCCTTATACCTGCACTTAGCCATGTAACATGTAACATGTGGCTAAGTACATGTGAATAATTATGGCAATTTCAAATCGACAACGCTCTTTGGAAACATTTAAAGTGCTATCAGTAAGAACACAATGCCAACTTCATAGGCTGTAATTTACTAGAAAACACTTCTGTTACCTCTTGTTGGTCTCTGCTCTCTGTTATCTCCTGCTGAGCCTTTGTCCACTCCTCCTGTAGTTTCTCCTGGTCGCGCTTATATTTCTCCTGCAGGAAATAGAGGTCAAAGGTCAACGCATTTAGAAGACATGAATGCACATAGTCACACAGAAAAATCTAAAAGAATGTCCACATTGTACAGTGAAGTGGGAAGAATCTGTAAAGAGGGTATAGGCTAAATACTGAATAGATATCGTAGCTTCATTGTTTTCAGATCCTTCCCAGATCTACTACTGTACGTGTTTTTCTAACCATACTGAAAGATGATAGACTTAAAGACGCTCGCTCACGGCGGGAAGTCTCCCCGGCACTTCATAAAATCAGACCGTGAATCCAACAGGGAGTGAAGACTGAGGGAGTAACAAACTACATCGGCGCTCCGCCTGGACACCTTTGATCTGCATCCAGAAATAAACCGTTCAGATAACACTGTTTTCGACAGGATTCAGATACGAGACAGATCTTTACTTTCACTCCGCTGCAGAGTTTTCTGTTTTGAGCCTATTAGGAAGCATTCTGCATCGATTCCTGGCCCGTCGTTTGACGCTCTGTGTCAGCGTCAGATGTCCACATGGGTGTTTTTGATCAAATGGATGGTGATGTTGCATCATTTAGTCTTTTCTATGCACTCAGGTGCCAGTTTGTGAGGTGCAATGAGCTCAAATGAACAAAGTCCAAAATAACAGCCCTTCAATTAATTGATTCACATCGAGAGGTATATTCTTATGTTTTGTCCATGTCTATTCCAATGAGTGCAGACAAAATATTTCACTATTGTATATATTCAATAAAATTACAATATGGATTTTGTCTTTATCAGAATGTTATTCTGTTTGATTATCTGTTTTGTTGGCTTTATTAGTATTTTGTTGTCTAATTTAACCTCACAGCACCTCAAACTAAGTAATTTACTCTCTGTAAAACAGAAACTGAACATCGAAACCTTCATGACTGCTGGATTTATGTCAGGGGTGGATTTATTACCCTGCATTTGTTTTAGGTTATACACTGACTTTACTGCTAAACCAGTGTGCCTTTGTGTACCTGAAGGAGGACCTCCTGCTCCTTCTGCCATTTCTCTTGTCTCTTGCGTTCGTCCTCTGGGTTCCAGGACCAGCGGCTGACGGATGGAGTGATGGGAGGGACAGGTATCTGCGGACAGAGAAGATACATGTGCAGGATAAATGTCCATGCTTGTGTATTTCAATCTAGTAAACTGTTTGGGACATCATTACACTAATTGATGAAATCCGGCACACTAGCTGTTTTCTCCTCTACCTGCTCATTTTGATGGTTTTAAAAAAGGGATTAAATATGTCTATCTCCATTTTGGAAGTAGCGCTTCTCTTATAGTGCTACACTCCTCTATTCATTTTATTCCAGAGGGATTTAAAATGTGTACAACACGGGACACAATTTCTCATCAGACGCTTGAGTACTTTACTTGACATCGGAATGAAAGCTCCCTGCAATCACAGGTGAGTAACTGGGCAAGTAAAAGGCTTAAAGAGTGAACCAACGTCTGGAGAAAAACCAGCATAGCCGTGCGTGTCAGATTCTTAAATAATTGACCTGGGCTTTGTAATGTGTGCTATCTGCTTTCACAGCTGTTGTCATGCCATAAGAGCCAACACAGCAGAGACAAAGAGTGCTCTTTATGCACTGATGATGCTACTCACATCTGGCATTGCAGTCTCTGATCCCCCTAGAAAAGAAAAAAAAACAATCATGCAGTCAGTATGTCTGGCATGCAAAGACATGGCAAATTAATACAAGTTAACCCTTGAGGATGTATATTGTAGCAGCTTTAGGTTGACAGGGCTTCTTTAAGTTTCAACTGGATTGTAAAGTCAAGTCACAATTGTTTATTGAAAAAAAGGACATCTATAACAACAACAGTCAGTAATTGATGTTTTTTTTGACCAACCTCTAGCGCCAAAGGTCAAAGTGCCCCCCACTGGGGCATATTGACATTTACATTGTACGCCAGCCAAATGGTTGTGAATAGGAAAATCAATATACTGATTGCGAGGACAACGAAATCAAACACTAATTGCAGCGGCATGCATAGGTAGCACACACAAAGTACAGCACAGCCAGTCTTCACACGGTTCAATACGTGCACACAGGGAGAGCAACAGGAATGCTTTTAACATCATGCACAGCAAAGTGAATAGTGTAACCGTGAATCAAAAACGGAACACCATTCAAAAAGAAAAGAAAATCCACAAACACGACATACTTCAAAGATTCCTATTTGTGGTTGGTACACTGGTGTAGTGTCTGACGTGCTGACCAGACCAGTTTTCTTTTTCTTTTAATTTTTCTTTTATTTCGTAATTCTTAAATAATACATTTTGTGAAAGTGAAAAGGGCTGGTGAAGAGAAAATTCCTTAATGTGTGCACAAAATATCCCTAGAATCCCCTGGTTTGAAAAGCAAGTCAGTATCCCAGAGTGTACCAAGCAAAGGTGAGGTCGCCACTGCACACTAAACCCTGTTTACCACAGAGGTAGACCAGCGCATTGACACTGGACCCTGAGCTGCCTGAAAGAAGGAAGAGGGGCACAGCACAAGGGTTAAGCTCTGGCACCAAGCACAACAGGAAAAACATTTTGTTTTAATGATAAGGAATAGCCTCAAAACAGAGCTATTGAGGAATCTATTTTAATCCTGACAGCTCATAATCAATTGATAATAGCTTACTTATCAAACGAACATGAGGCTGTCACAGATAAGAAACATGCACAAATCCCTGCTGAGGAATTCAGTGGGGAAAAAAGCACAGAGAGCCCAGCCACCAGTTTACACAGAAGTAAGTATTGTCATAAAGTACCACCCCGCCCCCGTTTGGTCACTATTTTTGGTTTTGATTTGTTTTTTTACCTTTTTCAAAAAACTCTGACCTCCGTTTTAAGTTTTTCATTGATAGGGGTTCTGCCTCTACATGAGAGATGGGAAAACAGGACACAGGAGATAAAGTAGTGTCGACAAGGAATATAACACCTTATATTATACGTAATACATGAATACATACATACACTACACTTTGCTGCTTAAGATGATTCCTAAACATTATTTTGTTACATAACAGGGTAAATGTTAATCAGTATTATCCACAATAGTCCAGTGTTTGCAAAGATCTTTCTTCCAAGACTAAATCTAAAAACTGACCCTCCCTACTGGTGTGTCTTTGTATTCAGTACAGAAATAGTCTGGTTGGATTGTCGATAACCTTTCTGATTGTGCGCTCTGCTCTTTACCTTTGTTCCTCATGGTCACCGGCTGCTCGCGGAAACCTCCATTAACTCCGTTTGAAGCCACATCCTGTCGGGTGACATGGCAGGGTGTACACACATTACAGAGGCACAATACAGAAAATAATAACCTGAGTGGACCTTAAGGTATTCTGGGTCACTTACTATGACTGTGTGGGTGGGGGCATCTTTGGACGGCAGCTTCTCTGTGGAAGTGCGTGAGGTGAAATCCAAGGTGGGGCTGACAACGTTTGCGTCGAGGGAACCTAGAAGTATTGGATGATCCGTACTGGTCAGATTGATGGTCTTATGGCTTTTAAATGGCAGGGAAGGCTGATCTCTGTCCCAGTCTGCATGCCGACAATGCAACGGCAAAAATAACAAAAAAATGTGATGTGTGTTTGAACATAAAAATCTCATGTTTACTATGCCCGTGTGTATCTAGCTGTTGTGCATATGTGAGTTCCAACATTGAACACAGAATGGACTATTTACATTAAGAACACTGTAAAGCAGTGGACCAGGTTGTTGTTATGGAGTTGTTATAGAGAACAGCAGGAGGGACAACAGAGAAACACCTTCCCCAGCCATGCAGCCTATTAAAGCTTTCATGAACCACAAACACAGTCTTTTCTAACACGCCTACAGCTGCTGAGCTTCACTAAAGTACTGTGCATTAGTTCAAGTGAGCTACTCCTGGCGGTTTTATTATTTTAATAAGGTGAGACTGAGGTACAGTAGTTGGAAATAGTTAGCCTGCTATACCTAAACGAAAAACAGCTCAGGAGGACCTGAGCTGGATTACTTCCCCCCAAAGAAAAACACTGAAAGTCGAATATGAAAGAAAATAGATGAAATTTGGAAAAACAGGACAAGGATAGCGCACTAAACACAATAACAGTCTTCCCCTCGTCACACAAGAAAGAGAAGTTACGGGTCCGTCACCGGCTGTCATGAGATTATTCACGGATGATTTCACAATAGTTTACGGCCCAATTTTAAGTGTCAAAACCGTTTAGCAATGCAGGCAACATAAGTGGTACTGTCAGTCCAGGAATGCAACCGTAAAGTGGCTAAATTTATTCAATTCCCCCACTTGCACGCAAACGACACTCACAAACAACTCGCACGCACGCACACACACACACACACACACACACACACACACACACACACACACACACACACACACACACACACACACACACACACACACACACACACACACACACACACACACACACACACACACACACACACACACACACACACACACACACACACACACACACACACACACACACACAGTGTTCAGATGACGCACTGTTCTTGCCGTGCCGGCGTATATCCATGACCAGACTGCCGTCCTGCAGAGCCTCCTCCATGCAGGTCTTCCAGTCTGTGTAGCTCATCTCTGCCACCTGCTGCCTGTTCACTGTCAGCACCTCGTCTCCAGTCTGAAGACGGCACATCTCGGCCGGGCTGCCTATACCATGATGGAACCAGAGGAACAGGGCATTAGCAGCGAGAAAAGCAGTTCATTTGATTAGTTTTAATGGTTTTCACGTTATATGATATCAGTACGAAATATACGCACATAGCTACAATGCATTAGTTGTCACAGATATTAAACAATGCTGAAAGCAGTGGAAGTTGTCATCGTGCTGTGGCATCAATGTTTTGCTTCTTTTTACTGTACTGAATGACGAATGCATGATTTGTGTACTGTGTGTCTTAACCTGTCCCTTAATTGTTATTTGAGAACATCTCACCCAAGGACTACAGTTGACATTAAGCCAGCTTATTAACAACTGTAATTACAATGTTGGTGCGACTGAAAACTAGGGTACATGAAATGACATAATGTTTCTGTGTTACAAGTGTTTCTAAAATGTTACTAAATGACATGAGATTCTGTGAAGGTGGGAAATCTGCGGAAAGAGAGGCTCAGGCCCAGAAGATCTGACCCAGATAGATGCTGCCCTACATAGGCCTGACATTGCCACTGCAATGGACTGGAAAACCTGCTGACAACTAACCAGCAGTGCAGTGAAGTACAACGGAGCCTAAGAACTGGTTTACTGAGTACTGTAACTGTGAATACATCAGCTTTAGAGAAATATGGCCAAAGCCTGTTGGATCTTTGTCCACTAGGAATGCAGTGTAACATTGCCAGTTTGGCTGACCAGCAAAACATTATATTGGAAGATGATTAAAGCTCCATCCATACAATTCAAATCCCTTTTCTTTAAAGGTATTTCTCTCCTCTGATCAGTTTATACCTGGCTGCACAGACGTGACTCGTGCTCCGGTGGAGTCCCAGGTTGACTGGAAGCCAAAGTCCCTGCTGCTGTTGGGCTTCTGGTTCAGGCTGATCCGCATCTCACAGTGCTCCTAGTAAACCAAACGACACGACAGGTTGAGTGGAGATGAACAGCAAATATTAACGAGCTGCTGGCTAGGAGTGCAGAAATACAGAATGCGCTTGACTTTCCATCACTCTGGAGTGTGTGTGTGTGTGTGTGTGTGTGTGTGTTTAGGCCGGCAGGCCAGCTTTGGTATGAAGCCCTTGTATAAATCATTTATGGCTGCTGATTAGAAGCCAACCTGTTGCTATATTTGCATTTCTGCAAATGATGCACTCTGTTATTTCTAGGAAACTTTTACTTATTAAAAAAAATAATAAAAAATTTGATAAAACTTGTATTCACTAATTATTTTCCACAAAGGTAAAGAAAAAAAAAATCCGTCTAGACACACACATTGAATACAAAAACATTGTGTAAAAAAACACACACATTATCTTCCCATGCCTTCAACATACAGTAGAAGCTAATCTGTATTGTCAACAGTAGGTTACTTGAGTAGCACTACCTGGCTGGTGTCTTTGGCTGGAGCAGGACTGACTGGGGCTACACTCTTGACCTGAGGAGGTACAGGTGAGATGTTCAGAGCAGAGGGGACGCTCTTGGCTGGGGTCTTGCCTTCCTCTTCCTCCTCCTCATCTTCACTGCTGTGTGCCGAGCTGGACTGAGAGCGCACATCTTCCTCAGAGGTGATGAACTGCTGATAGCGGGTCGGCACGGAAGACCTCTTAGAAACATCCACGTCTCCGTTGATGCGCTTGTGAGGGTCGTCCATCTGTTACGGGGATGAACACAGATTGTCATCGAGAATAAGACCTTGGAATTGGGATCAGCTGGTGTCAAGTGAGTGAAAAGAACTGTTTCATGAGTTCACAATCTCCACCTGAAATTGCCTGAGCGATCTGGTTAAACGGAATGTATTAACTGCAAAAGTAATGAATGTGAAGGAGGCTGAAAATAGCAGCCCTCATAACTGAATCCGCATCATAACACATTGTCACACTAACTTCATCTATTATTCACACAGTAATTAGATCGCACTCTTGGGTAACACTGATGCACTCAAAACAAATAACACTGTACCTAACTAACAAGGCAAAGAATTCTTGGTGCCAAACAAACATCGTATCTTCCTGCCCTCTAGATGTCCTTCAGCATGATAGAATGATATAGTACTCACTGTGGAGGCTCGGGGGAGTGATGTGATTCGGGACGATGTGGTCCCAAAGGGCCTTGGTGTGACAACTGAGGTTAGAAGTGCGCTATCCGGTCTCTGGTAGCTCCTGGGGAGGGAGGCGGAAACCCGAGACACCCCGGGAGGCTTGGGTTCCATTATTGAACTGAACTGTGGTTGACGTTTGGACAGAAGAGAACCAGAGGAAGGGGCCTCCGCTTCAGTTTGTGTGCCCGACAGTGGACGCCTCGGCTCGGGTGCCTTTTGCATGTAGCTCGGTGGGGAGACAACTGTTGTGGTCTTCTCTGTCTTGACTGTGCTGCTGCTGCTACTGCTGCTGGTGTGTTCTGGGACTGGACTCCTCCGCAATGGTACAGTGGATGGAGGCTGGGAGCTGCGCAGAGAGCTGCGGATGGGGGGAGTAGGGATGGTGGTGGAGGTGGAGGTGGAGGTGGTGGTGGTGTCGCTGCCTGCAGGACTGTCCACAGTTTTAACTTCCCACGAGGCGGCCCTGCCAGTAGCTGAGGAAACAGCCGGGGGGTCGGCCTCTCTCAGAGAAGGCTTAGGGGGTTCGGAGGAAAAGTAAGGAGTGTCAATAGTGCTGCTCCTAGGGGGAAGGGTTCGCCTACGCGGAGCGACAGGTTGGTCAAACACGTCGTCTTCGTCTTTGTCCAGGTACGAGAGAGATGATTTGAGGCGGCCACCGACACTGTTGTTGTTGCTTCCTTTATTTTCTCTGTGCAGGAAAGAGGGATGGGATAAAGAGGTAAGCAGGAAATAATTGGAAAGAGATTGGGAAATGTTTTAAAGATTGAGCACGGGAACAGAAGCAATTTAGGGAGAGGATGGGGTGACAGGGGAGTGCAGGACAGGGTGGACAATAGAAAGAAGAGCACAGGTTGAAAAGAGGAAGGTCGGAGAGGGGTGGGGTGGGGCGAAAACAAAAAAGGAGAGACAGGTTGTAAGCCATGATAACGTTTCACTTTCAAACTTAATAGGCACTATTACGTTAAAGTATTGTCATTCACTACTGCACACCTAATCCTGCCTCTGTGGTCAATACAGTACACACAACGTCACACATGCACATTTCATTAATTACCTTAGGAAAGGTTTCCCCTCCGAGAGTTAAAAAGAAAGAAAAAGAAAGTGTAACAGAGATACCAATTCAGTTTGTGTTGCTTTTTGTAAAAAAAAAAAAAAAACAGGATTAGAAAAAACGATAAGAAATCAAGAGTTTGTGATCAGGTGTGTGTTTTCCCTTACCTCTCCTCTTGCATCTCCTTGTAGGTCTTGGACCTTCTGTTGTCGCTGCCTCCGCTTGTGACTTGCTCTATAAATTCCCTTTCCTCTTTCTTCTTCACTATATCAGAGTTGACACTCCTGCGCCGGCTCTTCCATTTGGTCAGGTCCTGCAGCAAAAGTGACCCCAGGTTACCTCATGCAGCATTTCAACACAATTCAGCTTAGATTGTAAATATAACAGACTGCTTGTGTTGCATGGCTAACTGTACAGTTGAATGGGGGAAGTTGAGAAGGAGAGAGACTGACAAAAAAGAAAAGAAAAGAAAGGGCTACATTTGAAGGTGCTCTATTTGTGTGCTTTAGGCTCCTCCCGGCTCACCTCCCCTGTGCATTTGGGACTGAGTGACCTAAATGCAGCTTCAAGACTCCATTATTTTGCCATGACACCAATCAGACTGCTGACAAACGCACCACTGTCACAGCCAGTTGTATACTGCGTATATGTTGAGAACTTTTTATTACTTTTGAATCTTTCTTATTCAGAGTGAGCACTTGTAATGGTTCAATTTCACTCAAAATTGGAGCACCACTGTCCTCTGAACATTTATTCGATGAATAACTTGCACCACAATGTCAATTTTATGGGGATTAAGTCAGTTATTTTGCTCCTACTATGCCTGTCTGGCATCATCTGTCTATATTACATCATAACACAGTTTGACATCAATTATATTATTAGTATTAACAGTATGCGGTGCCAGCCACAATCACTGTGATTTGGAAATGAGGACAGTCCATAGCCAGAGGGCAGTGCTGCACCAATCAGCATCTGACTGCCACCGTCTCTGGCTTTCATCTAAACAGCTCTATAGTCTCAGCCCTGTGGCCACAGTCTAGTCTGCGCCACAACACCTGCTCGCCGCACAGATCCCACAGATCATGTGCTCACATTTCACTTCTGTGTCGAGAACAAAGCTTCTTTTCTGCATCTCCCGGTGACGGCTTGTCTCCATTTGTTTAACAGGTAAACTGTATGTGGAGCAGACAGGTTTCACTCAGAGCGCCAGGGTGCGGTACGTCGTAAATCTGCTATACTCACATTCTGCCACTCATCCTCAGTCTCCTTCTGCTTCTCACGGTGCTTCTGCAGCTCTTCGTAGCGAGCCTGTCGGATGAGGCTGGAGTCGACTGCGATATCGCTTGTTGATTTACTCCTATGGAAAGAGACAGTAGAAAATGTTTTGTTTTTTTAAAGACCCTGCAGTGAATGGGCCTTTAATGTAGAGTCAAGTGAGAAGCGGATGGGGTGTTTAGTTTGCATATCCCGACAGAAAAAGTAAAAACTACTGCCAGCTGTTAAAACGTATTCCACTCCAAGTGTAAATGCACATCTCTTAACATTGTGTCAAATACACTGTAGAAAACCTCATCCAAGCAGTTTTAATACAATTCCACCTTGTACAGTACCTCCCATCTATATATTTATATATCCATCCATATATTCTGCAGCTTAAGCCTTAAAACAAGTTGCAATAGGCGTTTACCCCTGTAACCAAGTTAGTTTGAAAAACAGCACACAGGTCCACCATAAAACTGTGGGGTGATATAAGCTCAGTAGGTTAGTAGCATGGATCACAGCCTTCCCCTGTCATGCAAAATAGCAAAAGTCAGTCAAAGCTCTTAGAAAAAATGCAATTCTTTTTTTGTATTAACGTACCTGTGGAGATTTACATGTGTCCCATATTGCTATGAGGTAGCTTAGGGCCAGTGCTCAGTCATAACTGTCACTGGGAAAGGCTACAGTTTAGGTACATGACCCAGCGTATTGCTATTGTATGCATCTTTTTTTTCCACTTTGTTGCTTTGTCAATAGAGCTTTGTGGAGCAACGAAACTCCCCCTTACCCCCCTCCACCCTGAACTTGGCCGTGTGCCATACAATACGCTGTGTTGTGTGTCAGCATTTAGCGGCCAGAGAGTGAGAACAGCAGCAACAACAAAAAAAAGCAGCGACTGTAAGAGGCCAGAGCAAATGCAAACGTGCCACATTCCTGGGAGCCCGTATCAACTCACCCGTCGAAACTCTGTTGCGTTTGGAGCTGTCTAGGAGACCAGAGAGAACCACAGACAACAAAAGTCACATTTCTGCAGAATGGGGGGTGGGGGGAGGGGGGCTTTGACAGTGAGTGTGAGAGCAGTCTGGTCAGGAGCTCCAGGGCAATTAGGGTCTCTCATACCAGCTCATCTCCCCCGAGTGGTGCTGCTTCAAATGCATGTAAACCCAGCTAAAACATGACTCACTCCACATACTGAATAGTATATGTAGTAGGCTTACAGCACGGTATCACAGTCTCATTCTTTGCCCCTGACATTTGGCCCGGGAGGTGTGTAGAAATGTATGTTTTTTTTCTTTTCTAAACAGTGCTGCCTTTCTGGAGACATGGAGACATGATGTCACTGGAAACATGGCTTTACATGTGGAAGTGAACTAAAGCCAGATGGCCTTGACTCAGGTTAAATGGTTGCTTTGTGCGTGCTTGTGTGCGTCTGCTCCTGTGCAAAGACTGCAGTACAGATGTGTGTGTCTGGTTACTATGGAGTCACCTCTTCTTTCAGAGCTGTGGGGAATTTCTATAGGCTTTCCAAGTAGGCTTAAGAGTTTAATTTAAAGCGGTGGTGCTGTCAGTGTGTTCTGGACGTTATGTTTGGGTATGACTCAGGCTCGAACCTTTCCACACTCTAGTGCTGCTGCACTTTGAGCTTTGCATGTCAGTGTGAAGTTCCTTCTACTGAGGAAAACAACATAGTACTCATGGGCTGATCCGTGTTGCTGTAGGTGTTAGGTGAGGTCAACAAACGGCCAATTCAATGCATTACATCACAAAGTCATAAAGTCTCTCATTTTCTTTATTAAGCTTGAATATTTTTCTTTTTTTTTCATTCACAGGCAAACTGGGTCTGATAAGGAAAACAAAACCAAAGATAAAATGCAGAATTTTGGGTCTGTTCAACAGTGCTCATGATGCACCAAGCTATTTGGTTATTGATGTTGGAGTTTTGTGTTGTTTTGTTAAAAAAAAAAATCACACTTCAAAAATACAGTAACAGTTGGCTCAACGCACAGTCCAGCCACCCAAGCAGCATTTACATACCATGTTTTACTAAAGATAATATCAACCATATTGCAATCATGCAGAAAACCGTAACAAACAGCCCTGTGGTGACCATGTCATTAGGCCTTTTGTTGCTTTTATTCTGTAAAGGGCTCGTCTTATCTAATTTTGAGGTAATAACAAACATAGAAAACAAGAACAAGTCCCAAGCTGCTCTTTTCCTTCATTGTGGGTTGTGTTCAAATACTCAGACTGTTCCAGTGAATGCTGAAAATACCCTTTTGTTCTTACAAAGAAGAGCATCATTGAATCAAACTCCCACCTGTGACTGTGATGGCCTTCAGATCAATCATTTACAAGTTGGATCAACATGCAGCCTAGACCATTTCACCATCAGACACAAAGTATCTCAAGAGGGAATTGGCACTTATGAATTTTAACCATGACAATAAAAACACACACAAAAAAAGAAAAGTATACAAATTGGCACCGTTTACAGCAATGTGCATTTTTTTTTTACAACTTGAGAGCAGCCAGCCTCTCCACCAAAAGCCTTTTCTTAAATCTTAGCTTACTGGCTTCCCTGATAGCCTGCATCCGCTGCAGGTCACCTTCGCTACAGGAAGACGGTACTGAAGGCGTCATGTGATAGGCTGACGGGCCCTGGCTCTGATCGGAACAAACTCCAAATTTACGCACAAGCATGTCATCTGTTTTAGGATGCATCTCACACTCAAACTGATTCTGTTTATCTGCTGCTGCTGCTGGCTCCTGGATGAGAGGACATGGCGGGCACAAGAGCCTGGCCTTGAGCTCAGGAGGCAGGGCCCAGGGCTCGGGGATGGGCATGGGGGCGTAGTTGTCTGGTGCGCCTGAGAGCGGTCTCTGAGCCTGCTGAGTTTTCTCCTTTCGATAGACCACATCGTCCTCCTCTATATCAGGGTAATCCTCCTCCTCTGTGCCGCCATTGTTACGTTTCTGGGTGACTATGTTTAGCTGCGGCTCGGACGTGTAGGGACGACGGTTGGCGGACAGCTGAGTCTTCATCATAGCCATGTCTGTGTTGGACTGGAAGCCCAGAGTTCTCCTGGCAAACATGTCATCATTCTCCAAGTCGGGGACAATGCTCTCATAATCAAAAGTGTCCGGGGGCTCGCGGGGGTCTTGACGGCCCAGGAGAGGCCACTTCTCACATTTGACCAGCCTGGGACCAGAGGAGGGGTCCACTGGGGCAAACACCAGAGGGGGGGTCATTAACAGAGGGGAGTGTGTCTTGGGGAGCTGTGGGGGAGGAGTGAGTGGTTGGATATGAGGACTGCAGGGTGGGGCAGAAGGAGGAGAGAAAAAAAGGACAGAAAGGTGACAGGTGATGAGTGCATGCATGTGAACTGGATCACAGAGCAAGAAAAAGGAGGAAGAGATATGTCAAGCGGCCATAGTGATGATGATATTCGATTCATTGATGTTGATCAAATCTGGATTTTATTATGATCACTCTGCTCCAAATAAAACTGCGATGCTAGTTGCTATAAAAAGCTAAAAATGCGCTGGTAAAAATAGGGTATGCTCAGACACAGCCTATTTTCATCCAAGGTCAGTGCAGGCAAACTGCTATATAACGCGTGTTAGGGTAGCGTATTTTATCATTAATACATAATTTTTTAACAGCAGTATTAACATATCCAGCACACTTGGATGCAGGTGCATTGGATAAAAATGCACTTGATTGAAAAAAGGAGATAGGAGATTAAATAACAATTTTATTTAATACATTTGAATTCATGGTGATGCTGAGCAAGAGCAGTGTTTGGGATCTCCTTTTTTCATTATTAATACATTAGAAAGCAGCTCGTCAGAAATTCAGCCCCCAAGAGGAGCCACCCATGTTCCTCCTAGAAAAATTTTGAATGCTCTAAAACATTCCCTTATTGTCACAATCGTGCAGCTGTATCGACCTTTTCCCCACAACTAGGGTGGTGTGAGCCGAGGCCTCGTGTGTGTGGGAGTGAGAGGGAGAGGGGGCAGAGGAGAGCCAGGGGCTGGTGTCACACTCTGAGTCATCTGACGAAGAGCCCGACTTGGTGTGGCTACAGCCGAAGACAGCAGGTATAGGGTGAAGGAAAGGGGCACAGGTGAGGAGAGGAGGCAATGGCAGGGGAAGAGAAAGAAAAGTAAGATTGAATATGCAGTGAATGACAGAACGCTAACATTTTGAATCTTAAAAAGGATAATTCGGCATTTGAAAAATATTTAAGGATAGTAAGATCCAATGTGTCTTATAGAAAAGTAAGAAAAGATTGAACAGAAACAGGGTATTAATTTTATCTATGATGTTGCTACTATATAATAGTGCAATCATCTAAAGCTATAGTGCGTAACTTCTGTTGCCCCCGTGAGGAATTATGAATAATTATGACAACACTGTTGGCGCATCTACCTGTGGTAAGCATTTGGTGATCGCGCAAAGGTTTTATTGCTTCTGCTGTACATCCGGGTTTTTTCTAAGGCAGTAGAATCAACAACTGAAACCTTTCGTGGGCGCTTCTTGAGCTACTGCACCAGGGGTAAGGGGGCGGCACCAGTTTGTATGCACTGCCATACTAAGAAATACAGCGAAAGTTTTGAGGAGCTGAATCAACTTTGTGTCAATTAATTTGCCAATTATTTTCTATGAAAAAGTTATGCACTATAGCTTTAAAGGATGCATTCACATGAGGCAACTCCATATTATTCGGCGTGTGAGTGCCCGGACACACCTGAAGCCTTGCATCTTCTTGTACCAGGGTCTCTTCTTAGAGCCCAGTTTGATCTTCTGTATGTGAATGTCTTCTTCGGGCGTCCAGAACTTTGGTAGGAACTTGTCGTGAGATACGCTGCCAGCAGGCTGGGGTTTGAGGCCCATCTTGCGTGCGTAGAGATCGTCTTGTACGGGGTCTGCGTAGCCCACTTCATCGTCCTCGTCCTCAGAGTAGTCGTATATCTCTCTGAAGAGGCTGTCAGCTGACACGGCCCGGCGGTGGTCCACCCTCACTGTGGCGTGCTGGGGCCGCTGTGTTTCTCCACCGCCAACGCTGCTGCTCGAGAGAGACAGCCAATCACCATGTCAACAAGATTTTTTTTTTTCAGCAGCGGTAAAACACGCCAACTACACAAAGAGGAGCATATTCCACGACCACAAACAACCGCAAATGAGATGACGCAAGGATTAGCAAACCAGCGCAAGCTCAAGAACCAAACTGTAAAGGAGGCGGGTAAGAAAATATGATTTGAGTAGTTATGCGGCCAACTCAAATCATTCCTCCAAGCACAGAAAATTCAAAAAGGAGCAAATAAGGACGTGCTGTGGCCCAAAATCTCAAAACAACTCAAAACAGAAACCCACAAACTCAAGACTTTCAGACATGGTTAGAGGCGGCATACTTCAAACCAAGTGTTGCTCATGGTTACAATTAACCATGCAAACTGAGGGTAAGAGAAGCGTTTCTAGTTTGCTCTCACCAGGCACGCAAAGAAAAGTCACACTAGTTGCTTCATGTTATCTGACCTGAGGCAGGTCACACTCTGTGGAGGGCCAACATTAGGATTCATAGTGACCTTCGGCCAGGGGCCCCCTCTACCCCGGGAAGCCCTCCCCTCTGCCAAGGGACTGATGGGCACGGCGAAGTTAGTGGGTAGAGCTGGGGAGGGGCTGGTGAAGCGCCTGCTGGCCAGGTCATCCAGAACCAGATCAGGGTCCGGTCGATCTGTGTCCGAGTCGCTGCCACTTTCATAGTCGTAAGCCCACTGCACGTGAGCCGCAGGCGAGACACTATGAGCTGCTCCACTGTTGCCATAGTAGTCTGACGAAAGCCTTGTTTCACTGAAGTCGTCAATCCACAGCAAAGGCAAATAAAAATGTAACACAACACCAGTACACACCACCATGGACCATTCACAGACCACACAACAGCACCACAAACAGCAACAGTGATGGGAGAGGAGACAATGGAAACTTCAGGAATTTGAAATACAAATCAATTGTGGGTGAGAACAAAACTTCTACATCACTTTTTGCTATCTGCTTTTAAGGAAAAAAATTAATAAGAACTCCTAATCATAATAAGCTAGTATGAGAGACAGACCAAAGTGTTTACATTTGTAAAAGTATTCTTAACAGTACCTGGTGAGCGGGGCTTCATCCTCTACGTATGTGGGGTTGGCCCAGCTGCGCCGGCTTTCCTCATTGCGATCGGCCCGTTTCTTCCTGAGCGGAGCTGGCACGTAGCCTGTGGCTTTGTCTTTGGTGGGAAGGAACTGGTTAAACGGTCCGGTGGGCTTCGGTGTGATGGATACCGAGCGGCGGTAACTCAACGTGTCCTTGTTCTCAGCCATCCTGAAGACAGAGTCCGCCTCAGTGTCACTGCCACAACCTGGAGCACACACAGGCAGAACAGGAGAGAGGAGGGGAGAAGGAGGACAAACAGAAAAGCAGGTGTAAGACGGAATATGGGAGGGCAGAAAGAGAAAGTTTGAGAAGATGTGAAAGAAAGGAGAAGACAATGGTCTGATAAAGGTACAAGAGACGAAGCCAGCATAGAGAAAACAGTCATGGGAGTGTGTTGTGTGTTCTGGCTTGACTCTGAAAGGAGGAACAGAAGGGTGCACAGGGTGGGGGACGGAGGCATGTTCATTTACAAGGCGGTGTGGACTTCTGTGGAATGTCTCACTTATGGGGTAGGGTGATGGTGGGGGGATCACAGACCAGCACCTTGGGTCTCTTAAAGCATACTACACTTTTGTCATGAAACAAGATCACAGACGGCCTTCAACATTGATATATATTATCTCCTTCCCTGGGGCACTTGTGTGTGAATTTTCACAGAAGATATTCACTTTCTATAGCCACCACTAGATGGCAACAGCTATTTGTTTTCACAAATGGGAGGCAACTTTTCTGGCTCAGCTGCAGCATATCTTCTCTGTTCACAAGGATTTGAAGTTATTTACAGATGAAGGTGATTGTAAATGGTCATGCAGTGCTATGAAAAGTCTTAACACTACTAATGAAGATGTACTCCTAGGGTGTGAGAGGCCACCTCAAATCACACTCAAAATAACCACAAAGAGGAACATGTTTCTGGCCTCCTAAAGGTGAGCTTTAGGAGGATAAAAAGTAAAATGTTAAAAGGTTTGATAGGTCTTGCAGATGAAATTGTAAGTGTTTGTATGTGTATAGATGCGTTTAACATGTCCTACCCTCGCTGCTGCCTTTAAGAGTGGTGTCAGATGAGATGCTGTGGGGTCGAGAGCCCAAAGAGTCCAAGCTGTCCAGGGAGTCTTCTCTCCGGTGTCTGCCTCCTCCTCCTCCCTCTCGCTCTGAGTACCAGCTATCGCCAAAACCGCTGTCTCTCACGTTGCTGCCTTTCTGACTGGACGATTCCTTCAGAGCCTTACATACACACAAAGAAAACACACGCAGTCAGATAATTGGGTGCCAATTGCAATATTTAGCTCCACTGTGTGTGTGTGTGTGTGTGTGTGTGTGTGTGTGTGTGTGTGTGTGTGTGTGTGTGTGTGTGTGTGTGTGTGTGTGTGTGTGTGTGTGTGTGTTGTTCAGGCTCTCCCAAGTAGTGGAGTGCGAAGTCTGCACTAGTCTGGACTCTCGTTCTTGCAGACTTGCAGTGACTGTAAACATATGCTATTACGCCCTCAGTGAGGGGCGATGCACACTGCAATTGGACGGGAAATAACCTCATTGTTTTCTGTTCACTGTCCAAACCATGCCATGATACTGTATACCTGTATACCCTTGATGACTTTATTTACTGCAAGAAGAAAATGTTGCTACACGTACAGTAAGCAAGCCCTGGAGCCGCTTTAACCGGCATGGCAACAAACAAGCAAAAACTTGCTATCAACTTTAAAAAGACAATTATTTGCAGATCTTTAATCCACTGAGTCCTACCAGACAATACAAGCACACAAACTTAAACCAACCTAAGCCCGCAGCAGTGAACTTGGATTATTATAGCTAAACGTAGAAAATGCGTGGTAATCAACGGCTATTAATGGAAATCCCTTTTGAATCTAGTCTGTATTTATAAAGGCCCTGCACACCACCTCCTATAAATCTAGGTGAAAGCCAAATGCCAAATTTATCACAAGAACACACAAGGGGAAAGACAAAGGCTTAATCAAGAAAAGAATAGCTATTTTTGCATGCAAACTATGCAAACTGTGTGGTGTGCCGTTAACAAGATTAAAATAGCTGAGTCAAGGGATCGGGTCATTTATGACTTAACAGGGCTTTTGGTTTTAGTGGCCAGCAATCCAAGGGCCCCTTGGCCTTTAACAATTATTCTTGTACGCATAGTCCACATACCGGGGAGAATACAGAAATGTACTGGTCAGTGGCTGTAAAAGAGGATTTCATCCATTCTATTTCTGGTTTCCACAAGAAAATTAAGCTTGTGTCTCATGACAGCACAGATGAGATATCACAAAGGGATAATTACGGACTTAGAGAATTTACCTTGTATAGTGCTGTGCCCAGTAATCCCTCGAATGCCTTGAAATTCAAGTAAGGTCCATCATATAAACGGACACCCTGAGCTCTTCTACCCAGCCAGTAAATGGTGATCAGCACCTGGAAAGAAGGGAAAAAAAATTCTTATTACACAAACCAGCCATGCCCATATGTAGAAATGATTCATTCACATTACCAGACCGAATACAAAGGGTTATAGCAATACCTTTACCCTAACTGATGTTGATCAGCCCACTGCTAAAGCGGGGGGATTGTTCTGATAGTTTAAGCTCTATACACTGACACAAGGTGATATCAGCTGGTGCCCTGCTCTGGTTTCCAGGCTCATCCAGAACACTCTGCTGCTGTTTGTTATGTGCATTATCACGCTGGACAGGTAAATGTGCTGCACCAAAGCAAAACAATCAACGATGCTGGTCCCCGATTAAACATGATACGGTTCAAACTGCCCTGTCAGCTCTCTGGCCTTATGTTATCAAAGATAGAAAATTGTTCTAGTGATTGCCCGCCACGTGCAGAGAAATAACATCGGACGATCAAAACATGATGAAGCTGTCATGAGAGATGCTTTTTTTTCTCACTCACATAAAACATTTAAATGTATGATACATATTAGTAATTTTGTGACACATTCATCTGCTCAGGGCCATGAGGGAATTAAACCCGATGACTACATTCCCCACAATGCAATTTGAACGCTGCCAGTTCAGTTGTAAACATGGGATCTATGTATGTTCGACAAGTAGTGCCTAATGTAGCCTCAAGTAGGGGTGAGGAGTGGGCTCAAGAGGTCTGGTAGGCTCACTTCTTTCTAACTCCACACCCACAGATTTTTTTTCAATTTCTGATTTGTAGTCTTTGGCCCCAGCTGACACTTACTCAAGTGACATCACTTGAGGCAGTTTATAACATTTTGCCTAGCTTTTTCTGAAGCCATAAAAAGGCTTTTTATAACTCCCCCTTTTTTAAACCACATGTGCAGTAGTACACTCCAACATATACTGTATAAACAGGTTTTAATGTGTACAATCTGTGGAGTTCCCCTTTAAGGTATTATATCATCCTGACACCTGAACAGGACCATAAGATAAAGTACACTTAACGTTTTATTATAGCTGAATGACAGGCCAACAAATCATCTCTTTCAAGAAAGAAAAGTATAAAACTTATATATTTTTCCACTCACATTTTTCAGTCTCCTGCTGGTCTCTTGATCCCTTCATGTGAGAGAAAGAGCAGAAAACAGAGGTGTATGTGTGAGTGAAAATGACAATAAAAGAACAGAGGGCATGCTTGTTGGGTCTCTGTGTTGGGCAGTGAAAGAGCTGGAAAGTGAGAGCACAATCCAGACTACTGCCAGCCCTTCACTCACTTTCACATCGCCACCACCACAACACAAAGGCTGAGAGAAAAGAAACAAACACACATTTCAGCGAGGAAAATCGCAAGCCATTAAGTCAAGTATTACAAGTGTGTGTGTCTTTTTTTCCCCTTCTTTTTTATTTTATACATTTTTTACACTAATTACAACATCAAGCAGCTGTTAAACATTTAGTTAAAGTTCATGGATACAAAAGGGGTTTTGTTTCTGATTTTAAAATAATACTACAACTAATGACTCCTAATTCAACATCTGAATACCAAACAAGGCTCCACTGTTGGGGCAACAAAGCCCCTAGCTATACCCAGGTCATACAGAAGTTCCGTTATATATCTGGGGTTTGACAGTTGACCTGGCTGTCAGTAAATCACTGTCCCAGGAAAATTTAAACACACTCGTGCTCCTGTGAAATGAACTGCATAAAGCTCACAGTGTCAACCTGCATGCCTGATGTTACCTTTTACCTATGTACATTGTGTTGACCACTGTGTCCATTTTGAGTGGTCAATAAACAGCGATATATACGGCTACAGTACGTGCAGTTCTGTAACAGTAGAGGAGGAATATATACTGTACAGTCTGCTTCACATCCCCTGTGCGAGCTACACATTCCTGCTATCATGTGGTAATACAATAGTCACACATGCCTTTCTACCCAAGAGCACTTGAATTTCCTACAGCCCCGTCCCCACATGCAATCTAATAAATACACCTGCCGGAAATGTATTGGATACCTGAAATGCCTGTAAATCGATGTTATCCCATCATTTCAATTCTTTGTTATCAGGGTCCCTAGTTAGATTGGGACAAATTAACTGAGACTTCAGTGGTTCAAGTACTGTACAATTATATTATTGTAGATAACTTCAGCATTTCCATTCTCTTTACTTTATAGTTCCAAGAGTTTTTCTTACTTTACAGAGAAACATTTCCGCTTCGGTTGCATGTCAGATTAGGTTTTGAATTAAAAACATTGGAAAAATACAATACATGGCTGAACGCCTACCTGTACCTTTACCTAAGTAAAAGGATTTCAGTTTTTATTCCACCACTGATTGAATTTTAACTGGATGGAAAGATGATCAACTTTCTCTCCAGTATGCATCATCACATACCAGGGGTTTCCAACATGCTAATTTTCCAATGGTTAAAACTGAAATGGATGTTTACCAATTTGGCATATTGCAAATTTATAGGCACAATAAAACAGTCGGGTGAAATAAAATGCCTTCTCTTGTGCGGCTTGGAACACAGTCCCAAAGCCTAAGATTATATCAGTGGTTATGGGAGAAAAAAGAAGCTGTATACTCAAAACTACCATAAAACTGTTTTTCGTAATGCTAATTAATGGCCAGTGCAAATAGCTGAATAGAAGAGACAATAAATAAGGGCTATTTCCAGGCCTCCAGAGCCTCAGGATTTTTGCTGTAGTCTGTTAGAATCAGCTGAGTGCTCATATGATTGAGCAAAATCCCCCCAACAGAACATCACCAGAGTCTGAGACACACAAATTCTGCCAAGAGTAACAACTTTCTGTGAGGTGGTATAAGTATAAGTAATATCAATTCAAATTTTCACTTTGGGTGTTTTGGTATTTAATGTGCCAAAGGGAGAAGGAAGCTGTTTGTGTTTGTATATCTCTCACACATGCAAGCGATTACAGCATGCCTGAATACTGTAAACACCACATTCCACTTAAATTTAACGAGATATTTAACACCCATCATGTCAAACACATGGCACCAGATCAGAATAAAATGGTTCAGACTTGTGAAGATGTGATAGTGCTTTGTTGTTCGTCTTTCTCGTTTGATTTTTATGTTACAGGTCAAATAGTTCTAGTTTAGGAAGTCAACACAGGACAGGTCAGGGTCTGTAAAATGTGTATCAGACTGTGCATACTCATGTTAAATAGTAAATAAACAGGGCTCTGGCCAGCTTATTTACTTCCAGCTTGACAATTTAGCAGGAGCCGGTCATTTCAGACAGCCATGTCTTAACCTCTGCACAGACTTTCACATCACCGCTTATTTACTTAATTTTTACTTTTAGTGGAACTGGGAAGATACAAGAAACCCTATTCTTGTCTAAGTTAGCCATTTGCTGCGTGCTAAACAATCATCAACCACACAATGCAATACAGGTGTAAAATATCATACAGCATTAAATCGATATTAGGTTTATAAATTACAAATACATCAATTATTAGCGTCTAAACAGAACATATATTTACACAATTGTTTACCAGTCGGATATTTCTCTTTACATTTACTAAGCAGGTTTATAACTGAGCCTGAGTTCTATCTTGTCGAGTTGGGACAGAATTGTGTAACACCATGTGTGCCAAAACATACAACTAATTTAATAAAGTGTTTTCTTCCAATACAAACCTGAGGCAAAAAGACACACACACAACTGAAGAAACATAAGCCGCTATTCAAATGTTCGACAAATATCTTCTCCACATCAGCCAAAGCAAATCGTCTTTCAAATTCAATCAATCAATTCCCTGTGCTGAAACGTAACCTACATTATGTTAAGACTTCTAAGCGAGACAAATACCTGCCACAGGACACGTCTGAATCCACGTACAGCCACCGACAAGATGAAGGCAGCTCTGCGTTCTTTGAGAACAACAACATCCAAAAGACAAACAAACCGAGTCACCCAAGCCTTCAATTATTGGGTGTGCATGTGTTATCAGAAGCATACCTCTGCGACGAAGATCACTTGCTCTGCAGCATTCAACAGCACCACACGTAACATCCTTAATCAATGTTGTTTCACTCGAATAAAATGCTTTTGATTCAAAGACACACCCAAATGGGTCATACCTTCATGCATCAGGAGTCATGAAAAACTTAAACACTATAGAGTGTTTGAATAGAGGAATAAGCAGTGGGCGAGACAGTAGTGTGTGTCGGGCATCATAGTGTTGTACTTATCAGAGACAACACTGCAGCCTCTGTGAGCGAGGGAACAGGGTGAGGCTGGCATTTCTCTCTCCATAGTCAACTACAGAGCACAAATATAACCCTTGTGTTGGCCTTTTTACAGCCATGGCACTGTCTATGGTGTAGAAACTTTATTGGCCGATCACCATCATCACTGGTTTGGTTTCACAATCCGCCCACAGTTAACACTATAACAAGAAGTGACTGCAGTGCCATAATGTTAAAACCGTGAAACCAAGGAGTGCAGTGCCAACTCAGTGAACCACACCCGAAATACTAACACACAGGGAACTTGGTTTGTCTCCTTTTCCATTATGCACGTCACTTAGAAAAACTTAGATTGGTCACAGCAGGGATCTTTCATCTACATAAATAAACTCCAATGGTAACGATATTTGTTGGTGTTGAATCAACTCGTGTGGAAAAGCTCTAAAAAGTCAGTCCAAATTCTTGGAGGCAACACATTCCCCTGGCTTTTAGTATTTCAAACATTTGGTTTGATCTGAAGCCACGGATGCCATTGATTGCATAATACACATCATGTAATCACACCCAGTAACCACTCCTCTTTATCTATTGTTCAGAGCGGGTCAATGACATTTCATGAAGGCCAAGGTATTTTAATGTCCCCGCCAATCTTGTGCAGTTTCCTTTTTCTTTCTTTTTTTTTTTTTTTACTTGTTTAGTTTTTGGCAAGCAGTCAACCCCTTGTCAATAATTTGCTTAAATCAAATGGCGGAAAAGAGTGAGACTTTGGACCTCTCTCAGCAGGGGGGGGATTTGTTCTGTCACTTACCGGAGGTCACAGAGGGAAAAGCTGGATTCCTAGCCATAGATTCTATATTTCAGTAACACACAGTAAGACAATAAATGTACTCCATTACAAGTGGTATTCCTGCGTTAACAATTTAATACTAGTGAAAGTACAGAAGTGCTATTATAAAAATGTACTTTAAACCTACAATGTTTGCTTTTCTATGGACACTTTGGGGCAGTAGAAACATGTTGCGAACAACTATTACACCTTTTAAGTTGATACTGTGTGATGTACTTGTACTACCATTAATTTGGAGTCACATTTAGTGACTAACTGATGAATGCCCAACGATTACCCTCTTTTAGCTCTGTTTTTGGTCTCTACTAACTTCTGAAGGAAACATCTGGCTCTTTAGCTACTGAATTCTCTATTGTGTTTGGCAGCTACTTTAGTTGCTAACTGTATATCCTAACTGTGTGTGTCTGCTTTTTTGTCCTGGGAACATAGTGTAAAGTGAGCAAGGAAAACTCCCTTTGACCTTGTCACACTGTTTTAGCAGTAGTAAAAAGGACAATGCTTTCTTCTAAGGAAGTACTAAAGTTAATTGTAAATGCCTCAGTCTTGTACCAAATACATTACTTGAGTATTGCTAGATCAGTCGAGCTTTAGTTCCTCTTAACCTTAACATCACAAATACTATACGAACAGGGTAGATCTAACGTTCACATAGATTACTGGAATAAGCTAAATGCGCATAAGAGTCTCTGAGCTACTGAAGTAGTACAGCACAGTGTGTAATGTTAGCATAATAATGTGCATCCTTAGTTCCACAGAAACGCTGCAATTTCCGTCCACTAGGCCAGATATCCTGTTCAAGTCGCTCCGTGACAAGTGGCACTTGTTAGGCCATTCATAGAGATCAAGTGTCAAACAATCAGCTGGTATTCAGTGTTATTTGGGGAAAAGCCAGTGTGTGCTAGCCTTTGCCTTTATGTTAACTCAAAGGTGCAGCCCTAGTCGAACCTTTACTCTAATTTTCTGGATGTTCAAATGGCAGCTAAGGGTGTAAAGGAAGTGGCTGAAGTTAAACGGAGCATTTTCAGATCCAGTGATTCATCCGCGGCACTCTAATGCCCTCATTTCCTGGGCAGCTGTTGGAAATGGACGCAGTCGGTCCAAAGTAGCCAGTGAATCATAGCCTCCGGCGATTAATCAGATTCGGTCTGGGATATACACAGAGTAAGGAGAGTGGTTGGTTGCACTTTGATATGGTTCACCAACATGTGGACGATGTGTGACAACCTTCCACACCAACATCACACGGCAGCACGCTGTCCCCTCTTATCAGTCTGTATCACTATTACAACGAATTGTCATGCCATTTACACAAACTTCAACTTCAAACTGATAAAAGTCATTATCAGGAATGCAGGTTTCACAACACAAGGCAATAGAGCAACATGCTCTCCAGATGGTGGTAAGGCCAATACAACAGCAACTGCAAAGCTCAAAGGTCAAAAGGGACATCCAATAATCTTTTATGGCTGCCGTCGCAACACAGCCATATGAATTGGACTCTCTGCACACGTTGCTTCAGCCAATGTCCTACTCTGGATAGAAAACTATTCAGAAACACACACAAGTTAAAGGTATCCTCTGTGTGACTGTAACACTCTCTATGAAACTTCAAAATCAAACAAAAATTATTTAAAAAAATTGCTGAGAACTTTCATGTAAGGGATAGCGCATCAAAGTGAAACTAAAGTTGACGTACAAGCAAATGGCTTTGCTAGGATATATAGGAGACAAGAAACCTACCAACAGGATGACTACCTTATTTCTGCTGAAACATTGAACAGGGAAGCTGAGCAAAGCACCTGTCAGACTGGGTTTAAGGGAGTGGAGGTTGGACGCACACCAGAGGCAAAGACAGCTGATAGAGACAGCTTTCTCTCCCTCTCTCTTACTCTCTCTCTCTCTGTGCTCCTGGTGCGGCTCATTTGGCTAGGCTCTGATAAGCAACGGAGAAATAAAACCATTGGCCGCTTGTGTGCATCCTTGTTTGGGATCCTCTCATGTTACCTCCGTGTGTCATCGCTCACTATGAGATATAAATACCGTAGTTGGGGAACCTGCATTATTATGCCCACAAACACAAATCTCCTCTAACTTTTTCATCTCTTGATAAAAACAACTCTTACGCCATTTAAAATATCCTGCTTTTGAGAGAGTGACTGTCAGAAATCCATTTCAAGATGAAATCATGTCCCTGACTTATGTCCAAAACACTTCAGCTAGAACAGCAGCTACAGGTTCATATACAAACAAAGTATTTTCATCTGAATTGACAGATTACCACATAGGATACAACGACAACACAACAACCACACTTGCAAACCACACACATACTTTCACATGCGCACAAACACACACAGGTGTACACTCAAAGACCACATGGGGGGCGAGAATGTACTGGGAGGAGACGGCACACTATTTAAAGCTATTCCTCCCAAGTCCTGATACCATTCCAATCAGCCCTGCTTGTCAAAGTGACCCCCAGGTTCTAAAAATAGCAGGGTGAGCCCCCTCTGACTGAACTCCCACACGCATGCGGACATGGTGGCAAAGAGCTGAGCAAAGGCACCACTCAGCTCCAACACAATGTGGACTTTGATGTTGCATATTCACAATGCTTTGAATGTGGCCTCAAATACGGCATATTTGTTTTGTTATAAAACTCAGTCGGTAAGTCCGAGTTAGCTTTAGTTATATGTAAGCTTTCACTGCATAAATGTCATTTACTGTCAATATCATGGGAAAAGCTTATGCAAGAGGGTGCATTTCTGATGACGCACAGGCAATAGGGCTCATAAAAGAACTATCTCTAGGTTTATGACTCTGAATTGGACATTTAGTGAATGATATTCCTGTATCTTACAGCAGCATATCTTCTGCTGTTGGGCAAGGGTGTGTCGTGATAAAGGGCAGGCAGATTTGTTTATTTAGAGTTGGTATTCCAGTTGATGTACAGTACATCTGCCTCTGTGTGTGTCTTTGTGACGACTGTGGCTTCAAAACCATTGTTAGCGTTAAGTGAAGAATGTTCTTGGGCGGATCATGGGAAAATAATATTCCAAGGGGTTGTGGCAGCATCTGAAAGGAACATCCAAACTGATCTTAATTGCCCAACCAGCCGACAATACTAAGTGACAAGATATGCAGAAATAACAGGAGCACCACTGGCATGCAGCCTTTTGAAAAAGCTCACAAATTCATGACATTGTGAAGGCATGTATTTTAATTCCTTTCCACTTCAAGTTGAACAACCTGCAGGTATTGCTGCTAAAGCATTTTTATTTGTGCTTGCACAGCAGTGCTGCGACAGCCACAGAGTGTGTCTCATTCGATGGACTGTGCTCTGCCTTACCTCGCTCCCTCCTGAAGGCACACCTGTGTAAAAACTGAACAGGTTGTACAGCATAGCGTACACATCCCTGCATGGCTTGCAGCTGACACAAGAGCAACTGTCTGAAACTGGAAATTATAAACACTGCGGTCATGTCTTGTAATTATTGTTCTGCACGCAAACTCTGGCACCAACTCATCCTAACTTATTTCAGTTCACACTATCTGAACATTCATTCCTTAAGATGTATATCGTTGTATGTTTTTAATGATACAATGACAATAAAGGAATTCTATTATATAGAATATATTATCTATTATATAGAATATATTATATTCTATTATATAGAATATACATATTTTCTAACCTTTACTCAACAGACAAACAAATTATTTTGATCTGCACCTAACGGGAAAAAATCGTTTCAGAGTATACTAAATATGCATTCTGTGTTCTCCTTGCCTGTGTGGCTTCATCAATAGTTTGCTGCATCATATTTTGAAGGAACACATAAACCTGTGCTTCAACAGGTCGCTATCAACACAAGAATACATACACACACTGAAAATAGCGCTGATCCTTTTTTAAATCTGCAGCTTGAATCATGATTCACATGAAGAGACATGTACTCTAAAAAGTAAAACATCTGTGCATATTTATAGAAGCATGAATAGGAGATGAGGATTGGTAAAATCAAGAAAGAGTTAAACAAAAATAGGACACACAAGCTGAACAGCATCATCTTTGTGAATGGCAAGTATGGGTAATCATAATGTCACAGCGGTACCAGCATTTAACAAAACATATCACAAGATCGGCAACACGTACTTGACTGTAACTCTTGTGGATAAGTCCTGAAGATCTCCGGGGTGAAAGAGTTGTGCCTCCTTTAGTCCGAGCTTCCCACAGGCCTTGAGGAAGACGTTGAGGTTGTCCTGGATAAAGAACAAAGCAAGTGGATGAGGGGTTTGTCCACCTTCAGAGGCAAAGAATAATCACTCAAGAATTCTCTGGCAGGGACACAGCCTACAACTCATTGCTTCCAAAGTTCATATTGCCAGAGAACAGAGACGGGACGGGGAGGAGCATATGTACTAGCAAATAAGAAGAGCCCCAGCTCAGAAAAAACACACACAAACACACATGGGGGTGGGTGGGGGGGAGGGAGCTGCGTGACAGGAGCTGACTGACAGCAGCAAAGCTACAGTATACCTGTGGGCTGGGTTAGGGGAGAAAATAAATCCAGGAAGGATGACATCAGAGCTGTGCACAAGTCCCACCCAACTGGCCATGCGAGTGCAAATCTGTCACACACGGGAGCACAATGACTGCTGCGTGCTGCGGTCTCCTTCCACTCACACCCTGAAACTATCCCCTCCCCTCCCTTCCCTGCCTAGCCCTTCACTCGTGGATACCTGTGAAATCTGCGGGGCGGTGGAGTATTTTGGAGACGTTTGGTTGCTATGAAACACGAGGTCGGGTGACAGAAACCGACAAATATTTTTTTCCCCTGGAGCAACTCAAGGAGGACATGGGAGTGGAGAAGCAGTTTTTTTTCTTTCTCCTCCCACACTGTGCCAATCATTTTATATTGCATCAAGTTTACGTGCGGGCACATGATTTGCATTGCCATTGATGTGCGAGTGTAATGAAAGATTCCAAAAAGACATTGGAGTACTATAAATATACACACAACTCATGTGTCTCGAAAATAATCTTCAACCGCAACAGCACCGTTCCTTTTTCTGGGGGTTAGGACATTTACAGTTGAAATCCCCAGTGTCTTGTTTGTAAGTCTGCACTTCCCTGTCGGGACGCAACTGCTTAAGAGGGTTTTCAAGTAAAGAAACATGACTCGAACATGGCCTGGGGTAATTAAGGGGTAGCTATAGTGCTATATTTAAATGGCAAACATGCTTATTAGCAAATGGTTAGGAGAGAGCTGACCCTCTGTGTGTGGGGATCCCTTGCTAACAGCTCTGCTTGTCCCTTAGCAGCACGTTGCAATGTCATTGGAGCCAGGGTTCACCCCCCTACCCTGTCACCCCCACCACCAAAACAACTTTCTATGCAGGCCCTGGAGCTGGGGTCACTCTTTATTCATTATAACACAGCGTTACACAGTAACTTTCTCTCATTTTCTTTGCCACGGTCATAAACTTGATAATGTAATTTTCCAGATTGATACAGAGTTAGATTGAGTAACCCATGAGTTAATTACATGGGTTTTGAATGGTAAGCGTTATCTCAAACAGGAAGTGAGTTCTTGTCTTTCATCATTTGTCCATACAGGATATAGTTCACATGTAAATTCTTTCAGTGACGCTACAATTTATGACTTTGTTATGAGATGTGTGCTGCATGTACAGTCAGGAATAACAAGGTATACATGACTGTTGCTTACGTGAGATGTTGTGTACCTCACCTCACCTCAGCAAGTTGGCTGACAAGACGGCGCTATTGGCATTATTTTCAAGAACCGGTTCTCTGCCTGTTAGCTATGGTTCCAGCCTTACTGACGCTGCATTTGAAGGCTGGTACCAATATCGAATGATTTATAGTTTTATAATATAATTTGTAACAATGTATTGACCAATATCATAAATATTTTTTTAAAGATATTTTTTTGGAATTTTTATGCTTTATTGATAGTGTAGAGACAGAGTTGAAATGGGGCAGAGAGGGGAGCGACATGCAGAGAACGACTGCGGGCTGGAATCGAACCCGGGTCCACTGCTGGCCGAGGCCCATGGGGCGGACGCCCTACCAACTGAGCTAAGGGCGCCCCCTAATATCATAAACATTTTTAACATAATACTCATGTAACTTCGACAGAGAATTGCGACCACGAAATGGACTCGGCACATTTATTACTAAATAGCTGAACACTAAACTTGCTCTCTGGTGGACAAACTATGCAACTGCAACAATGCTATCTTAAATCGATCACCAATAATTGCTCGTATTTCCTGTACAGTATTTAGTTACTTATAGACCAACATATATGGTGATAGCATCTGATATACCCGTGAAGACGATGTGTTGGTCCAGCTCTAGGTGTGAACTATTCAAACTACAAGAGACAACTATCACTGTAAATTGAGCTTTATCGCTGGCCTGCAGGTCTTCCCCTTGTGAAGTACATACTAATCTAAACACGATATAATGAAAGGCCTATACGAAAAGATAATTAATATCATTTAGGTATGACTGTCATTCAACCTCAAAGAGCATTATGACACACTGAAAGCCTGCTTAACAATCTGGCCTAGACCATGCAGAGATAATGATGTTGAAGGAATGTTATCCTGACTTGTGCCTGCATATAATCCTGCTAAATATGCTGGACCCGTCCGGCAGCCTCTAATCCTCTCATGCAGGCTTGAAGACCCTGACTTCACACCAAGTAATAGAACGATTTTCACTCAGAAAGGTGTCCTCATTTGGTAAACAAGCATCAGCATACCCCCTTGGTCCTATTGTGGTTATCCTATTTTCTTCCTCCACTGCATTCTTTGTCTAAGAGGGGCATACTCTACAATTACCCCCAATTGACCCCTGGCGGGCCTCAAACACCAAGCGAAGCTATGGTTAAAATATCAGGCTACACACATTTGTGACAATAAAAACCAAGAGGAGATGGAATACTTTAAATGTGTGACTTTTCCTGTTCCCAGTCGGATCCATTCCTAACATGTTCCCGTACAACACAAACACAGCAAAAGAACATGGTCAAATTGCAACAGACAATTACATATCATTGAATAAGACACCCTGAGGGCCATTGAATAACTCTGTTGATCTCCTACCACTTCTACCTCAAATCACCAAGGAGTTGGTGTTTGCAGGATTGTCCAGCAGCATGTCAATTACAATGTATTTATGGCGGGCCGATTGGAATGATCTCTAACTTCGTCCCTCTGGATTAAGCACACTGGCCTCAAACCCATGGCCCTTGTTCAAGTAGCTGGACGCCCTACCGCACAACTGTCGGCCTCCTGCCCGGCACTGGTAAAAGCAGAATCAGGCCCAAAAAAAAAAACAGGGTGCCATGACCTAAAACCCACAGCACACTGACTGCTCGGCAACAGGCAGAGGAGTGTGCTGACATGGGAAACATTCCCTTGGACGCAAGTGAAGCCAAAGAGTAGGCCGTGGGTGTGCAGCCAATGTTGCTAAATTTTCCTCAAAACCGGAGATTTATCAGTTTTTTCCCCCTTTTCCCTCCCTTGGCTTTTTATTCTTTCCAGCGCTAAAACCTGGTATTGATTTGAGTGCTGAAAATCTTTCAGATAGCAAAACTGAAACCGACAGTCATGACCATAAAGGTAAAAAAATATATATTCGAGTCGAGTGTCAATGAGGCGTTCTTTTCCAAAGAGCCTTTCATTTAGCAGCGATTATAGTTGTACCATATCTACACCATGAACTACCAAAAAAGCATAAACAACATTGCCCTTTCTTTCACATTTTGGAACTTAGGCATACTAGAAGAGCAGCATTTTTCCATCTCTTTTTTCACTAACAACATTCAGAGGAGATGAATGCAGAGAAAAGTGGCTAAACATATACTGTACATTCAAAAAGAACAGTAAGAAATTCCAGTTTTAAAGATTTTATTCCAACACTTAAAAATAATTGTCCGGTTACTATTTATAAAATAAGGGATATAGGGCAGAGCAATCTGAACAACACAACTTGAGAAAAAGCTCTTCTCACATCAGGGTGGGAGTGAGTAATGTTTGTTTGGAGAGCTCTTCCCCTTTCCCCATGTGGTTGGCAGTAGCTGATAGCCGCGGGCAAACCAGGAGCCTTCGCATTTGCTGGAGAATTTATGATCAGGTGGTTTCAGGTTTGCGTCCAAATCTTGGAAATACCACAGCAGTGCTACTGATGGAGGAGTTACTTTATCTCATTACCTCAGCAGGTGCCCAGCCACTTATATTGCTAACAGTCCAAAACAAACTGCCTGGGGATTTGATTTATGTCATAACACACACATACGATGGAACAGTGTTTGGACATGCAAATACTGTTTACTGTTTACATCCAGCCTGAATGTCAGGCTTGTTTTGTTTATGCCGCAAACTTGTCATTGTCTTGCCAAACAGTGTTACTGAGCGACTTACACTCAGACTGCCCGGGTTAGGGTTGGGGTTCTCTATAATTCCCCATGACAGCTGGACTCAATTACTCCCACAAGAGAGAGCTTTGTGAGGGATGGGTTTAAGTTGGGGTTTTCAACCCTCTACTTCCCGAACACTTGCAGGCACTCCCAAAACATTTATTTCAACTGAGCCATCGTGACCCCAAAGGGCCTCGGCAAACTAGCTGCCTAAATGTGGAGACTTTGCCAGACCAAAAAAGGTGAAAAGACTGAGAAGCAATGATTCAATTACAGCTTATTACGTAAACCAAACTCTGCCTGCCCGCTTCTGACCTCCCGTCACTCAATCAAAAAAAATCTAATTATCATACAGGCACAAAGACATTTTGTCTCACATGATTGTGACTGAACGCAGCCCCAAGCATGGAAGACATCGTATTTAGGATGCACTCAAATGCGCCCGGTGGCCTTTTCAAGCAGCTTCAAATTCACTGAACTTATTAGTGCGGATGGATATGGGGAGCGACAAGTCACTGAGGCAAACACCCCTCTCTCATTGGCAGCCGTGCCTCAGACCTGTCACCAGTCTGCTCAACTGCTGCTGCTGTACCTCGCACATCTTGACACATACTCTCTACAACAGACATTATCCCTAAACACTATACAACTGGAATACGAAGAGACAAGACTGTGTATTAAAACTAAGAGGAGCTGTTGACCTAACGTGTTCAGATATCTTGTGAACCGAATGTACATGCAACATCATATGTCTCACTTTTAGGCTGAAAAAAAATAAATAAAAAAGACTTACCAGTCCAGCGATAGGTGTGGGCAGCCTGTTAACCCTCTTGATAATACCAGGCTTGATTGTGTTGATTAGACTGTGGGCGAGAGAGAGAGAGAGAGAGAGAGAGAGAGAGAGAGAGAGAGAGAGAGAGAGAGAGAGAGAAGAACATTAACTAGAGGGAAGATGGGTAAGTGAAAGCACTTGGTCATTGGCTAGACATGTCTTACTCAAAAGGACTCAACAAAAAAGTGTTGTGAAATCTCGATGTTGTGTGTTTACGAGTTTGTTTAATGGTGGCCACCTGGCTTTGGTTTAGTAAATGACCAAGGCTGCACCCTGATGTAAACACATAGCGGGCCCTCTGCTCCTTAAACATACCCTCTACTAGGTGTAAGTCAGAGGGCTGTTTAGTCTAAAATGCAACAAAAACCAAAATTACTGTAAAAAATGCTATTCAGATTTTATACTTAGTAACATCACTGTTAAAAGAAAGTTGGCAGCAACTTATATTCAGAGTATCGCTGCATCTAAAGATATTTTCATCACATTATTCTTTAATCTGCTTTTCTACATGAATCGCTTGGTCTACAAAACGACTGAAAAATCTTTAGCATTCACATTCTCCCACTTTAGAAGCTATAACAGTCGAAAGTTTGGATTTTCTTTGCTTGAAAAGGGACCGCAGCTCTAACTCAAAACATCAGAAGTAATAGTGCTAATGTGCGGAAGGGCTCCAGAGGGTTACATAATCATAGACAGATAAACAGCATTTTCTGATGTCAATCTAATTCTAACTACTTTCTTGGCTGGTTTAATGTATGCAACATGTTAAATTAACTAGTGATATGTTTTGTATGTAATATCTTAATCTGCCTATGAAAAGCTCAAATATCTAAATAAAACATCTTTAAAATCAACAGTCTTAAGGTGGATGCTTTTGCATCTCCTGCTCTATCAGGGTTGGGGTGGGCTGGGGTGGTTTGTGTGTGTGTGTGTGTATGTGTGTGTGTGTGTGTGTGTTTGTGAATGCAGTGGGGGGGGGGGGGGGGGGGGGGATGGGCGCAAGTCGGTCATTTAGCACTGAAACAATAGAAAGCTGTAATGATTTCCTCAGATAACACACACTCAGCATGTGTGCGAACCTCACTAAACATTCCTTTCCAAGCCGTTGTGATAACCACAACACAATGGGGACTGGAGGCTGAGTTTCTAGGTGAGAGCGATTTCAATCTTCGTCCTTCCTCTTCCTCACGCTGAGAAAACATGGATATGGACCACTGAATGAAAGTTGCCTGTGTTGGTCTCTGAGAGCAACAGCAAACAGTGGAGTCAGGCTGGAATCAGCTGAACGAGGGGCTTCTTCTTTGAATGCATGCCAATAGAGGTTTGGAAGATTCTGCATGGGCTGCTCGTAATTACAGCGTCCTGCTGATTCGTGCAAATCACATCACTGTGTCCATCCACCACCAGGGCTGCCCCCCCCCCCCCCCCCCCCCCCCCCCCCACACACACACACACACACACACTCACACACATCCTTGATCTAAGAAAAGCAGCACAGCTCTGATCAGAGCAAAAACCGATTCTGCAGGGATAAATTTGGTCCTCTAACTCATCAAAACTCTTGATGCACCCAGGCTAATGAGAAAGCAGGGTGCTCTCTCCCATGTGGTTTCAGCAGGAGGATTTCCATTCACTACTCTGCTACTCACAGCTCTCATTAAAGTGAGGATGGCACTTTTCCCATCCGCAGATCTGTAACATCTGTCATACAGGCAACGCAACTCCTCTTGAAATAGATCACACTTGATATTCTTAAAACAAGCCCACGGAGAGGGCAGATCTGACACTCTCTGGGAACATCAAATAACTACAGTACATAATACACTCTCTCTTCTATTGTGCTGTCTGGAAAACACTGGCTCACTTTATGTGGCTGACACACAAACAAACACTGACCCAGCAGGAGGTCTGCCTGGGAAATATCAGTAACACTTACTCTGGCGTGGTAGACCTGGAGGAGAGCGGAGGGCTTCCATGTGAATGAATGGCTTATGAGAGAGGTGCCTGGGAAAAAAACAAGAGTACTTACTCGCAAAACAGAACGCCGTTCTCCAGCGATGATCGGAAGTCATTGCCGCTAAATTTTTTCTTGGTTACTGCCTGGAAGAAAAAAAAAGGGATACAAAAACAGTGAGAAGGGTTGGGTGGGAGAGGAGGGCGGGGGCTAGCGAGTGTGGTGGGGTGGGGAGGTTGGAGAAGAAAGGTAGGATGTTGAGAACAGTAGCAGAGGAAGCCAGAGGTATTTCCTCCAGAGTTCCTACAGTGTCTGCGGGAAATAGTTGAGTTCTTCAGGTATTCCTCTCAAGTGTTCTGCGTTCTCCTCACTTTTAATGCTAAAAAGCAGCTGGAAGTCTATGGGAAAGCTGTGCTGAAAACTGTGCTGCAGCCAGGATGCCCAAAACCACAAGGGCTGGCGATGGGAGCATCCGGAGCGCTGTGTTACAAGCCTCATGCCTTTCCCATGATCTCAAAAACCACCACTGCAGGAACAGCAAGAGTCATTATGCAGCCAAACATACACAAAGTGCATGTATGACGTGTTACCTGAAACACTTTCATGCACAGATACAGTACACATACACAAACATCCTTGATTTAATAAACAAATCTACCAATATAGGTGTCATATTTAGAATTTGTACTTTCCCTAAAAGGCAATTATAGTATTGTGTTTTTATGTCGTCATATCAAATTGCAACTTTGATATTGGATATGAAATACTGATGGCCACTCCTTAACACAGCTTCCTGTTTTTTCCCCCCGCCATCAACGACTTAAGCAATCGGTCCCTCAGCTACTGAATCCAACACAAATAGTTCCACTAGAAAACAATTACTGTGTAATGCTGCACAATCCTTAACAATTTATTTTAAATCATCACACATCTGAATGTGCATCAGAATACACAATTATAAACAGCAAAAAATGCTTTACAAAAAATGAAATGTGATGTCAAGAAATGTTTTCCTTACATCTTGGATCTGGACTCCTTCCAAACACTAATCACCTGTTCCCTGGCCCGTGTCCAACTTTCAGCACATTGAACACCTTTTTTGGAAATATCCTGCTAAATTAACCACTGACAGTCAAAAAACAAACTTGGATAGGGACACTCATTAGATTAGTTCACGACTACATTGGCTGCCACGTTGAAATCGTATTTTGTGGCTGAACTAGCTCCATAGTGTTTGTTTCGGAGGATGCAGTTTTGTGGTGCTGTTGAACTGTATTGCATTGTACTGAGAGGTGCTTCTATTATTTTGTCATTGCTATTTATATCGATGAGGTGTAGACTGAATAAGAGAAACACCTCTCTGTAAAATGCCATACCATTCAACAGTACCACAAAGCTCATACTCTGCAACGACTATAAGCATGCACTGACACTAATTATTTAGCAATATAAACAGGGCAGATGATACATTATTACACTGTTGGTACACTAAGGTGAGACTGCTTGTAATAACCAAAGGACACATAGACAAACACTCACGCGCACGCGCACACACACACACACACACACACACACACACACACACACACACACACACACACACACACACACACACACACACACACACACACACACACACACACACACACACACACACACACACACACACACACACACACACACAGAGCTAAACAAGTCAAACGGGTCTCACCTACCAAGAGATGTGCCTTGTTTCAGGCTTTATTCCATTTTCCTTTAAAGGGCAAGGGACAATTACAGGCAGAGCTAAGTAGGGGTTATCATTTTGAGGAGGGTAGGAGAGAAACTGGAGCAAATAGACGGACTGACCAGAGAGGACACTTTTCTTATTGATTTCAAACAAAGTGGAGCTTCACCTCGGACCACGCCCTGTAACCTGAGATTACCCATCATTCCAGGACAATTAGGCCACGCTGTATAGTGGATTAATAAGGTTAAAGTTTTAACAAAGCAGTTGCCTGCGGTCTTTCTGTGTTTGCACAATGTGCATCAAGCTACTGTTAGGAAACACTTGGGTTTTGTTTCACAAAACATACTAGATATCTTGGCTTATTCCTCTGTCATTGACAAAAATACAATCATAACCAGATGCTGAACATCCCAAAACAGGAAGTAACAGGAAGAAATTCAAATCTGCAAACACACACACATCCACAGACACAGACACACACACAGACACACAGACACACACACACACACACACACACACACACACACAAAGCCAAAAAACTTTACAGCACAGACTACAATCAGTGAGGCGCTGCAGTTTGCATATGAAATCCTGACCTCTACTGTTCTATGTAAGTGGGGGCAGCAGCTGGTATACATGCATCCAAACAAGAATGGAAACAGAGCCAAATTATTTGGCTTCCCGCATAGTATTGGTGCTTATACTTCAGGCGTTACTTACTTTGATGCGCCCGAAGTCTACATATTTTCTTATCAAAGTAACATTGGCAGAACAGAATGAATGGAATAATCAAGATAGCAATCTCATACTGCATGTGTGGATTTATGGAAGGTGGGACCGAACCCTTGGCGTTGAACCCTGCAGTAAGATGCCTGTAACAGAATAGTTTTCTCCTCTCTATCGTCATAATTAGAGGTATTAGCTCTCCCCCTTTGGATCCAGCCTGCTGTGCCCTCTGTCTCCAGTTGAACCTGCCATGTGGGATAACAACTGTAATCTGCAACAACATACCGCTGCTGCGATTTAACGGGAGAGATTGAAGGCAAGAGCAGGAGATTTCAAAAACAGCTTGCCTTCCTGCAAAACCCACCCTCGCTCCCCCTCAAGAATGTGCTGCTAAAAATGTTTGGAAGGGCCTGAGTCTCATGACGCTATTCCATCCACCCCACATTAAAAAGGGATAGAAAATGTAGTCCTCATGAGTTCATTAGGGGCCACTTATGTTCTCATAGGTGTGTGAAATAAATCGATTGCTATTAATATTATTGCAGAATACAAATAACCAGAGGGCTTAAGGAACTTCTGCATCCGTGACCAAAGCTATTGTTTATTCATGCAGGGCAATGAGGCAAAGCAGTATTCAAGGTTTGTGCGGATGCAGCCCCCCTACACACAACCACTAATTGTTCCTAAAATTCTTTGTTCGTGGGACAGGGGCATGGGTCATCAGAGGGCAACTGGGAAATCATCCAAATATTTCAGGGATCCGACTAAAAGGAAAATATACCACTGTGAAAGCCATCGGTATTTTCACCATCAACATCTCAGACTATCAGAGCTCCATCAAAGTGGAACTGCGAATGAATGGCTTTGTGCGTGAGGTCCTGCATCACGCCATCTGAATGCATACGTCCCGGTCACTAATTGCTCCCGATCAAGACAGTGAAAAACCCAGAATGTTGCTACAGTTTGGTAACTAATGACCACACACACACACACACACACACACACACACACACACACAGACACACAGACACACACACACACACACACACACACACACACACACACACACACACACACACACACACACACACACACACACACACACACACACACACACACACACACACACACACACACACACACACACCCTGATATGGAAAACAACCTAGTGACAAAGGTCACGGAAAGGCAATACATGAGTGTTGGATACGGGATCACCACTGGTTAGAGAATGGATAATTGGTAAAAACAGTGACACAAACAAACAAGCCCCAAGCTTAAAGGCAACCATTTTCTAAAACTATAATCAAATGTATTGAAGGTTTGGTTCTTTCTATCGAATAAATTGTCTCTGTGGAAATTGTATGGATACTTCTGAAAAAGCTGGACATTGTTTACTATCTCTCATGAGAGTCTGGATGTAATTTTCAATTATGTGAGCATCAAAAGCAAACATTCCACTCACCTCAATTGTATTTGGGTGGCGGCTGAAAACTCAAGAGACAGATATCTCAAAACCCTAGGAAAATAAAACCAAAACTCTCACTGCGCAGCTTAATAACAATGAAGAGAATAGTTTGTAATCCGGGAGAATTGTAGGGTGACCCCTTTTACAACAAGAACATTCAGAAAAGTTGAACGAATACATTTATTTTCAATTAGTTGATGGACAGAAAATAATCTGAAACTATTTTGTCAATCGATTTCACTGATCAAATTGATTTAATTCGAAGGAGTGATGAGTTTTTGAGAAAATATTCAACCCAAAACAAATACAAGACATTGTGTTACATTGTTTCCAAAGCAATGTTCTCCAAAACCTTAAGGAGGCATGGAGCTGGTTCAGTGTGACACGACAGCAACAACAGGATAAGTAACAAAACGTATCCACAAGGATCGCGTTACCTTTGATGGGCTGCTTCGTTGACGAGTGGGTGAGGAACACAATATGCTCCTTTTCAACCAGCCAAACAACAACACAAACGCTCGGGATCAGAAATCACTACTAAAGCTGAAATCTTACACTGATTATATCCTGTGTGGGTTGTCACTTGTCCCTGAGTCAGATCAATGCCTGTGGTGAAGCTCACACCGAAAAAACCTGTTTAAAGAGGTATTCTAAGTATTGTGGGTAACACCTTCCTGAGAGGGAAACAAATCTTGTCCATCACATGCAAGGTGAAAGGAGAACAACTGGCATGATGTGTATGTTGCGTTACCTATGTGATTTTATTAATATGACAACTTACATTTGCTAAAAACACAAAAGCCAAAATCTATTAAATGATAAAAAAAACACTTATTAGATGATTCACTGCAAACTAACTTAATTATCCCTAACATACTGTTTGTCTTGTGTGTTTATACATAAACACTGCCAATTGTTCTTGACTTGTCATAACAGTCCCACCTACAACCCTTTTCTATTCAATTAACAAGGGCCTCCATTATTCCACTTGGCCCTTGTGGTTGTAGTGCGCTGACAGCCGGCCAGCCCTGAGGGGGGCTATGTTCACAGCCATGGCAGCTAATGCAGGAATGTGTCCATGTGACAGGCTCCAGACCATTTAGTCTAGTTTTTAACAATACCACCAAGCTCTCCACGCACACATGTTTAAAGTGCTGTGAAGCCAAGCAGCTTGTTAATCATTCAGTGGCGGAATCCAAGAGCCACAAAACTTTCTCTTTGAAGGAGGGGGAACTGCTTGCCCTGTGCCAGAGATTGGTCTCTTGATTGCTATTGTATTTACCCCCCTGTGCCAAACCTCTCATACCTCTAGTGCTGACTATGTAACAGCCAAAAGCCAACTACACCTTTACCTTTACTCCTGTTGTTCACCTTCCCTACCTAACCTTCCTGCCCCCTGCCTGAGATCATGCCCTCCCCCCCCCCCCCCCAAACACACACACACACACACACCACCACAGGCCACGAGGTATAGGCCACTACAATGGGCCAGTGTGTGAGTGTGAGAGACACTGATGTCACATCACAAGCATTTTTGGGATTCACCCCCTCCTGAAATTAGAACAATATTTGTTTAGTTACAGCCAGTGCAGAAGCTCCAAAGCCCCCCTGCTGGGGAGAGAACTTGCAAGGGAACATAATAATTTCACTCGTTTGTAGAGAGAGAGAGAGAGAGAGAACACACGAAAGAATGAGAGCCTGGCTGGAGGTTGGATGGAAAACCTTGGATTATTAAACTGTTTTTGAAAGTAGTGGTGGTGGTGGGTGGGTTTGATTTGGTGGGTGGTTATTTTGCATTTCTTTGCCCCAGAAAAAAAAATCACTTGTTGAAACCTCTTTTTTTCTTTTAATATATTACTCATTTCCCAGAAATTGTTATGAACATCACATGTGCCAGTTTTTTAAATGTATTTATTACTGACAGCTGCAATAGCAAGGCCAGTACTCTAGGCTAAGAGCATTTACCGGAAACAAGCAACAAAATTGAAAACCCTAAAAAGAATCAGACAATTTATAACAGTATAGGCCTACACCATTGGCACCCTCAAAGCCCTGGTAAAAATAAACATAAAGAAAATATAAGCAGATCTGAGTAATATATGGGAGGAATCGGGGCAAACAATAATGATAAAGGGAGTTAAATCCATGTAGGCTACTTGTATTCTGGAGACAGAGAGACAGTTGAGATAAAGGGCATGGCTAATAAGTGAAGCAAGTTTAAAGCCAGAGGCAAAAATTATAGACTGATTCTACCGGTTAACTGAGACTTGAGTTAAAAAGGTGACAAATGCCTCCTTGCATCTCTTGTTTATGGTTAGGCAGGCAGGCAGGCTACTATTATCTGAAATCATCTGAGCTAACCCCAACCAAGCAACAAAGACTTCTAAACAAGGTAGTACACCTCAGTTTTACACCTTCACAGGCTCTTATAAGTCTTACAAAAACTTTGAGAAGCCAATTGCAATAAAACACAAGGGTAAAGTCTGATGTACAGAAAAATCTTTTTTTCCCCCCTGAGCTGTGATCACCCTTTCCATCTCACCTTATTGTAACCCGGTCCATTATTTAAAGCTAAATATCCTCAGAAACACAGAAACCGAGATTTCTCGATAGTTTTGGATATGTGGTCACTCACCTCAATCCATCTCTGCGCCTCCAGGAAGGCTTCGTCGCTGCTGACAGCGGACTGCTCGCGCCACTCCATCACACTCACACACACACAAAAAGTATCCTAGCTGCGCTGGCCGATCCAAATTAGGTTCCTACGCGTTCAAGAGAGTGGACACAATTGACGCGCTTCAAACTCGCCAGGCAGTGAGTGTATAAGGGCACAGGTGAACTCGTTATCACGCCACTCATTCATGAAATATGCGTAATATGCCTCCTATTGTTCAATTCCAGAAGATCGTCAATGAGTGAATGCAAGGTGTAACAGCTAGGATAAGTGCATTCCCTTCCTTCGCATCACCTTGCCACTGCTGATTCACCGGGTCATCCGACACACCTGCGATTTGTTCCTTTTGGTTATTTTTACGCACAACTCTGCTATGTGGCGTTCAGACACGCAAAGGCAAGACAGCAGAGATCCCTTATCTCGAGGAGTTGTAAGCTGCATGAGGTGGAGGGTGTCCAACGTGGGGTCCGAGGACCACGCAAGGGTCCTCGAGGGGCTTCCAGGTAAACACGAGCTTGAGTTCGCTGTTATTTACCTTCTCTGGATGATTACTTTGATCCTAGGTTCGCGCTCACCGCGTGCAGTGTGTGCAGAAACAAGTTATTCTACACCGAATCATAACCAGCAACCAAACATGCTCACATTACAACGTATTCATAAAGTCCTTCTGAGAACCAGCCATATGCTTTAAAGTTTTGAGTCTCTGGAAAAACTTTTCTACTTTGGAGAGTTCGACTCTTGCTTTCAAAACAATCCCCTTCCCTGCAACGCCACGCAGCGGCGGTACGGGTGTACTGCAGTGCCATGAAAACATCTTACCTAAACCCTTAACCTCTTAACTAACTCCATCAACTGGTAATGTTATTGAAGATAACTAGGCCTATTGGAAAGCAACTATAGTACATTTGGGAGGCCCTAATTAATAATATTATTAATTAATTAATTAGTAATTGAGTGTATTCTATATTTCTTCGACGCAAACTCTTCCATGGATAGCTTCGTCTCAACATAAAAAAAAAGTTTTGTGTCAAATTTAAAGAGGTAAATAGCTTAAAAATGAAAAAGAAAAGTCCCTTGGGTCCCTCCGCTGTTAACAATCGATGAATACGGATTTTTCCAAGGTTTGTTGTACAAAGAGTAGCGTTTTATGGATTAATGAGCATTTTAATATACTGTTTCTGGATCACCTTGAAAGAAGTTTACGACAGCAGTTGTGTAGATGGAGATGATTCAGTTTACCCTCTGGTATCTCTGATCCCTCTTGGGGCTTCATAACCTCAGAAGTATTAGGGCATATTAAAACCAAAGGTTGGAGCGAATATTACAGCTCCAGTTTTGAGCTACAATACATCTTCTGCAAGCTTAATAAGAGCCATTTCACCAATAGAGCGACATTTCAGTTTGCCCCTTTGCTATATCTGAGATACAAGACACATATTAATGTCAAACAAGTATCTGTTTACATAAGACATTATTTCAAATACAAATGCAGAACTTGTTAGTATGAAAGTTACACAAACTTTCTCAAGGAGGACACTTTTCAACTATAAGTTGATTTCATATCTGCTCCTGTAAATAAGTGCAGTAATTACTGCAAAGAAAACCTGTTCCCATGTCCTTTAAAACCTCTACAGCCATTTGTCAAACATGTGCCTTACACCTGAACACTGAGGAAACTGCATCTAAAGTATTTTCCTGGCCTGTCTGTCTTGTTTATGTAATGTTGGTCTTACCTCAGATGAACCAGAAAAAGTTCCCAGGGAGTCACATTTTACTGCCACAGCTTACATTGAGATAAAAACGTACTGCTTCCATAGTTGGACGAGCATCCTACATAATCCGTGATTCCTGGAAGTCTGTTCATAGGAGCGAATATGAGGCCACAGCACCTTTTTTCAGTACTATTAGGATTATGTTTTGCTACTTGTAGTGGGTTCTGGGTTCCATTTAATTTTTTTTTGTATTTTCAGGACAGAGGCTTGCTTCACGCCTCTTTGATTTCTTAACCGAATGTATTGTGCCATTGCTGAGATTCTACGCCTGTGTGCCAAAATATTTTAAAAATTCTCCTCTGTAGGCATGGTAAAGTTGCATTCATCCGACGATGAACTCGTCAAAGGGTAAACCGATGACAGAGGAGATCCACAAGTGAAATGTTTAATAAATTTGCCTTTTATTGAACAGAATTTCAGGTTCTTATTACAAAAATGTAGGCACCTTCCATGTGGATGTACAGTCTGCATTTTTTCAGTGAGCCTCACTTACAGGATACATGTATTTTTCTATTTTTAAATAAGCTTTTCACCACATCATTAAAGCATACAACTGCATTAGGCTTATCTGTTTCTTCAAAGCTATGACTGAAATTAAAGACTCGCAAATCGTGTTTCTTCGGCTGTTTTTTGACCACACTGTTCGACATATGATCAAGAAAAAAAATCAATACATACCTAATCTTTGAACCAAGAGTAGACAAAAAGAGGTTGAGATTCTTTTTTTTTCTCTCTTAGTTGAAAGCCAAACACACCATGTGAAAACAAACTCTAGTGCAGGGTCAAGGTAGTGCAGCTGACATCTGTATAGCAATTATCAAAATGTTCCAGCGGGGTATAGGAGGGGGACTGGAAGATTTTGATCTCAACAAGAAATACTTTTGGTTGCACCGCGGCACTCTAACTCCCTCAGGATTTCATCCAACTCTGAACAAGTGATGTCAAACAAAAGTTGAACTTTACGTCAGAATATTGTCCCTGACATTTTCTTAATTTACCACCAATTCAAAAAAGAAAAATCAAATTTTCCAATTAAGTCAGCACTTGAGAATGTTTGGCAGTTGTAGTTTTCTTTGTATTCTTGGGGTCTTCAGTCTTTGGAGAGGGCGATGATGGTGAAACGAACCTCCTGAGGGTCGCGGGCCATGAAGACCTTACAAACCTCTACAGCATCCTGCAGTGGAATCAAAACGCATCATGAAAACTGCACCTCAGCTCAAGGAGATATGTTTTGATGACAGTTTGTTTGGCTTATTCTGTGATGATGTCTTACCTCCAGGAAAGTGCCTTCAGAAGTTTTTCCGTGGACAATGGGGAAAGGCTTCCGGCCATCTGGATATACATAACAAAGACAGCATGCTTTAAATCCCTGCTAAATTGAAATGAAAGTAATTTATTTTTATGTATTTCATTACATTTCTTAATCCTGTTTCAGCAGAGGGTTAACTCACCCAGTTCATATAACTGTCCTCCGACATTCACAATAGCTATAAAATGCAGATTCACTTTCTCATCTAAACTTGGAGCCTAAAACCGAAAAGAAATAAACACAAAGTTATATCGAGTCATTTGTAATAACGTTGTGTGATTAACAACATTCAATACAAAACTGGTGGTGTCCTCCATCAGCTGACACAGATCATCTTAAAACTCAATACACACCTCAGTCTGCCCCTCCTGTGCGCTGGATTCATGTGAAACACGTATGCTCTAAAACAGAGAGTAGAAAAAGAAGCCATTGATTTGCACAGTTAGCAATGGAAATAGAAAATATCCATCAATCTGAAGAGCTTGACAGAATGCAAACTCTCAAATCATGTTTATGAAAGCTGACCACCAATGTACCGTGGTCTTTCGCACGTGGGTCCCGTCTATGATCACTTCTACTCATCCGTGAGTAAAGAGATTTTCTTTTTCAGTGTTTTTTTTTTTACCTCGTCTTTTTCCAGGAATGTGGCCCTTTCCTCCGAGGTCATTTTAGAGGATTTTTCAAGAAACTTCTTGAGCGCAGAATCTGGCTCTGATGAGAAAAGACAACACATCTATAGTAAACTGCCTGAAGTTTGGATATAGAGTGGTTATTACGACATATATAAACATTTATGATCTTAAAACTAAATGGTACAATCGTCTTTTTCGGTTTAGAAAAACAAACAATAAATGCATAGAACCGTTTTGCAGTCATAAACACACTACTGGCTTCTTTACTCAAAATGTAATAAAACCAAAATCTAATAGATATAGAATCGGTTTTATTGGCTAATTTGACAACGTTTTGGTTTCTCCCAGTGTACTTACACAGTAGGAAACACAAAAGGTAAAAATAAACATTCAAATAATATAGACGTAGCAGTAGGTCAAAAAATATATACATATGTAAATAAAACAACATAGTGGGATAGTGTTATATTGTAAATTCAGAGTAATGTAACACACACACTAACAACCCTGCAGTTATACAACCATCTTAAGATGACGTTTTCCAACATGGTATTGTTTCACATCTCTACCTCTGCATAGGAACAGAATAACTACTCACCAAATTCCAGGTGTGTCTGGTTGTTTGCCACTGCATGAATTATTCCTATTGTCCCACAGGCGTTTCCAATAGTTTGCCTAATGAAGTAGACGTCAGGGGAGACCTCCTGTCGCTGGTCCTTGAGTTTCTCTTCCTCCTCTTGCTTGAATGCCTCGTACTGGACAGAAGACAAGGGAGAAATCTTTTGTTGGGCATTGTTTCTGTATAACAACAAGTATAGAATTTCTAACTTAAAACATGCATGCATAAATCGGAGCATAATACATATTAACAAAGATATCGCTTCACTTATAAGTAAGTACCTTCTCTGTCAGTGGGAAGAGGAGTAGCACTGCACACACTGGTCTTGGTACCATGCTGAGGAGCTCTGGATCCAGTCCGTATACATCTCCAAACTGCCAGGTTTTTCTCATGCCCAAAGAATTGACAAACTACACCAAAGTAAATTTGTAAGAATAGCTACAAGGTACTTAAGGATAACCTAATACATATCTCGCAGACTTGTTTAACTCAAGGTGAAGTTGTATGTAAAAAGCTAACTCCTGATTACCCTCAGAAACTACTGATTCCTACCCTAAAAAGGCTAGAAAGCCTGTAAAAAAAAACACAAACACACAATTGAAATGTAAATGGAATGTCATTACACTCCAATAAATAAACTGGAAGTAGCAGTGCATGCCAGCAGACTATTTTCTCTTCGGAAATAATTTCAAAAAAGCTAAATTATATTTAATGCTCAATCATACACTACTTTTGTATTATTTCAATAAGGTTTCCTGTGAATATTGACATTTTTATTTAAAGAAAAATGTCCTTGAAATAAAAGTATTTTGTCTTAGTTTGCACAATGTGCGAAAGTTACTGTTACTGTGTTACTTATTTTGTCCTGCATCATCCAAACATCGATGTGCATTACCTTGCCCTTCTGAACTTAAAATAAAAGTAACCTTAATAGCCAAGATAATTATCAATCTTTAATGATTTATTATTGTAATGTAAACTTTATCTACCAAATATATTCAATTAAAATATGTTTTTCTTTTTCAGCCGACCTGCTGTGTATTGACTTAAATGGTACACTCACAGTGGATTTAAATGAATTAACTGGAAATGTACTAATTAAAATTGTCTTATGTCTCTATTGTTTACTCATGATTAGTAGCTGATTGTCTACTGAAGCTGATTCTGATTGAGTCAGACAACTTTAAGCTGAACATTTAATTAATGCTTATGTTTCTAACATTATATTCCAGACAGTGCGAGTATTACTTACTGACTTTTACTCTGACATCATAACGTTATAGTGCTGTATCATTGCTGCTGTGTATGCGCGTTTGTGTATGTATGTAGGCCTTGTGCCTCTGGTTATTCACTCCCATCTGCTGTTAAATTCAGTTTCAGGAGCAGCAACTCACCTTTGTCATGACCTGAAATGAAAAAGACACAAACACAAATATTAGTCAACTTGCCTTAGTGGGGTTTTAGCAAACCAGCGACACCGGACAGCAGCTTTTGTTCTCTCTGCTAAGCTACAGGTTACAGCTAGCTCCCTCACATGCTGCTGTGTGAATGAATGACTTCGATAAAAAAAAAAAATAATAAGCTACGGTTTGAAGAAATATCAGCAGTACGTACTTCTGGATTCGACTCCAAGGGCAGCCAGCGTGGACAGTCCATTTTGAAGTAACAACAATTGTTATTTTACTTTTCACCGGAGAACTGAAACTGATTTACCCAAATATCTGTTTGACAGCTGGAAATTGCTTCCGCGTCTGGAAAGTTCACCTCGACATTTAGTCAGAGCGCAGGGGTGCTCGCTTCTTCATAAACTCTTAATACACTTTACCGAACACTTTACGACATTGAAAGACAACTTAAATAGATTGCATAATTATATATAGAATTTCCTACGGTGTATAGTGGTGTCAGTATTTTTTTTATGTAAAATTAAGGGTTTTTGAAAGTACTACCCCCACCATCAGTCCCACAGTGGACCGTTCCAGAGTCATGCGTGTTTCAGCGGTTGTGGTCGATTACTCCGTTAAAATAACCTGATCCAATGCAGATTTCGTGGTGGTGACCAATGGTAGACGTTTTTCAAAGAGTTTTTTTTTCAAAGAGTTTTTTGAAAATCATTTTTTCAATATTGATAATTCAAGTAAGCAAGTGAAACACTTAAAAATCAGTGAATCAACGTGTGTTGCCCTGATACACAACCGCCCGACCGGGGCGCTGTGTTTCCTCGTTGGAACAAACAAATAGATCCCTGGGATTCCCTAGGAAAATAAAAAGTCATGTTGTTGTTTAGTCTATATTCCTAGCTTCATAATTATATGTTTACATATTTCTTAAACGTTGAATGTAAAATTCTTCTGTGTTTGTAAATGTATTTTATCTTTTGAAGAAATGGATGTTGAGGAAGAAAATGCACTTCACCAGATACTCTCCGATGCAGTAGGTGGCGGTGTGTGCACTTTTTACAGTGGTTGCGCTAATCTTATAAACATATCGAAGAAGAATACTGACACTGCACCCAAATCGCTTTATTTTTCCCCAGACGGTTTTCTACTAAGTAATACAACAGTCCATGAATACAACTAATAATATATATTTTTTAAAAGTCGTCTCTTCTAGCTGCTAGAAAGTTGTTACACGACCACGACGGTGAAACCTGCAGCCTGACAGTGAGGGAGAGGATGCCAGCAGCAGAGGAAACACACGGTGGGCTTTTAACTCGCAATTTAAGTTAAAGCGTGAGGTTGTTTTCAGTAGATTGAAGTCTGACTAGAAAGACTTACCTGCTGGGCTTTAAACGGTATCACTATTCAACACACAGGCAAGGGACTACATTCACTCGTTAGCTTAACGCGCTAGCTAGCAGGAGTTGTGTTATGTCTCCTTGTTGATAAGTGGTTCCCCTTATTTCTTCCTGCAACCAGACGTATTCTTATGATCTTAATTTGACCTAAATCTGACTATAATCTATATTACTATTAACCGCCATTTTCTCCAACCGGTGATGTTTAAAACTACTGGCAAGTTCAGGAGGGAAACATGTCTTTAACACTTCATATTTAAGTCAGGTGATATGCATCTTAAGGTGTGAGTTATTGTGATTGCATACTACTAATGCATTCCAAGTTCAGTTGGCTATGAAGTAGTCGCGCACAGCCAGACCAAACTACAGCTTGTAGCTATGAAGATATCTCCTGGAGCCTACTCCATAAGAAAGTTAAAGTCATATATCAAGCGTTTATGTAAATGTTGCTCCTTAATTGTATTTAAATAAATATAAAATAGTAGCTTTTCTCCATTAGTAGCTGCAAGGGTATTTTAAATGTATTCTGGAACTGCTCCAATTTCCCTATTTTGTTCCTTTGTGTTCCTTGTTTCTTTAATTGTTGATTTCTGAGTTTTTACCTATCCAGACACTCTAATATAATCACTTCATTATTATAATGGCTAAATCCCATATGTAAAGGAGCAAATGTCCTAACCATAGTATGATGCATTGGACACTGTGACTAGTTGGCATTTTGAGACCAGTAAGGTGGTGACGGGCTCAGAACATTACGGGATTCTCCGTAAACTCTGTGATAAACCAACATTTCACTTCTGTGCTTCAGGTGTCAACAAAGCGGTGGACAACATCTGTAAGCTTTCTCCAGATGTGTTGGCTGATGCAGTGAGTATATTTTATCTTTATCTATGTATATATTCCAATGCTGGCTAAAATAAAGTTTTAGTGCAAACTGCAAAGCATAGTGCGAAGTCCTAAAAGTGAGGATCAGCACAAAGAGTCACACATTGTGCTGTTATTGTTGGCCAGTAGTATTTATTGGATTACCACAGGCACAGAATTCATTCCTGAAATGAAATTTTATTATTTAAACCAACATGCTTAATCTTCACATGTCGTTCAGGATGAGTCGGTTGTGGAGCAAACCTCTTAGATGGATTAACATTTGGATGTTAAATACAGCGTGATGGTGTCCGTTGTAGGGCTATTAGCAGCTCTACACAAGTCACACAGGATGTGGTGGTGTTGGCGTTAGAGAGATCGTGCTGTAGTTGTAACTAATCTTCTAATCTCCACAGTGTCAGCACGTTCTGAATCATCTTCAAGGGCAAACTCAAGGAGTAGATTCAGCTGACATTTCTGATGTGAGTCAATGTTTCCTTGGAATATGTTTTAACTTATAGTAACCCAATCTCGCCAAGTTCCTCTTTCATTACTTGTTTTTGTTTTTCAGAGATTTCAGAGAGCTGGAGTCGCACTTGACCATGAAGCCCTGCAGAACGTTATCAGATTTCTCTTGTTAACATTCAGGTATCTATTTGTCCTAGTTTTTTTGAATGTCTATTTGTTGAATGTATTTTTTGGCTTCTAAATCTCCTACAATAAGAGCGTTCCCATTTCCATTAGCTTTTTAGCCTTTATCCTGGGTTCTTCGGGGGCTAAAGGCTAAATCATTCATAAAGGAAGACCATTGTTGTACTCTAAGGTGTGATAAGTCAACATTTGTTTCACTAGGTCAGCTGGGAAAAGCAACCTCTCTGCGGACGACCTTGTGTCAAGGCTCGGAGAAGGCGGTACCAGGTGGCCCAAAGCTTCCCTCCAGGTGCTGCACGGCCTGTGGAGTGAACAGGGTGCATTAGTCCACACTCAGCAGGAGGTCCAGACCATACTCAGCATCAGCCAGGTACTGTATGTCCAAATTCAATGCATCAAAGCAGTCTTTTACACACTCACATGTTTGTAAGGCTATACTTGTGTGAGGACATTCATTGACATAATGCATTCCCTAGCCCCTTACCTTAACCATCAAAACTAATAGCCTAACCCAAAACCTTACACTAACCCTAAAATATACCCAATTCTAACCTGAACCTTTAAACCTTAGTCTTAACCCTAAAACAGCCTTTTAAAGGTCTGTCCCGGAGTGAGAAACAGACAAAATGTCCTCACTTTCCAAAAATGTCCCCATGCGTAAGGTCTATACCTCAAATTAGTGCTCACAAATATAGTTGTTCAAGTACACACACACACACACACACACACACACACACACACACACACACACACACACACACACACACACACACACTCAGAGTCAGAACGTGTCTATTTTCAAGGCAGATGAGACTACATTTGTTTGTTGTTTTTTTTGTTTTTCTTTGTCTGTCTAGTTAGTGGACATGCAGTGGAAGCTTGGCATGGCGGTGAGCTCCGACACCTGCCGATCTCTCAACTCCCCGTATGTGACTCTGCTGCTGAAGATAGTTGAGCCCTCTGGACAGATTTGTCAGAGGTCTTTTGAGATGACGATTCCACAATTCCAGGTCTGTATTTGTTTGGATGTGAATGTAGGGTTTTTGGTGTAATGCATTACTGGCCTGCTTTTGAGATTATTATTAATATGTTTTTGTTGTTGTCTTCTGCAGAACTTTCACAAGCAGTTCAAGGAGATGGCAGCGGCTATGGAGACGGTATGATGGATGCAAGCACAATCCAGTGTCTGTTGAAATAACACCCCAGTTTACATGTAATCAACGGAAGAAGAGCTTGACCAGTGTTTGTCTGCTGTCTGTCTCAAAATGCGATACATAAGCTTCTAAATGATTTACTTTTAAGACCTCCAGCTGTTAAAACAGTTAAAAAAGATGCCCTGCCCATACCAAAATGTACATTAAGTTATCATGGTATGAATTGTATATTGTATAAACACCGGGGGATGTGCCTCGGTAAAAAGGGTCTTGCGACGCCTATGTTTATAACACAAAACAATCCAAGAAAAGGCACCTAGAGCTATATCCCATACAATCTTGAAGTTTAGTTCAATGAAAGCGGAAGTTATTGCAGGGCTATTCAGACCACCCTTAATTTTAGCTCGGTGTACCTTATTAACTGGCAACCAAGTGTAGGTTGTTGTTGTTAGGCTAGGATTACACTGCTAGTATGGCAAGACTCTGACTAATATTTAAGTGCCAAAATTGTTGCAATATTTCTTACATTGATATGCTTTAGAATCATAGTTTGCACTAAACATACGTTTTGCCTCTGTACCTTTTTAGCCTGTACATAATGAAAATACATTGCCATAGTAGTGAACCAAGCTGTTTATGTTTCCGTATTTGTATCCAGCCTAAGATATTTGGATTGGCCCACCACATAACAGTCTCTACTTCCAGAAATATGGTTTCCATGTGAGCCTTTTTATATTCCTAGTGCTTTTTGTTAATGTTGTTAATAAATTATGAAGACCTACTTTTGCCGTTTGTGTTTTCCCAGGTTCATTACATTACATTTCCCAACCATAATGTACCATTTTGACAATATAATGTATTCACATGTGGGTCTGGGGTCTCATTTAGTGACTTGTCCTGCAACATGTACACACAGTCGTCCTCCCCGTAGTGTGGGGGCTTGGTAGGCTGCAGAGCTCTAGTGGCTACTGCCACAGTGATGAGGTTATATATGGCACAGTTGCTATTTTGGGGCCAGGCAGAATGCTTGGATATGGCACTGGGTAGATGGGAATTAACTCCTCTAGTGCATCAAGCTTATAAGATGTCCCAGAGTTATAAATCAGCACCTCCTGCTTGTAAACAGATTGAAACTGCCTTAGTGAATTATTGCATTTGGTTCATTGCACTGCCAACATAATAAACTAGGCCAAGCCATATCATGACCCCCTGCTCCTTAACCGTAACCCCGGGGGGACTTGTGCCACGCAAACCCTTTCCACATTACCACGAACCAGGCTTTCCAGTTATTATGCACTGTGTGGTAGGAAGGTGGAGCTGCAGCATGTCACGTTTCAAACAGGCTCTGCCCTGCCCACTCCTCCAGCACATGGGATGGTTGGGCGGATCGTCGACGCGTTCAACCCAGCCACTCCGCCTTCCAAGGCGTTGTGGAAGAAAGGAACACACAGTCGGGAGACAGCATTGGAAGACGATAAACAAGCATCAGTTTATTTTACAGACCGAGAAATCAATGAAAGTAGCGACTGCGCCCAGATGTGTGACAGGGTTTTATGGCTAGAGGTGTGTTAATGCGCCACCCGCTGTGCGCTGAGGAGGAACGCACCTAACCCGTCAAACAAACAAAAAAGAAATCTGATTTCTCTAGGCGACTTGTGTTTACACAGAAGGCATCCACAGCCACGTTTTTAGCAAGCAAGCAAGCTTGGTCGGGACAGTGGTACAGTGGCAGGACTGTTAAGCGTTTGACTCCCTGCCCATGCAAACAGTGGGGGAGCAGAGCAGGCTATACAAAGAGACAAGTGAATGTAACCTACTTTCCCTTGATTATTTTTCAAGGAAAACTGTCCAGCCGAGAGATTTTGGAGCTATCAGGATAGCATGGAGTGCTGCAGCTGATCGACAGGACAGGGCGAGCACATGTTGTGCATGTAGCACGTCGCTCTAGTTGGTTGAAGTTTCTCCCTAGATGTGGACATGGAAACTATTGCAAACTAAAAACTGCGCCTGGCCTTCGCTTGCAGGGAATGCTTCATCATCGGCATCATTATTGAAAGTAGTCTCTAGTCCCGCTCAGCTGTCAACGACCAAACATCTCCTCGATCGACATGGAGAGCCAGGATGACAGGAGGGACGACAGTCCTCCAAAGTCGGACAGGAGGTTCGCCCTGACTTACATCGGCTGGTCATCGCTGGACAGACGGACCACGCTGCCCATGCTGCCGTGGCTTGTGGCCGAGATCCGCCGCAAGAGCGAGAGGGGCGACTGCGGGCCCGCGGTGCAGCCCAGGGAAGTTCAGCTAGTCCTCAACCCGCCCTTCGTCCGATGCGTCCCGTCCAGCAGCCAAAGCGCCTCGGTCTTCATATTCGAGCACAAAGCACAGCTCATCTCTCGCTTCATCCACAACAGCAATGACCTCACTTACTTCGCCTACCTCCTGCGGGGCCAGCCGGACAACCCCGAGTCCGAGATGTCCTGTCACGTCTTCAAGGCCTGCGACCCCAACAAGGTAGGCCAACTGAGATCTGTCCCAAGTGTCACAATTGTCCCTTTACGCATGCATGTGCACCAAATGGAATAGTAAAGAACAGTTTACTGAGAAAATACAGAATAAGTAGTGTATTCACTCAAATATAACTTCTGGAGATAAAGTGACTTATTATGCTCAAATTCAATATTTTATGATCTTAATGGATTAAATGTCAGTCATGAGGGCCCTAGAGGTGGCATCAGCGATTCTGGAGAACGCTTGGTGTCAAAATCTGTGAATATTTCTTCATGATCTGCTACCTGCACTGTGTGCGCCCAAATCTGGTGGTAATACACAGCCTAGGTTCTGTAAAAACTAGTATGTAAACAAAGGATAGGCTATGTAAACAAATGGGCTGCCATACAGTATGAGCAACATGACAGTTTCTAGAGCCTAGGCTGTGTAGTAGACTATACTAGATTTCTCATATTTGGATTTTTTTAAATATTGTGACTCGCAGATTTTTGACAAAAAGGTGATCATGACAAGCCGCATTCTTCAGAATCGCTCACTCCAGCTTTAACTGTAAAGTTACCACAATGTCAGATTTTACACTTAGCCTACACTTAAATTCTACGATGGCCTCAATCCACCATTAAGTGTTAACGCCAGACAAAGGAATTGCCTGCAAAGCCTGAATTAAAATCTCCTTGAAGGTAACAACTATGTCATTTAATCTCTAACAAACACAGTAGATTATTCACTGGGGCAAAACATGTTTGCTTTGGTATTAAGTATTTAGGCCACCGGTCGGTGGGAATGATAAACGGAGCACCCTGGATTTTTTTTGGCCAAGTTAATCCACCTCTGTGCTTTCCTCTTTAGGGGATCAGACATCTCTCTGGGTGACTTGTGTGACAGCAACTGCACAGACACAATATTGAGTCAGCACATTTCCATGCTGATCAGCATGCCACTCTTGAGTAATAAACTGAAATGTGGTAAACAGGCCAAAATCAGGAACGACGAGTCAGAGTTTGAAAATCTGTGTGTGTGTGTGTGTGTGTGTGTGTGTGTGTGTGTGTGTGTGTGTGTGTGTGTGTGTGTGTGTGTGTGTGTGTGTGTGTGTGTGTGTGTGTGTGTGTGTGTGTGTGTGTGTGTGTGTGTGTGTGTGTGTGTGTGTGTGTGTGTGTGTGTGTGTGTGTGTGTGTGTGTGTGTGTTGGGCACCGTGCTCAGGAGCTCACCCCAATGGCACTGACGTTGTGTGTGTTTGTACCTTTTGCTTGCGTGTTACTGAGAGTTTACTGTAGTGAATTACAACACGTGGTTAATACAAGTTTTCTTGTTTTGATAGACTGTAATATGAGTCATGTGGTTTGAGTTTGAGCCAACATGATTCTTCACAACATGGACAAGTTAAACACTTGTTCTTTTCCACCCAAATGAATGAGGAAACATTCACAAATAATGCTCTCAATCAGACACCCACTCAGGCTCACGTTTTAACATTGATCTCAAATGCGCCTGTGGTGTAGGCTTATCGTGTTTCCTGTGGTATGTGCAGGGGCCGGGTGGACTGTTTGTCTGCTGTTAAAAGCTGAGAGTAGTAGAGGCAACAAGTTCGAGGCCCGACTCACTTTCAAGGTGTCTGGATCCGAATGTTTGCAGCAGTCAGGGAGGCATCTTGAACATACCTCATTCAGCAATATTACGCAACACAGAAACTGGTTTGGCAGCCAGCAACAAGCCAGCAACGTTTGCAGGGAGGATCATTTGGAATGCATGGGTTATTCTATGAGGACGCTGTTGCAGTGTACAACACTCTGCTGTAGTCATTAGATTATTTCCTGTTGATAACACTGGTATTATTATTTTGCTATTGTGACTGTGTGTGGATTTCCCCCATCGTCCCACCACAAGTGTGGCGACATGATTACTCTTACTTGCATTATTTTTGAGTGACAGGCATGTTTTAGTTTTTTTTATCTATTCTTAGCTGCAAACATGACAAGGGCACATTGAGTAAAGGCTGAGGAAAGACCCCTGGCATATGTCAATACAGTCAGTGTGAAAGGTTGGGATGCCAATAGGAGAGAACCTCAGTTGGCTCTTGCACTGTTTATGAAGATAACACTCACAAAGCACATACATGAAATGTCTCATTTTGTGTGTTCCTTTTGTTTTAAAGGTCAAATGCTTTAAATCAAGTCTAACTTCCTTAACTTGAAATGCAACTTTGGCTCTCGTGTATAACATTCTATAAGTGTGATATCCAACCGTTATCGCTTATGATGCATGAGTTGCAGCCGTTCCATCATTTATGGCGCACTCAGTCATCTCTCTTGGCATATCCATGACAACCGGTTTTACAAAATATGTTGCAAGAATAACGTCAAAAGTTAAACAAACACAGCTAGAGTTTAGTTGTACTTGTTGGTTCATAGTCTCGGAAACTTATTTACTTGCATAGTGAGGATCTCATTGCACGGTGCATGCATTTATCATGGCCGCTCTCAACCTCCATTGTGCCATTTTCAAGCCAGTCCAAGCCTGCACAGGGTAAACCAAAGAGAGGTGTGTGTGTGTGTGTGTGTGTGTGTGTGTGTGTGTGTGTGTGTGTGTGTGTGTGTGTGTGTGTGTGTGTGTGTGTGTGTGTGTGTGTGTGTGTGTGTGTGTGTGTGTGTGTGTGTGTGTGTGTGTGTGTGTGTGTGTGTGTGTGTGTGTGTGTGTGTGTGTGTGTGTGTGTGTGTGTGTGTGTGTGTGTGTGTGTGTGTGTGTTTTCCACCTCTGCTCTGACTTGGACCCAGACCATATAATATAATAGTAGAGTGTCTCACTGGGTGACCCTGGTGCTGTTCCGTGGGCAGTGTTCATCATTCAGTGACAGGGACACACACACATGGGGCAAGCCAGGGCAAGAGTCACAGAGCTTTAAAAGTCTTCATCAGCGTTTGGGGAAACTGTCATAAAAACCATAAAACCAATTCGGTATCAAAACGTTTGTATCATCTACTTCCCAAGTGTACCCTAGGTCGTATTTCAAAACAGAAATGTTGTATTTCCATCTGTATGATAGAGTATCATCATAAATAGCAAACAACAGACTTTTTTCAATTTCTGCAATTTGAGAGGTGCCAATGAGCTTGTTGAGTCTCTCCTGTGCTATCTTGGGTTAACCAGGACAGGTAAGGTGGCTGTTAACATGATCGCATTTCTTTTCAAATGAGAAACTGAAGACCACAGATGCATATCTATTTAGAGATTAAAAGAGCTGAAACTGCACTGTTAACAGTGCATTTGAGATGAATTGGGACGACTTCCAGAAAATAATTTCAAGAAAAATCTCTGACATCTGACATGTTGTGATTTTTACAGTGATGATATGAGATACCTAACCTGAACCATGCAGAGCTTACTTAAGGAGCTTTTAGTGTTTGTTTTGAGTTGGGACATGAACTCTGTTTCACTACGGGGCAGAGTTTGTCCTCATGTACATGAAAAAGCACCTGGAGGACGTTATATACCTTTAGTGAGGTGCAGCTGCAAACTCTTGACAACATCAAGGTGCCTTTTTAGAACCAATCCTTGCAGAGCTTTAGATTAGATTAAACTGTCAACATTTTAAGTTTGGACAAATAAAGTTCAGCTGTGTATTTTATTTATTTTGAGTAACTTTGCATGACATTGATTGCATGTGAACCTGGATTGCTTCTGCTCTGACCGGGGGGCGGAATTATATTCCATGCCTTTTGTCTCTTGCATCCTTATCGCGTATAAACAAAATGATAAACTGAGTTTCTCTCAAAGGAGTCTAATCAGGACTTATTGCAGACACTGTGGGCGAGTGAGTCCTCGCTGTTTTTCTCAGTGGATTGGCCTAAAGGTGCCGATAAGGGCGACGTAACTATGTGCCAATTGCTAGCTACAGTTAGATCAGATATTATTAGGGGCGTATTGTACTGAGGGGTTGACATTACATGAGCCGTGCACTGAGAGTGCTCAGTGGGGACAATCCTTGTGATTGTTCTCTGGAAAGCTCTAAAGCTGTGCTCGGCTACTCGTGTTTATGTAGACAGGCTTTGGATCCCAACTTGTGTCGCCGATTATTGTTTGATAAAACCAGCTAATGATGGTTTGGTCGGAGTGGGAGGATTAGTTGGACCAGACCTCCAAGTGGAAAATGCATGTCTTTTCCTTTTTTTCCTAAACAGATTTCTGCCTGTCTGTGCTAGTCTCTGCCAAAATGGATGAGCACCTTTCACTGGCACCGTATTGGTTTGACTACAAATAATTAATCAGTTCAAATGGCGCTGTGGCGTCATCTTACGCATGTATAATCCAGCAGTTCCCTTGAAATGTTAAGACACAACCTACTCGAGTGATGCAACCGAGACTGCAGCTGTGATTCTCCGCAGCCAAGGCCTCTGCATTACCTTTTAGGCCTTGTAGTGTCAGCTCTGCTTTTTGCCAAGTATTCCCCCATAAATGTTTGATTTCGTCCATTGTTGTTTCGCACTTGAGAAAATACGGTGACATGTTTCTGGTTGTTTTGTGTCTACGTTCCAGTTTTGAGGCCAACTAAAACTCTTAAGTTTTGAAGAACACTGCCTACATTGGAGACTACTAATTACTACTAATTATAAAAACTTCAAATTTTGGGTTCTACATACTTTTAATTTTAACGAGTTGAGCCAACTAATTCTTTGTCATACAGATAACAAACAAAACCAAGTCGGTCAAAATGTTTATTTTAAACAAACAGTTTGTCTGAAAAACGTATAAAGTAATAAGTAGGCACCACTTTTAATTTTCGGAACTCTCAGTATTTAGAATTCAAAACTTGAAGTAATAATATATGACTATGTAAATGTCAGAGTTTTAGTTGGCCTCAGAACTCAGAAATCTAGTGCATACAATTAAGTTTTCTTATCATCTACATGTTTACAATGCATTTGTATTAGTTGTATTAGTAAAAATTGGTTATCGCCAAAAATGGCAGAAAAATAAGCCATCTAACAGTTGGAAAATCCCCACAGAGGTCAGAGTTTTGTTTTTCTACTGAAGAGATGCCTGAATATGAATGACCAAGCACGCGCCACCCCCACCACCTGCCCTCTTCCGACTCTCAATGCAGCTCTCTGTGTCACTAGCCACGTACAGCTTTAACCCTTGGATAGGCCGGCACTTGGAAAATGGGAACTTTTGAAATAGCTCAGGAAGCCACGGCAACGATATTGCAGAAGAGTGTTTTGATCTGTGTGTCTCTAACATAAACTGGCTTTCATTAAAGAGCACGTTTAGACTTTTTCAGGTTGTTTGTAATTTATTGACCATTATCGCCTCCCTGTCAGCTTTCTCTAGCAGCTTCTATTCAGTTGCTCTGGTCACACCTCAGTAGAGAGACTGATGCATTTTTGTTGCATAATTTCCCTAGCTGGTCCACATAATAGACGTATTTACTCAACAGTCACCATGAAGCCCTTATCAGATACAATAGATGTGTGCAGTGTGCGGAGCCGCTGTTTGTTTTAGCGCTCATTGTCTTAACCCTGGTATTTGTGCTGACCTTGGCTGCAGCCCCGGTTCAAGGTACTCTCGCTTTTTTAGAGAGCTGGGACTCTGTGGCTGTCAGTCCTATTGAGTCTGCCAAAGCTATCGAGCCACAATGATAAATTGCTGTCTTGCTGTTAAGTTTTAATCTGTCGATCTCAATTGCAAAAGTGTAACAAGATGGAACTGGATTCAAATTCCCGGTGTTGCTTAGGAGTGTGCTTTAAAATAGTTCCATTTTCTGTCTTGACTTTTTTTTTTTTTTTGAGTGACAGACTGAGACAGATGCCCTGCTTTGATGGCACTGGCTGCTCTTGCAGTTGTTGGAAAAAGGTGCATGTGCCTTAACACAGTGGAGCAGAAAACAAAGCCCACTGACCTTCACGTCTCTGATTGTTTTTCCCAGCCAAGTGTTTTGTCTTCTTTCCTATAGAGTGTGGGCGATTTCCTGGCTCCTGGCCTGCTTCTGTCACTTACCGACAGTGTTTGGTCTGTCTGGTGGTTTGTTTAAATCATGTGCTGTTTTTTTTGCCTTGAATTATTTGAAGTCCCAACGTGAAGGCCAGTCGTGCTATTTGTTGATTTAAAAACAAGATCTCCACTGACCTGTCAATGCACAAACTCATTTTGTTTGTGAGTCTTCATGTATAAAACACCTGCATTGATATATTGCGAGGGATCCCTAACTGCAAGAGGTTAGTTTGACTTTTTATTTCAAATTCTGGAGGTATCTGCAGCTTCAAGATTTAATTTATGATGGAAATTAGATTCTTAATAAACTACAAACTGGAAACAAGTCAGAAACTGCCCTTTGAGGTAATCAGTTTATTGTAATTGATGTTATTGTGCTTGGACGAGCCCCCAACATGTTACACCCCCGGCTCAAGGTAAGCATCACCAGCTTTGTTGTGCAGAATCAAGTTTACTGCAAACAAAGGTTAACAAGGTAAGCACAGCGGTGGCTGGTACTGGTAGCAATACTACCAATCCCGGCTGCACTGAGAGAGACAGAGAGGGTGGAGCTTAACAGGACTTTTAAAGGCTAGCCTGCAGGTGGCAGGTAAGGGGGGGCTCCTGGCTGACTGCAGAAAAGAAGATTTCAACACCGTCTCAGTTGTGTTGAAAAATGTTGTTCCCTTGTTGTCCAGCTGCTGCGATAACCTTCCTCTAGCGTTGGGTTCCAGTTCACTTCCCTTTCTCGTTTGTCCTGGTTTTCCTGTCCTATTCATCGAAATTCCTCTGTTCCCCTCTCCTTTCTCCCCTCAGGTCCCCGAGGTGATCAGCAGCATTCGCCAAGTGTCCAAATCCGCCCTGAAGGAAGATACCAAGCCCAAACAGGAAGCTGAGGAGGCCTTCTACAACTCCCAGAAGTTTGAAGTGCTCTACTGTGGCAAGGTAGAAAATGAACTCACCACCTTCCTCGAATGTGAAGTCAGTTTGATAGCGCAATTTAATCAGTGCCGCTGTTTTTATTATAAACAAAAACACTTGCAGGTGACAGTCGTGCACAAAAAGGCTCCGTCCACCCTCGTCGACGACTGCATCGATAAGTTTCGTCAGCACGAGGTCGAGCGCAAGCAACTGCGACTGCTCAACGGCCGGCGAGGGTCCACAGAGAGTGCCCCTGTGGAGTTCCTCATAGGGGGAGACACAGACCCTCTCTCCTCCGCTCTCAATGACAGTGTTGGAGCTCCCGTAAGCCCTGTAGTGGAGGAGACAGCCGGAGGCGGAGGTAACAGCAGATTGAGGATAAGGAGGAATTGTTTTTTACTAAATGGAAATAATGTGTGTGCACCCAACAAAAGTAATAAAAAGAGGGCTGCGCAGAATCAGCAACTAGCTGTAGTCAGATCGTTATGGCATGTAATTGACCGTTCGCTAGCCCGTGCACCCCTTAGCTACGTCTATGTCAACCTTTCCATTTGAAATTATTTGTACATTTGAAAAACAATGTCTCCTTAATTACGTGAGTAAGCTGTGACAGAGTAAGCTATAATTTTCACATAATGATGACTGGTCGGATGGTCTTACTATCGGGTGTAAATTTATTATTGCCCTGCATAGCGCTATAAAACTGCACTATGTCTTGAGAGGGCAGGTCGACAGCTGCCCCATTCTCTCTGGTGATTCCACTGTCTCTAGTGCGTGACAAGCTTGAGCTAACAGACTTGTTGTTGTTTTTACTGAGGAAGACAGCTGCTTTTAGAAAATTACATTTTGCCATCCTTGGTTTGAGATCCCAAAAATACTCTCACACACTGCTTCTCAGATGCCTCATCGATGCGGCTTTGGTTGCTAGTGTCATCCTCAATATTTATTAATTAACTTATTTTACTGATAGGTCACTAAAGGTATATACTAATAGTTACGGTTTATGCAATATATCAAGCTGACCGTCAATTTGAAAAACACCCAGTTCGTGTTAACTCATTTTAAAATAAGAACTGTGGTAAAAGGGTCTTAAATTTGCACTTGATATCTGCATATATGAGGCTAAACAAAAAAACATAATGGTTCTGTTATTGCTAGTATATAATTATATTATTATAATATGATTATTATTGTATTATATACAATTTTATCTAAAATTAAGGAGAGATCAGATGATATTTTGGTTCCACTGGATAATGTGGTCAAATGTTTTTCATGTGGTGGGCCCTGTACACCAATAACAATAATGGATTAAAGTGTCGGGGTAACTAAGCAGCCGATTTGCTTTCTTTGTTGTGTGTGTGTGTGTGTGTGTTCCAGGTAAAGACGTGTCCGGCGGTGCCAGTCAGAGCGGCCTGAGAGGAGCGTTCCCAGAATGCATCCTGGAGGACTCTGGGTTCGAGGAGCCTCAGGAGTTCCGTACGCGCTGCAGCAGCACGGCGGGCAGTCTGCAGAGGAAGCCGGGGGAAGGCGCCATCATGGGCCCCACGCGCCGCAGACACTCCAGCGCGCCCAACCACGTCCAGCCGTCTGACGCCGACAAGAACCGCACCATGCTCTTCCAGGTACAGGAAACATGTGATGGAGTGTTAATAAAGGCGCTATTATGGGGTGTTAATAAAGGCAGAGTCAGAGATTCTGGAAAAGCGCTTTTGTACCTCAAATTTCTTGTACCTCCAGAATATCTGGTTCCACCTTTAAGTGCCTGTTGTTGTGCTGTTTACTTTTCTTAGTCTTGGTTTGTGAGCTTGGCGGCTCAGAGACTTCTTATCTTTGTGTCCAGCTCGCTGCAGATGTTCAGTCCGTTGGTAGAATTCAGCACTTAGTAGCTCTATCATAACAGCTTTCTCTCAGTAAAGCCTGTAGGTACTTGAGTGCCTGACCAGTGGAAAGACATCAATTATATTTGAATTACAGTAATTTGCAGTGAAAGGAATGAATGCTATGTGTGATTGTGGCAGAGATGGACAGCGTACTATGTGCAGTTCTTTGGATTTATTCCAAACTTTAAGTGGATGTCAGGTTTCAGGGCAGAACTCTAAATATACTCCCTTTGTCAATAAGATGGATGTGTGCCCCCTCCTTACCTCCAAGTCATTATTTTCCTGGAGAACTTGATTCCATGTTTCACACCAGGAGAACCAAATGCTCACATGCTTTTTTTCCTTCTTTTTTTCTTTTGCTGTTTGTCATTTAAACACGCTTTGCATATAGTCCGGCCAAAGAGCTTCCTGCTACTGCTGCAAATCATTTTTATGTACACGTGGCTTGCAGTCCTAATGCACAGACATGCCCGGGCCTTGTGTTACCGTCTCACTCAGAGAGGCTGTAACTCCTAAGTTTCATTTTTAAATGTAAGACCGCTGTTTTATGGAAAGCAGGCAAGGCTGAGGAGTAAGCCAGCTGGCATTCTTCACACACCATGCCCATTTCCTCATGAGGCTAATTTTAACAACCAGGGCACAACGCTCAATATGATAGCCTCAACATAGCAGTCAATTATGGGAAAAATCGTTAGTGCAGCCTTGTTGACCTTGATTTTGAGAGTGCACTGGTGTGTTTGTGTGTTTCATTGAACAACTCTCAACACCGCACCAATCATTATATTTAAAGCTATAGTGTGTATACCTTTTTCATATAAATGCATGTCGGTTACATTGCCAAAAGAGTTGACACAAAGTTGATTAAGCCTACAGGCATCAGCTCTACAAAACTCTCATTTTACAGTATGGCAGCGTTTACAAACTGGTGTCGCCCCGGACACTTGCGCTGGAGCTCAAGAAGCGGCCACAAATTGTTTCAGTTGTTGATTATACTGCTGAGAAAAACCTGGACATACGGCAGAAGGTATAAAATCCATGCACAATGACCAAAGGCTTTCCTCATTTAGATGCGCTGACAATGTTGTTGTCATTACTCAGAATTCCTCATTGGGGCGACAGAAGTTACACACTATAGCTTTAAGAAGCCTTAAGTGATGCTAAATATCGGCAAAGCATGAATGTATAATTATTTTGTGTGACCATTTTTATTCGGTTTTCTGTGCATGTTCTTGTCTGACAACAAAATACTTTTGTGTTTTGCAGGTTGGACGTTTTGAAGTAAACCTCATCAGTCCAGACACTAAAACAGTGGTGCTGGAGAGAAACTTCAAAGATATCTCATCCTGCTGTCAGGTTGGTTTATTTTTACATGCTGTAGTGACGCCAAAGGCCTCTATTCTCTGCAGCCCAAGCCAGAGGATACACTCACACTAATTGTTATGTAAATCTTTTCCAGTCATCTAATACAGTACTGTCTTTGTTAAGTGTAGAGCTCATTTTCGTTTCGGTCCTTAATTTGAATGCAAATTATACCTTTAGCCGTGACGTAGAAATATGTTCCTTATGCAATCCCATTTCTTCAAATAGACATGCTTCATAAAGAGTACTCACGTCAGGTCTTGTGTGAGCAAAGTGGTCATTTTCACTCAAAGGATTGAAAGTGGAAATGGAGAATGCCAAGAGCCATTATGGTGTCAGAGCTGAGACATGTGCGGTTTTTAGTTGCAGTTTTATCATTTGTATTGCTGGACTGAATACAAAGGTCCAGAACCTTCCTTGCTGCGGCTCATTCTGGTTTCCTGTTTGTCTTGACTCTGGCGCAGGGTATCAAGCAGTCTGACCATTTTGGATTCATCTGTCGAGACCAATCAGAGTCTGGTCCCAGTCAGTATGTTTGCTTCATTTTCCAGTGTGCCAGTGAGTCCCTGGTAAGTCTCCTTTCCCAATACTATTTTGTGTGTGTGTGTGTGTGTGTGTGTGTGTGTGTGTGTGTGTGTGTGTGTGTGTGTGTGTGTGTGTGTGTGTGTGTGTGTGTGTGTGTGTGTGTGTGTGTGTGTGTGTGTGTGTGTGTGTGTGTGTGTGTGTGTGTGTGTGTGTGTGTGTGTGTGTGTGTGTGTGTGTGTGTGTGTGTGTGTGTGTGTGTGTGTGTGTGTGTGTGTGTGCACATTTGTCTTGTTCCTCATGTTTGACATCCATCTTTCAGGTGGATGAGGTGATGCTGACACTTAAACAAGCCTTCAGTACAGCCGCAGCCTTACAGAGCAACAAGACCCCCATCCAGCTATGTGAAGCCTGCCCCATGCATGACCTGCACAAGCTCTGCGAGCGGATTGAAGGTACTAAACTTGGTTGTACTCCAGCAGTCCTCTCTCTCGCTGGCTTTGACTCGTGAATATATTGATGCGCGGTCCGTTTCTCCAGAGTTTAAGCAACATAAAAGAGCATTTCTTCTCTACTCCTCCCCTGTTCCCTGTTCACAGGTCTGTACCCACCCAGAGCCAAGCTAGCCATCCAAAAATATCTCTCCAAACTGACTGACAATGAGCAGGTGGACATTTTTGAGCGAGTTCAGGTATATTTTGGCTTAGAGTAATACACTATATCCTTTATCTGCAAAAATAACTAACTTTTAACTGTGTTTTTCAGTTATGTATATCTAGACACAAAATATGTTTTACTGATGCTGCAACTGCCTGAAAGCAGAGTTTGTTTCCCCCTCAAATCATGGGTTTGTTTTGTGTATCCATGCCTGCAGAAATTGAAGCCCGGGTCAGACAAAGAGGAGAATGAGCTGGTGATTCTCCAGCTGAGGCAGCTGTGTGAAACCAAGCAAAAGACCCATCTCCACATCGGAGAGGCCCCTCAGGTAAACACTTGTAAAAAATAGTCTAGAAGGGATTTTACTGCATGTATCGTTTTCCTAATATAGCATAGCATAGATTCAGATGAGCCAATCTAGAAAATAAAGGTTTCTTTAAAAGTAATAGGTTTTTATTAGGGCTGTCAAGCGATTAAAAAAATGTATCTAATTAATTAATCTAAATTAATCGCATACTTATATGACACTTTTATGCCTGTTTATAAACAACTGTATAGGCTACTCTCAAAAAAGACAGGCATATGCCAGCTAGGAAGAGTGAGAGGGGGCGGGTGTCCGTTTGTGGGAGACGATCGCAGCTAGCAAACAGAGACACGGAGGAAGATGGAGAGATACCGTTTTGAACCTACATTGTTAATTAGGCACCCACTAAATCAATAATGCACAGACACTGCGGAGAATAACAAAAGACGTATTCCTACCTTCATGCTTATTTGCCCGAAGCAGCCCATAACGCATCCATAAAGCCCTCGGCCTCTTTCCCCTGCTTCTTTCTTTACTCTTTAATCCCATGCGGGCCGTGTCAGCAAGCTACAGGTGCAGCTGCGCTATCGTCTCACCTCTTTTGCACCGGGTCAAAGGGCAATATAGAAGTGACAGCCCTAGTTTTTATGCAAAATAGCTCAGAAATTAAATATTTCAACTTTTGGATTTTTTCTTCCTACCAAAAACTTTTTACTCTCTTTTGGATTTTGTGGCCACTGAAAATGAAACCATGATTATGTACCCCAAAGCAAAACAATTTGAAACGCTGAATTTCAACAAACAACAAGTCAATCTGGGCTTTGTACTGATGCAGCAGCCTTTCTGAAGAGTGATAGTTTTAGAATCAGTTCCTCATGATGGCTGCTGTTAATGCCAAAAGCTCAGTTTTTCCAGCTCTTTGCTGCCACTTCAAATGTAATGTTCATCTTAATGCGTAAATCTTTCTTGGAAAACAAGACCTACGCTGGTTATAAATTGATGCAGTGTTACGCTCCAATAATATGCCCAGGGGGAAAATATAATGTATGAAAGGGTTTTGTCTTATCTATTCAGCATGATCCAGCCTGAGGTTTATTGTATGTGAAATATAATCATTTAAATGGCAGAACACCCACCAAAAAAAACAGATCCAGTATTATTCTCGGTCATGTGGTTTGCTGCTGTATCCTTACCAAAAGTCACAGTAAACATGTCAGCAAGTCACGTTTTATTAACAATATCTGTGGTGGGTTTTTTTCTCTGTCCATTGTTATTGTTGTTTGACAGAATGTAGCAGGAGATGGTACAGCCATCGGCAGTCGCTTCAAACTTGATATTCTCAAGAGTAAAGCACGCAACTCCCTCACCAGCTCTCTGGAGAACATCTTTTCAAGGGTGGGTCCAAGCAAAAAAACACATTTTCCCTTTTTTTTTTCATTGTTAGCCACCATTATATCTCTCTTTCTCCAAGTGTATCCCCGTCTCCCTGTTTCTTCAACCTGGTCAGAAATACAGCCAATGGTGCTGTCTGCTTTTTTCTCTCTCTCTCTCTCTCTCTCTCACTCACTCACTCACTCACTCACTCACTCACTCACTCACTCACTCACTCACTCACTCACTCACTCACTCACTCACTCACTCACTCACTCACTCACTCACTCACTCACTCACTCACTCACTCACTCACTCACTCTCTCTCTCTCTCTCTCTCTCTCTCTCTCTCTCTTTCTCTCTCTCTTTTTCTGTGTCACTGTCATCCAGGGGATTTAGATTGACCCATATCTGCCAGTGAGACGGCAGAATAATTCCTTAGTAGAGGGATCCTGACAATCTGAGGCCTCTGCTGCCATCTGTTATTGTCTCAGAGACTTAACTCAACAATGACACCTTTTAATGTTATCGCATCAGAATGTTTTTACTCCCTTCTTGATGAAACCACACAGCTACTAAACACGAATGAACACATACTGTATGTTCTATTTATCTATATACCTTCTCTAAACGTTCATATTGTATAATCACTTTTGTCACCAGGGTGCGAGCAGGATGCGGGGCCGCTTGGGAAGCATGGGAGGCAGTTTCGAAAGGGTAAGTGTCCTTGAGGCGGGTAACATGACAATTCCAAGAACTGCATTTCAGAGGGAGAATTCCAATTCTGTCCTAAGAAAAAGCACACGTGTGAAAAGCATTTAGTCGTTAGGAGTTTTTCTTCTTACCTTCTCACACGGGGACACGATTCGGCGCTGCATTATTCCTACATAGTTTCATGATGAAGTTAGCGCTGGCCATTAGACAGAACGGTCACAGCTGAGGGGGAGCTGTGTTTACAGAGCTGTCGGTCAACCATTTGGAGTTGCTGGCCCTGCCGTGGTTACGCCGTGCAGTATGTGGAGTGAGCGTGTGATGTAGTCCCCCTGACTCCCCATCAGTCATGCAGGCTGGTAGGATGGCCTTGAAGAAAGAGGGGCCGATCAGTAACCATGAGGTCCCTGGTTCGATCCCCGGCACCGGACAGGAGGGTTTTATTTGTAAAACTAGTGGTGGTTTGTATTACATCTACGGTGCCCGCCATCTCTACCATTGTGTCAAGGCATTTAACCCCGAACTGCTCCAGGGGCACTGTACTATGGCTGACCCTGTGCTCTGACCCCCTCCGAATTTCAATGTGCCTCGTGTAAATTGACTAATAAGGATAACTTAACTAACTTAACTTAACGTATGCAGGGTACTCCACCTATTTAGGCATTGCACTGTACCATTGTCGGACAAGATGGACACTTTGTAAAGTAAAAGTGCCACAGATATCGTCTTTTCATTCTTCCCTCCCTCTCCCCACATTTGCCTTCCATCTCTTTACCTTTCATTCGTACCTTAAAGGCAAAAATAAAAAAATACATTTTACGAACCTGTAGTCTTAAGCCTCCTTCGAGTTATCTTTTAAGGATGAGTTATGCATACTATTCAACAGAGCTATGAAATAGACCCTCATGCTTAGCTGTCGTATGACTTACTCTACCTACAGCTTAAATCAGCCGTGCCAAAGAGGAGAAAGTAATGGTATTTTAATGAGTTACTTGTTGGTTATTAAGATGTCCTCTTGTAGTTGTTCTATGCACATGGCATCATCCCATTTGTGTATATTCTGTGTGTACAAGGATAATCCGGTGTCTTTCACTTTCAAGGCTCCCCTTTACCCCCTCTAAGTTTTGTCACGGTTTTTGAAGAATGCATTTTGCTCGCTGATTAAGCAAATAAAGTAGTCATCTGGGCATTGTGTCAGGATGCCCCATGTACTAGCAGCAAGCAGGAAATTCTAGTCAGGATGTCCAGTCTGCTGAGCCATGCCTGTCCTGGCTTCCTCTTCTTGGCCCTATCGTAGTAAACACAGCACCGCACGAGTCTGTCTGAGGCCCTTTATCTCGTCAATGTTTTTCTTAATATCTACAAATCACGTATCAAGCCACGGTCAGCTGACAGCGAAGGACATGATTTAAATGCACACAGGGCAGACAAACAGATCCTTTTGCAAAAATAAATTGACCTGACAGTTGTTTTTCGGTGTGTACTGAGAAGTGCAGTAAAGAAATTTCAGAGTCTCTGCTGTCATGTCAGGTTGTCAAAGAGGGAGGTCTCTTGAAGAGCGTGATGAGAAGAAAGAAAAGAGATTGGATGGTTTTGGTGTGGACTTCAGCCACCGAGGTCCTCCCCTCAACCAATGGTGTGTGATGCTCTGAGTCACAGGACATTGTTCATTAGAATACAATAGATGTTGTTGGGGAGTTGTATCGCCGAGGCATGAGGCAACGCATGAGTCCAAGTGTGTTGACTGGGAAAGAACCTGAAACGAGCCCTTTGCTAGCCGTGGGGGTTTCATTGCCTTAGGTGAGTGCAGACCTGTAACTTGAGTGATTTTAAGATGGTGGTTTATTTATTTATTTATTTACTGTGCCTCCGGAGTAGAGTTACTTAAGCTGTGTGTGGTTTGACTTCTCAAGTCATTTAGTATGCGTATTGTTATTGAATTGAGATTATATTAAATTTTGCCTGGACCTCTTGTTGGTTATTGATATATTCTAGAGGAATTTGTTTGCCATTATTGACCATTCTCTCATTGTCACCCATCTGTCCAGTGAGACACAACATATAGGGCAAGGCAAGGCAAGTCTATTTTTAGAGCACAATTCAGACACAAGGTAATTCAAAGTGCTGTACAGGGGCATACAAAATACATTGAAAATGTATGAATGAGGAAATATTGAGATTGCATTTAAAAGACTGTATGATCAAAGTATAAATGACTGTATAAGGTTTAATGACATGTTTCTCTCCTCTTGACATTCTGACCTCCTCAGCAGGATGAGGAGTCTCCTGGCCACTCCCCCCCAGGTTCCCCTCCTGGTTTCCCTGACGATGACCCGGAAGGCGGATTGCACTTCCGTCGGCGCGCCCACACCTTCAGCCATCCACCTGTGAAGAAACGCATCTCCTTTGAGGGCCCGTCTTCCAGCCAGAGCAGACTGCAGCCTCCACTGCGCAGACAGCAGTCAGTTAACCCGGAACTGCTGCAGGGCAGGTAACAAACATACACACCTCATCACTCATCGCTCAATGCATTCCTAGTTTGAACCTGTAGGAGGAAAAAATTATCAAAGCAGTATCTTGAATCTTGAATCTTGAATCTTTGAATCTTGGATGCATCTCTTTAGTATTGTTGCTTGAGCGAACTGCACTAAATAGTTATTTTTCCGTAGGAGTGAGCTTTTGTTTTTTCTTAGGAAATCTGAACATGGCTTTTCTTTAAATCGGCTAAACACTAACTCAGTATTAAGTTAGCCTTTGACGTGTACACACACACACACACACACACACACACACACACACACACACACACACACACACACACACACACACACACACACACACACACACTCACTCACTCACACAATGTAATCTATTTGCAGCACTTTGATCAGGCCTAATTATCTCCACCTCCAGCCGTACTGTCCTTGAACAATAGCATCACACGTTTCCTGCTACTGTTTTGAAGCCTCCGTGTTTTGTTTTGCTGGTTCTGTTCTTTGACCTCGAAGCTCTTTTTCTTTTGTGTAACGTGTTTGTTTTTTTCATTTTTTTTTGTGGGCATTTCATGTTTCGCTCGCCCAGTCCCGTAGCCGTCTCGAGAAAGCGCAGCGTTTCGGAGAGCGAGTCCACCTTCGGCCTCCCCTCCGCCTTCTCTGCCCCCACTTTCCTGAAAAGCTTTTACCAGGGCTCACTGGGCTCCCTCAGCTCCCTGGCTGACAGTGGGAGCATCAAGAGGTGAGAGGGGGGCGACCAGTAGACAGAGCAACCCCCCCCCGCTGCTAAGACCCTACACATCCATCGGGGAAAGAGGGGGATGTGATGTGATGGGTGGGAGGGACAAACGGTTTCATTGCTGGGATGGCAATAGCCGGCCGCGTACGTGTTGGCTGCCCAAACCTTTTAACAACCAGCTTTTTTTGTCAACTGTATCTTCGCACTTTTTTCCTGTCTATGCACAGCAACCTCTTCATTGGTTGAAAAAAAAACTACAACGTTTTGCTCCATCGTCTCTGCAGCTGGACACGCCCTCTTCCTGTTTCTCTCAGAAGTTGAAGGGGAGGCTGCTATACCTCCTTCTCTTATTGTATCTGCATGTCAATTCAAATCTTCTTTGCACGACAAAAACTGCATTTAACCCGGACTTTAAAAAAACCTTTTAATATCTACACTTCACACTTGTGCCATCGCTTTTCCTGACCAGTGCTTTTCCATGATGCCTTATAGGGAACTCTAAGCATCATGCATTGCTGACTCACTCCAGTGGTGAACTTACTTTGAAAAGGTTACTGTTACTCTAATGTTCATCCGCACTAATCGATCAGCTCATATAGTATGTTCAAGATCCTCTCTGGCAGCGCTTCCTTGACAGGGTCTACTAGCTGTGTGTGGATGGCAGACGTAAAGGTTAACGTTTCCATTATGAATGAGATGCAGCGGAGCAGACCATTGTGAAATGGCATTTCCACAGGATGTTTCTTTTCTCTTCTGAGCCCCTCGCATTGATAATGCAACAAGAAAAGCTTTTTCAGAACACATTGCCCCCCCATGGTGAATAAGAGCAGAACTTATTGAAAAGCATTGACACCTTGGGTATAGAACATTCACAGCCAGGTTATCTGTTGCAGATAACTTTAGATAGATAACAGCCTTGACTTTTTTACGACCTTACTGGCAGGACAACACTAGGTAGAGTTAATATCTCAGGCGAAGGACTTTTTAATCCGTTGAAGAGGCAATAAATGTGCAGAACAGCTGTGAGAGTGTAAACACGGTCTCAGTGACCTTTGCTCACTAAAAGGTCACTTCCTGTTTTTCACTGTCATGATCAGATGCTGCTGCTGCTGCTGACTGAGGTTATGGACTACTGTCGCTATCAAGTGATCCTCATTAGTTACATGAAAAGATTTTGAACTTTAAATGAATCACCAGTTTTCCGTGAAATCTCAAATAGAATATTTCATAATGAATGTATGATAACTAAGTGTACTGGTGCATAAACGTCACTGCACTGATATAAAATAATCATATTGATAGCAAGACAAGAGATAAAGAGAACAGTACAACTAATATGTAATGTAATAATATGAGCAGACTATGCTAGTATGAACACATATATAAATAATCAAATCTCATTGACTGCAGCCTTTCTAATCGCACAATTTAATCAACCCAACTAATAATGTTGTCCTACTGAGTGGGTGCACGGTGAATTATTATGCATGTAAAACGAACAACTGCCCTTTTTGGAGAAGCTGGGCTGAGCTCTCTTCCCTAAATAGGTCCATAATTTCACCCACTTTTTTTTTAACATACTGTGCGCTTCCGTTAATACAAATAGCAGGTCCACATCATAGACCCTCGCCGTCTTTCAACATATGATTCAGCACATTATTTTGGTCGGTTACGGTTTAGGTTCCGCACCTGCCGATGTCCCTACATTGTCTGCATTGTGTCGGCAGGTGTGCATTTCAACGCCTGGGCACTGTGGCTCTGTAAACGTGAAACATGAGTAACATGAAAGTCAGTCATTTACATTTTGCTTTTGAAGTAACACGGTTTTTTTTTCTCCACTAACAAAAGCAACTTCTCTTTCAGTAAAACAGAGAAGCACGCATGCACCTCTGGTCTGTGGTCTGTTTGTGTGGCCGGTGTTTGTTGTCAGTTTTACTTACTAATCGTGACCTTATACAGCACTACTTTCTGCTTTATTAACATTTGGAATTTGTACGTTTTAAGGTTCGTCTTCTCATCAAAGAGAGGTTTTTTCAATGATGAGAAGCTTGTATAATGTTTTCTGTGTTTGTAATTTGAGAGGTTAGATGTATGAGCGTCTGCTTTTTTAAGTATGTGTGTGTGTGCGCGCGCGGTTGTACTAAAGTGTGTGTGTGTGTGTGTGTGTGTCTTTGTACTGAAGTAAGTGTGTGTGTCTGTGTACTGAAGTAAGTGTGCGTGTGTGTGTGTGTGTGTGTGTGTGTGTGTATGTGTGTGTGTTCTGAAGTAAGTGTGTGTGTGTGTGTGTGATTCTGTGTACTGAAGTAAGTGTTTGTGTGTGTGTGTGTGTGTGTGTGTGTGCTTCTGTGTACTGAAGTAAGTGTGTGTGTCTGTGTTCTGAAGTAAGTGTCTGTGTGCGTGCGTGAGTGCGTATGTGTTTGTCTGTGTGCCTGCGTTTGTAATAGTTGCTGACAGATTGTTGGTGTAAGATGACACCTGACCCATTTATCGGGTGTCTGTGACGCGTCTTCTCTCTCTCTCTCTCTCTCTCTCTCTCTCTCTCTCTCTCTCTCTCTCTCTCTCTCTCTCTCTCTCTCTCTCTCTCAGCAATGGGGAAGGCAGGAAGCGGACCCTGTCTGGCTGCAGCAGTGACTCAGTGAGCGGGGGGCTGCTGCCTCCCATCCCACGCAGGGTCTCCTGGAGACAGAAGATCTTCCTGAGGGTCGCGTCACCAATGAACAAGCCGTCTGCATCCATGCCTGGTAACACAATCTCCCTCTCAAGCAGCTCAGAGAAGAGGCAAAGAATACAATATGCCCAGCCTGAATAATCCACAAGTGCATGGCAAATGAGTACAGGGCAAAGGAGGAATATTTGATTCTCGTGTAAATGTACTAGTCTTAAAGTCCTTGCTTTTCAAATTGCTTGAGTACAGGCTTGAAGGGAAAGAGGAATTTTCCCCACTTTATCCCTGTCAGATAAACACTGATAAAGGGGCTTGTGAATGTGAACCTCCTATCTGTCCACATGGCCAGTTATCTTATCTTCAGCGTAGTATATTTCTTAGTTTATTTTAAGAAGCTTAACACATTATCTAGCAGGAAATGAACAACTCTTGAAGTTCCACTTTCCTTCCCCTGCTAGTTGTTGACTTAGTCTCTGTCTGTTATTTGGTTTGTTGCTGGTCAATTAGCTTTGCAGTGGGTTTTGGTGTTGCTGTAAACACTGTCTACTGTGTTTGGGAACAGGGTTATTAGTACAAGAGCTATAAAGTTATGTAGAGCTGCATGGTTGGTGTGAATCAGAAACACTTTCCCCGGACGGAACTTTGGTTGCATTATAATTGCTCCGATTCTAGAATAGAAACATATAGGCATATAGATGTCACAAGTTATATAGCAAAAAAAACTGAAAATGTGTGGATCATGCTGTAGAACAACAAAATTGTACATCATGCTATATATAACGGTGTAATAAATGCTGAGAACTGGATCTATACGCTTGTTCAATGCAAGAATAGTATCCCAGATGAAAGGTACTTTGCATGCTGTATTCAGGCGTATTGCACAGTTGGAATATTGCACAGGACATTGCAGGGTAATTATCTGTGAAACGTGTTTCATAGAACATATAGCCATTGCTCATGTAAAAAAAAAATGTCACTTGATAAATATACTGTTTTTCCTACATGTACTTTCTATTGATGTTCTTTTTTGGATGTGGTGTGTTTTTAGATGGCAGGGAGCTGTTGCCTCTCTCTCCGTGTGCTTCAGAATCCAGCCTGGATCCTTTGGGACGCCTGCTGCCACCGGAGAGGCCTAAGAGGACGGGGGCCGACTACCGGGCTCTCTGGAAGACTGCCATCCACCAGCAGATCCTGCTGCTGCGCATGGAAAAGGAGAACCAAAGACTGGAGGGTGAGCTGCCGTTGCTTATGTGTACATAAAGAAAATGAATGGCCCCCAGAAAACAAATTGTGTCGTTTAGGAGCACAGGAATGACAAATATGAAGATCATGCTGTTTGTCCTCATGCTGGTGGAGACAGACAGACGACCCCTATAAGCGTGGGCAGGGATAGGAGGCTCCTTGCACTGTCATTTCCGTTTATTTTGACAAGTCAAATGTTTCCATCTTGGGTTTGAGATTCTGGAGCCTGGCTATATTTAGAGCAAAAATGTGTTTGGTGTTGCATAAACACACACAAAGGGACACATGCAGACACACACACACAAACACTCAGTAGGTTTAAGGTCAGGTAAAGGAAAAACCAACAAGAAGTGTTCAAATAAAACAGGATATACTGTAGAATTAGGTAATGTTTCTCGTGACTTAGGTTGTTCGGGGTGCATCCCAAAACCCTTTTTTTCCCCTCCTCTTGCCTCACAACCATTTCCCGTTTAACATGAAGTTAACAGGCAGTAGGAGGAATGGAGTGGAGAAGAGGAAGTGGGGGCCATTTGGGACAGTTAATTAGCTACAGTACTTCATTATCAAAAATTCATCTCTGCAGTAAAGCAAATCCCTAGGTGTAAAATCTAAAACTAATGTGTGTCAGTTTAATGCAAACCCAGCTTAAACAATAAACAAAAAAAATCCCATTATATTAACTTCTTGCTCTACAGGAAAAGGAGGATATTCAGTTAAAGGGAATTGTTTTTGCTTGGGGATTAACCTGCTATATGTAGTCTTTTATATTACATTATGTTATATACCAACACATTTCTTTCCCTTTGTCTGTTACTATGACACCAATGCTGGTCTGAGGACCTAACTGAATAACCCTTTCAATAGAAGGTAAGCCATATATGAAATGAGCCCTTTGGGATCAAGGCAGATAGATGTTGTGCATGATTTCAGGTGTTGGTTATTATATTCATTCAGCTGCTTCAGTCTGCATGTCCAGGGACTCTCATACTTTATGGTGCCATTCGTGTCTTTCATCTTTTGTGCTATGTTGATGTAGCTTCTCCGATGCCTCCAGCATAATACGGATGGATCTTTGGTGTAAATGTGGGTATTGTGGCTTGTGGTTTACGTGGAAGGTCTTTCCAACGGCAACTGGTGACAAAAAGGTGTGAGGGACTGTTTCCATATTCATAACCTTCTGTTTTAACAAAACAGAAGCACAACTCTGTTTTGTTGGCTTTGGTGCGTCAAAATACTTTTCATTGACTACTGTATATGATATTTTAAAAACATTTTATCTCTATTTATTCCATTGCAGCGAGCAGGGACGAGCTGCACATCCGCAAGATGAAGCTGAACTACCAGGACGTGGGCCAGTGCTCCAAAGAGGCACAGGCATTGTGGGAGAAAAAACTGTCAGCGCCGGGCAGAACCACTGTCCTGCAAGACCAGGAGCAGATGTATCGTACACTCTGCCAAGGTGAGAGATACGTGGGTATTCGCTTTGCTTTTGTGTGCAAGCAAGTGAGAGAAATGGTTTGTGAAGACATACATGTATCTATAATTCTTCACACAGTGGTGCATATGTGAAGTTTTGAATGGAAGCATATGTCCTCTCTGTGTGCAGGTGTCCCCAAGGGCAGGCGCGGGGAGGTGTGGTTGCTCCTCTCCCATCAGAACCGGCTGCGTCACCGGCTGTCCCAGCGTCCGCAAGCCCCGGACATCCCCTACCACGACCTGCTCAAGCAGCTCACCGCACAGCAGCATGCTATCCTGGTGGATCTAGGTGTGTGCTCAATTGTAGAAAGAAAGGGGTCCTAACAGTCATAGAGACCTAGATAAGAGTCATGGAATTGACCTGTTTTAAAGTTTAGACATGGGAAAACTATTCAGGATAATGCATGTTGAGGAAGTTATAGAACTATTAGCATTTGTGTTGTAAACAAAAGAAAAAAACGATGAAGGTCAATTATAAAATGCTCCTTTTTAAAGGAAGTGTCAGCGCTTCTGGAGAATGCTTGTTGTCAAAAATCACTTTTTGGCAAAAACGTGTATTTCTCCCAACGATCGGCTACCTGTCCGTCCTGTGTGTGCGCTGAAAAAAATATTATCTTTGTCTTTCCACTCAGGCCGGACCTTCCCCACCCACCAGTACTTCTCAGCACAGCTGGGTGCAGGGCAGCTCTCCCTCTACAACCTGCTGAAAGCCTATTCTCTGCTGGATACAGAGGTACATGCTGCCATTGTGTTTCCTTCCCTTCCTGCAGTGGGTCGCTGTGACACCAACCATAGTGTGGTGAATGACATGAAATCTGTAGTACATGTTTTGTGCTCATTTTTATTTTTGTTTTGTACCTTGCAGGTGGGCTACTGCCAGGGTATCAGCTTTGTGGCTGGTGTGTTGCTGCTGCACATGAGCGAGGATCAGGCCTTTGACATGCTGAAGTTCTTCATGTACGACCTGGGCATCAGGCAGCAGTACAGACCGGACATGGTCTCCCTGCAGGTCAGTGCATCAATGTGTGGATGGACAACAAGAATAAGGGGGATATCGTTACTATGTGCTCACATTTCAGCTGCAGAATCCTTTACTTTTCATGCCCTGCAAGATGATTTAGAGTTGGACATAAGACATGATTACTTTTTGCACCAACATTTTATTTCAATTTTAAATTAGAGACAGATTACATCTTTCACCAGACTGTTGAATACAAAAAAATGTGGTACTGCAGGAAAAAAAGACGCCAATAATTAAAGCCACTATTAAAAAATATATTCTTTACTAGGGTCCTCCCCACTGGTGGTTTGGAAAAAGACACTGTGGTAGGCAGCAGTGCATGCCAATGCACCTCCTCTAAAAGATCTGACCAAGGGACACTGAGATTAAACAGCAACATATAGACTTCTTCAGTTTTCAAAAGAATTCTCTCATTTCTCTGTCAATATAAAACCTAGCCTCAGAAGAATTTGAGCATGTTAAGTTCACAACAAAAAAAAAGATCTACAATCACATCATCAGACTTTCAGTTTAAATGTCATAGAATACGTACAAAACATTTCCACAACATGTTTATCGGTATGCGAGTAGCAATCACGCTGGGCTTTTACTTTATCGCTTTCATCTCCCTGCTGCGAGTGGGCTTCTGCTGCTGCTGTGTGCATTATCAGTTTGCGTGGGCAAACAGTAGTCAAGTGTCTCCACCTCTTATTCAAACCACACCTGCGTTCCTGCCTGCTCTGTTAGCTCCAGTTAAACATCAGCTGACCAACACGCCGGGGGTAAAAGCATCAGCAGGCGTGGTAATGTTTAATCTGCTTCAGGTAACCCTTTAGCCCGAGCCGTGGCCTTTCTTGGTTTCACTCCACACACTGCAGCGCTGTGTTCCTGGCAGACTAATCCAGGGGTTGTAAAGCAAAGAGGAATTTGTTTTCCGTGTTTCAGTAGTGGTTCAGTACGAGGAAGGAGGAGAAGGAGGAGGTAAAGGTATTTGCTTGTCTTCTTTGTAACAGCCAGGAAATTGTAAGACTGATAACAAGTCTAATTTTAGCCCGAGCTAACTTCTGCTTCTCTTTTCTGCGTGCTGTGTGAAATGCACTGTAGCATTTGTCAGGAGGATCACTGTAATGCATTGTTGTTAGAGAGTTAGTACGGCTCAGTTAACGTTTGGCCTTGATATGTGCCTTAGCAAGTCCAAACAACTCTGGTTATAATATATACAGCGCTCCCTCCCTGGGTAAAGATTAATTTGTCAGCTTGTAATTCTTAGATTAGCCTGAGATCCAGATATACAAGTTTGTTCTGGCACAGCATGTTTTGACCTGTCAGTGTGTGTGTGTGTGTGTGTGTGTATAGCATTTGTCTAACTGTCTGTTTATGCCTGTGTCTTGTGTAATCCCAGATTCAGATGTACCAGCTCTCCAGACTGTTACACGACTACCACCGTGACTTGTACAACCACTTTGAGGAGCACGAGATCTGCCCCAGCCTCTACGCAGCGCCCTGGTTCCTCACTCTCTTCGCCTCGCAGTTCCCCCTCGGCTTTGTGTCTCGCATCTTCGGTATATATATATTGAGATGAATAGCCCCCACTGTGTTTGCTCACACACACACACACACACACACACACACACACACACAGACACATGTTCATCAGTACAACACTATTTATAAAAGAGGATGACATTTTAACTGGCCTTTTAATAATTGCAGCTTGATGTGTTTACAAATGTGTGAAGCATTGGCATTTCATATTGTTGTGATTTTTTTTTTCCTCCCAGATTTTGTATTCCTCCAAGGGACGGGGGTGATCTTTAAAGTGGCCCTCTGTCTGCTGAGCAGCCATGAGAAGGAGATAGTTGAGTGCGACAGCTTTGAGAGCATTGTGGACTATCTGAAAACTACTCTTTCCTCCCTCACTCCAACACAGATGGAGCAGACCATTGCTAAGGTACGGGGTGGGATATGCAAACCATTTGAAGCTTGGTTGCAGGTTTCTAGATAATCAAGAACGATGATAATTTTTCTGTATCAAACAAGTAGTTAATACAATAATAAGATTTGTAATAAGGGTATGTATAATAAGCTACAATTTCTTGTCATTATTTTTTCATGTTTTATTTCTTCCTTTCAAATCAAATGCCTTTGTTATTTATTTATTTGTATTTCCTTATGGAAAACTTTTAATATGGACCAAAATAAATGAGTACTACTACTACTACTACTACTACTAACAGTTTTTGTACAAAAACGGAGTTCTATGGCACGGGGGAATAAAAAGTGTGACATCTTTTGGATACACAGACAATAGGCGTTTAGTAAGATGGGTTCATGGTTGGGTTTGGTCATTTCATGGGGGATTGGTTAACACTTGAGAAAAATGTATAATATCATCACATATTTCTTTAAGGACTTTAATGGCAATCTGTCTCACTATGTAAACGGATTGTTTTTCCAGGTAACGGAGATGGACATAGCTAAGCAGCTGCATGCGTACGAGGTGGAGTATCACGTACTGCAGGATGAGATGTTAGACTCCGGCCCGCTGCCCGATGACTCCGACCGGCTCGACAAAATAGAGAAGACCAACACCCAGCTGAAGAAGCAAAACATGGAACTGCTGGAGAAGCTTCAGGTATCACACTCACGAGACCACTCTTCAATTGTAACGTCGTCTCGTCCGAATGAGTGGGAATCATTTTGTAAAACAACAGTATAAAATGCAATGATGTTAATTATTTTAATGTCTAATTTTTTGTTGTAGTCATGTGGGGTATTTGAGTTATTTGTCAGTTAATAAATGCCTTTTTTTGTCAACACAGCTCTCTCACTCATACTATGTTTAAAAAAAAACACAGAAGTTGTTGCTGATAGTGCTCCAGACAGCCCATAGATGGCAGTCAAACACAAGTTAGAAACACAATGAAAAATGACAGCAACACAAAGAGATTGAAAACAATGTTTTCTTCAAACACTCATTTTCATCACTAGTTTGTAAATCAGTGGAGTGGAACTTGCATAGTCAGATGTAATAGTTCACATGTTAATTAGGAGCAAAGCAGTAATAAGCTGTTCCTACGTCTGATTTGCCGAAAACTTTCTCTCTTTCTCTCTAGGCTTATTATGTTGTTATAACATTTCAAAAAGTCATTGGCACTTGTTAAATGTGGATCCTGGCTTCTCTGTGAAGTACAGTCCAAACTACATTTGATCACACTTTTGTTGTTATACTAGCGGGGGACTTTGACCTGAGTTCTCCAAATGTGTTGCTTTCTCTGCTTTTTTGCTCACCCTCTCTGTCTGCATCGCTACACTGCATATACCGAGGTACCAATGTGTCTGTGTCCCTCCCCAGGCGGCACGGCAGAAGATCCTGACGCTGGAGACCAGTGTGGAGAGCTTCCTTTCTCGGGAGAGCAAAATGAAGCACATGATTCGCTCTCTGGAGCAGGAGAGGGCAGCTTACCAGAAGACCATCGAACGCATGCGCTCGTGCGTTCCCCCAGACGCCCTGACAGATGTGGAGATGACCCAGATCAAAATGGGACCCAACGGGAAAGCCAAAATTGCAGCCAAGAAGCCCTGATGGCAACCAAGGGGGGCCTGGCTGCCTCTCGGGGGCAGACGCACACAGAGGGCAGAGAGAGACTGAAGTGAACAAATGGGAGACTGCTGTAGTGGAAGGCTGCCGAGCCACAACCACAACTACTGTATTGTTTTAGCCGCCGTACACAAGAGTAGCGGCGTTTTTGTAAAATGTGTGATGTCTTGAGACGGTGCACACTGTAAGGGAGATATCAACATGATATTTTGTCAGCATGTAATAAGAGAGGGTTGAGAGGATGGTTTCGGTTATATTAGAGACCATCAGTGCATCAAAGCTGCAGCTCAGTCTCATCTGTCTTCACTGCCAGAGTGAAGGTGAGCTCAAGATGCGCAGCGTCCTTCTCTGTCCACACCTTTTTGGTAATCAATCACATGGGAGAAAATGTTGTAGATTTGAAACATGTGAGAAATGTGTCTGCCTCCACAAAATGTTTTTTGAGCACTGCCTTGATATATTGACTACAAGTAGCACCACAAAAGCAGTGAACAGAAGGTGCCTGTGTCGGCAAACAATCCTTTTGGACCTCAGGTTCAACTTATAAGCCATTACCAGTGTGTGTATGACCCTGGAGATGATAACCCATTGTTTCGGGTTTGTTTTTGAACTTGTGTCTGTAATGGAAACTCTTCCTCAGAGTAATCGCATTGCTTTGTTATTTCCCTTTTGCACACTTTACATTTTTTTGCGAATGTAATTTCCCTCCCAAAGATCATTCTGTTCTTCACAGTGGGGACATCTTGGTGCATGTCTGCCACACATCTGTTGGGCTTTTAAATTTCACCTCGTTTGCTCGTCCTGCAGCACAGCACCACTGCCTGCCTTCACATTATGAGATCTTCAGTGGTTGCACTTGCTGCTTTTTATTTAGTCTCTTAAAGGAGGAAGTGTTTCTTCCAAAGCTCAGGAAGGATGCGAGGTCGTCTGCCTTCTTGCGTTTCCTGTGTGACTGACCGCGGTGTCGCCTCGTCTCGGCGCCGCCTTTCAGACACTGAAACTGAATTCACGCTCCCCGGGAGGCACAGAGAGAAAACAAAACAGACTTAAGGTCGAGGAAGGGTCTGAATGTACATCGCATGCTTCTGTTCTAAAAATAAGTCTATGAGATTATTGTATAGCGCGTAGCAACATCCTCTCTTTCTGTAGTTCTTGAAGGTGGGACTTCAAAACACATCTGCATTTGCATTGCTCTTGGTCACATCGTGGGCACACTTTCATATTTGCTGTGAAACTCAAGTGTTTTGGTGAGTAGAAAGGCCTGGACAAGTTTCAGTTCACGTTTGAGTCCCTTTTGAGACTGGGTAATACATATAAAGTATATGTACACGTAAATACGAGCTGTGCAGTTAACAGGCCAGCTGTATTGTTCAAATGAGTGTCCCTGGCTCTCTACTCAGTTTTGTTTTGTCCCACCTCCGTGTCTGACTCACCATTGCCATTTTCTGATTGAAAGCAAAACAGTCTCTGGCTTGACTCTTGCCTTTTATAAAACATCTCTACATTAACACCAAGGTGAGGGCTGTCTACAAAGAAAAACAAGTCCTCGCTAAAAGTGTCCATCAGCCTTCCTGTCCTTGGGCGGCAAGTTGTGGTGAACACATTTGTGTGTTTGTTTCAGTGTAGAAGTTTTTCTTCTCAGACTTTAGCCTGAGCAGACATATCCTATTGGCTTACAATGCAGTATGTTTGTGTTTAGCGACCCTTAAAATGTGTATTTGCATATACCCCAAGCACTTGCCTGCTTTTGCCTACCTTTGCCTATGTTTAATAGGCCCATTAATTAAACAGCAGGGAGTCTCTCATCAGTTCAGAAAGTGAAACTTGTCTAACAACTCATTTGGAAATCTGTCGAAAGGATGTCCTGTCTCTCTCTCCCTGCCTGTGTTTGGCCTATCTACAGTATTTGTGCGTCATAGAAGTTGACTATTGAACCAAAGATGCAGGTGTTTCTTAAAGATTAATGAATGAATGAAAAAAGTTCAATCAATGCATCCCAAAATGCTGAGATCCATTGTGCGTTAAAATGTGATAACCGTTTTTGTCACTTCACCTTGTCAGCTTTCTTTTAGGTTTGTACAGAAAATAAAAACTTTTAAAATATTGGCATCAAAAATGTACACAAAAAAAAGACCTTTTGCAGGTTTGTTTACTTGCTTTTTTCATCGTATTCCTTTGTGCCAAAAGTTAACGACGGCCTTTATTCTCTTCTAATCGGAGATATTGGACCATTTAGTCAATATCTATTGTGAAGCTCATGCTCGTGGTCAGCGTAGGGTCTTTATTTTTCATCAGGTGCTCTGAGTGCGGACTGATAAATGGTGCTTGTGTCACTGTGTTTCAAGGCAATACGCTTAATTGCTTTTCTTCTGTCAACACGAGGGCTACACACAAGCAAGGAAACTGTCTTGAATTCTAAAATAAACTACACCTTGCCTTGTATTCTGTCTGCTCATGTTCAGATGTATTTCCCCTGCTCAGTAAGCTCTGATAAAGAAACCATGTTCCTTTTACACGCTAACACTTCAAGTGCGAGAAGTAGCCCGAAGCTAAGCCCAGCTCTGTGTGTACACGATTATCATGGAAAAGGCCATCGTAGGCTTAGACAGTTTAAGAGAGTCTATTTAAAGGCCCTTTTTCAAGAGTTGTACTTTTGTTAACGCCTTGGGCAACAAGAACTTCAGGTCTGCGGTGGGACAGAAAAAAAATTATTTGTTAAATTGCATCTTTTTCAAAGTATCTGAAGCATTTACCCTGGTGTACATTTTTGAATTACTATGATTCATAGAATTAAATCAATATTCTCCACGTGTGTGACTGATGAAAGAAAAAATGACAGTAAAACGCCCTGGCTGTTATCGAAACGAATGAAACAAAGATCAATGTTGTGCACACTGCAAAGTCAGTTTGATGAAATCACTTTGATGTACTGTCGGCCTAGATATGTGATTCCCAATGCACTGTAGTACAGTAGTTGTAGACTTTGTATGATAAGTACATTAAATGCCGCCAGCTTCCTTTCACAAATATGGTAAAGAAAACAATGAGATGTAACTTAAAATGTCCTAAAAATGATTTCAAAACCACCACTACCACGCCAGAACCCAGACAGAACCTAAACCCCTGTTAAAACCTTAGGGGAACCCTGTGAACCACAGTGAGAGCCCAGCTAGAGCCCCATCAGCCAAGGGAGGGGCTTTTGAAAGATAGCAACCGGTAAGACCAGTCATTGTTTTCCTAGGAGGGTCTTACCGAGAAAGGACTGTTGTTGAGAGTGGTTGCTCTGATCAGCCTGTGCCAAGCCTGGAGCTTGTCACACATAAGACACACACACACACAAATGACCGCCAACGAGAGAAGCCTATCGCGCGCTGAACAAAAGGGGCCACATTCCTTACGTATTCCCACACGAGGTTACATCCTGCGGCAGGGGGAAGAGTGGGATGCTGGGAGTACGCTGGGGAATCAGGCCCGAAAACGACACTTCCTTTTGCCAAAGGTCTTATCGGCTCTGTTTGTGTTCTGTTATGTGTGTCTCTCTCTCTTTCTATCCCTCTCTCTTCATGATCTTCATCTTTCAATCCATCTCCACCACCTCCCACTCTGCTTCCCCGCTCTCCTCATCCTTCCCATTGGAACTGTGAGGCTTGATATGGTATAATATTTTGTGATAATATTTACTGTCTTCTTGTGGAGCTTGCAGAAGAAAACGCAGCAAATGCAGATGTCCACGAATTCACAAAATAACAAGTAATGATACTTAAAAGTATCATCAGTGGTTTATGCAGCCAGTTCTCTAGCCTATTGTGTGTGTGTGTGTGTGTGTGTGTGTGTGTGTGTGTGTGTGTGTGTGTGTGTGGGCATTCGACCATGGTCTCAGCAGAAAAGGCAGTGTGAGCTGGTTGCAATGATGAAGTAAAGGGGTAGAAAAGGGTGAGTGGAGGAGGAGCAGGAGGAGAGATGGTTGGAAAGGGTCCCTCCTGCCTTATATGGGAATTCATACTGTTGCTCCGCTTGTGGCACTGTCTAAGTGCTGGAGTCGGTTCAGTAGAAAAAACACTGGGCTACGGCCCTCAGTAGACAAGTATAACAGGTCATGGAAAATCTATGCAACGGCTCGACTTCAAACTTTGCAGCACGATTATCTGAAACCCAAACCAGTAATGTGGTTGGAAGGCCAAACAAAAAGAAATATTAAACAACTGCAGAATTACATCCATACAAGTAGCACCAGGCTAGTAGTCGCAGACAAGCATTGGAAGTTACTGAAGTAGCAGCTTGGAGATAAGGGTGATGGAGGTTGGAGAGGGAGAGGGAAACAGCTGGAGGGGTGGGGGAGAGACTCAGGTGGGCTCGGTCTAGTCCAGAGAGAGGAGTTGGCTCCCCTGAGGCCAGGAACACACACACACACACACTCAGACACACATCACCGCATCTCGTAGTTTAGCTGTGCCATCTTTTCCCCCTACCCCCCTGACTTCGCTGATACACCGGCTGCTCTCTTTTCAAAGCTCCTTCCTCCTCTCTTTCTACTCTTAAAGGCTCTGAAATGAACTCTTCACTATATCAGCCTTGGATTCCAATCAGCTATATCCTCCGCACTGCACTGTACTGGCATGAAAAAGCGTGCGCCCAGACAGACCACAACACACACTGACATGTTTTAGTAAGCGCGGTGACAGATTTGCTTCCTACAGAGTGCTTTGCTCTCTCTGTACCTGTCATGGATGTGGCTGCCAGAGGGGCTTATAGTAAATGGTCAGAGCCAAAGACGGCAAGGAAAGGAACGGTATGGAACTTGGCAATAATATATCCACAGAAGACACACAGAACTAAACTGAACACACACACACACACAGGCAGATGTTTGTATGGTTTTACTTGAGAGTAAACATAATTGACATAATGCATTCCCTAGCCCCTTACCATCAAAATGTAATGCCTAACCCAGACTCTTTTATTAACCCTAACCTAAACCTAATTATTACCTGAACCTTAGAACCTAATATAAAGTAGTATATATAGCCCTTTAAAGACCTGTTCCCAAGTGAGAACCAGCCAAAATGTCCTCACTTTCAAAAATGTCCTCACTTTTCAAAAGTGTTGTTAGTACAAGTACACACACACACACACACACACACACACACACACTTCCTATCCCGAAGGCTTTAGTCCAGTCCACTCCTTTGGTTCCTTCCTTTCCACAGAGAGCAGGTAGATCCACCACCAACACTGCCTGGAGAATCTTGTGATTAATGCCACGCCTGTCATGTCTAAACCCTGTTCATCTCTTTCCTGAAGAGAGCCACTCTTCCTTTTGCTCACCTACCCCTCCACCCCATCTCAGTGGCCTGGCAGACACTACTCCAAAAATCCCCCCGGGGGCCAGCTGCATGCAGCACATGCCGGGGAATATAGCCCTGGCTTACCTGATCCAATGCTTCATTCATCTGTACCGCCCTTGGAGGCCCTGAAAAACAAACTCTGTATTCTTGACAAAAATATATGTAGGTACACACTACACACATGCACTTTAAACTGCCGCAGAGGTGCTGCCCACACTCTCTATTCCCCTTTGGCCTCTGTGCTCCACGGCCGTGCGCACACACACACAGACATCTCGGGCAAGGTAGTGACACGTAGTGACCAGGGGTGTACATGGATATAGATCAATATATTGCTTCATTGGCGAAAGATCGAATCGTATCCATGCAACGCCTAAACATTGATACATATCGCCATGTTTAATTTACGCTTTTATTTTGACGATATCCTTCAGGTCTGTGCGTTACACTATTTCCACTAAAAGAATGGATTGTTTTTCATTCATATATCTGAGAAGAGCTCATAAATAAAATAGTAAAATCATATTTTAGTTGCTTTTCTTCAGTTGCTGTGAATGTTACACGTTGTGATAAATGAGCATATGATATAGTCTCATATCGATTGCAGGCCAATGAATCGAATCGACTCAAAATCTTATCGCGGCAGATTATGTGATATCGGCAAATATTGTATCGTTGTCCAACGAATCGTTCCAATATCGTGTCGTGATTACACCAGCGATATAGTAGTGACACTGTAAAAAAGAAGGCCCCTCAAATAGTGAGGTGAGGCTCACACACTGTAAACAACAAGAAGATATTACTGAGGCCATTTTCCACCTGGAGATCCCCGCCTCCCCCTCGACAAATGTGACCCAAGTCCCAGGTGAATGGAACGTTTGGGAGTGGAGACTTTGTGCCTGAGCCCCTCTTCTAATCACATTATCCACTGTGCTCTGCCCGGCCCACATCACCTCAGCAATGATTAAGACAAACACAGGCGAGAGAGGAGGAGAAAGTCACAGCCAGAGACACAAAGAGAGTGCTGGCAGACTACAAGGAGGGGGTGGTCAGACAGACAAGGAGTGAGTCAGACAGGCAGGCAGATATCCTCCTACATGTACTTCCGTCCAACAAAGGTGCAAATAATATGTAAAAGATCCAGTATAGTCAGTATTCGAGGTGACTTTATCTGTTATGTGTTCAGGGGGTTAAGCCCTGTAAGACCTGGGTCTACAGTATATGATGTCAGCGATAGGGGACCGTGGGCGTGAGGTAGAAGTTGGAGGGGTGTACGTTCTGACATCATGCAGTGTGTTTAGAATATGCACTTTCCACAAGGCCACTAAGGGTGCAAACACACAAAGACGAGGTGGTCGAAGCCGAAAGCCTGCGTGTACGTGTGACTCAGTGCACTCTGGACACATTCTGACGTCAGCCCATGGAAACTTGATGAAAGCAAAGTGATTTGTCCAGGCGAGAGGCTGCCAGAGGTGTAATCGTCCACCACCGCTTGCTCCTTCCAAACAATAGTTTCCCTGAGCATCTCTGGGGTTTTGTTCAAGAAAAACTCCACACGATCAAGGCAGAGATGTACAGTATGATTTGGTGATGCACAATTCTCCCATCCCTTGTTCCTTTTTTTTTCTTTTTCTTTCGGCAAAGCCACCCAGCTGTTCCAGTGAGCACGTACTAACACACTGGGTTTTACTATGCTGATCTGACATTGCTGAAGTTGGTGGGGGGAGACAGCTGTACTTATGTGGCCCTGGGCGCACCCGTCATTTTTCCTCCATCCTCCCTCTCTCTCTCTCTCTCTCTCTCTCTCTCTCTCTCTCTCTCTCTCTCTCTCTCTCTTACATTGTTTCCAAAACAGCACCACACCCTATTATCATTTTTGCTGACCTAATTTCTGCCTAATGTCTTACCAACCTGTCCATCTATCTTCCCTTACTGTGTGCCACCACCAAGATAACAAAAGAAAAAGAAAACAGTATTGTGTTGGTAAAAAGGCTGAGTGCTCTGTGCTAGCCACTCAAGATTTTTTCTTGAATAGACCATCTCCAAATTGATTCAAGCTGGCCTCACATCTAATGGTCTGTGTGGGCTCCAATGTGAAGCAGGACGTAATCAACACCCTGTGTTTTCCGATGTTCTTTTGGTCTGTCATTTCATATATTTTCTGTTTCTCTTTATAGCCATACACATTCTCAGTGCCTTCCTTCATTTTTTTCCTTTCAGGGTGTCATCATCATCTGCTCCTCCTCATCATCATAAAATACTTTTGCCCATTCTCCTCCACCCTTAGAACTCCCTGTTCCTGTTCCTGTGATACTATCTGTGTGATACTCTGAAGTTTGATTTCCCACTGAGCGTCATTAACCTTTTCTCTCTCCTCTTGGTTAAACCCACCGAGGACATTCTGATGTTTTTTGAGACTTGGTTGAGCGTGCTGCGCTCACTCAAGTGGGATGGGGGGCTCATAACTACATCCTTATTAGCCAGTGAATTGATACTGTAACAGCAATTCTCTGCGGTATCACAAACCAATATTTCCTCCTGCCTTGCTCTCTGTGTTTCATTTTTTTTTAATCACAAAAACCTTTTGCGTCCGTGCACAGAAGAGAGATTGCAGAGGTGTCAAAGAAAATTACTGTACATGACAGCAATCTCACCTCACCTTATCTGTCATACAGTAACCCGTGGTAGACAAGAATACACATGCCATATTGTCACTGTGGATGCAGTCAGGTACCCAGTACAACACTTTGTCGTTTCAAAAGATGCTTTGTGCCTTTCCGGGGAGGGACACCTATTAATTTTCCAAAGAATAAATGAAAGAGTGTGTCGACTTCCTCTAAAAGTGTGTCTAATCACAATGAGTGAGGTGTAATTAATGTTTCACTGGTGAGCTGTGTATGTGCAGTATAGTTGAGGACCGTGGGTGAGAGGATGTAGTGTGCGGTCTCTCTAACAAGCTCCCACTCACCCCAGTGGAGGCAGGCAGGGAAGGCTGGAGTGACTGCGAGGCTGTTAGAGCAAGTGGGTTGCGTTGGACGTGTCCATGTCTGTGTGTGTGTGTGTGCGTGCGCGCGCATGTGTGAATCTGTGAGTGTTTGCTTGTCAGTGAGTGTGTATTTAGTGTGCGAGAAGTGTGCATGTGTGTCCTTTTGTGTGTGCTGTACTGGGATGTGGAAATTGAATGGAGCCTTTCAGTTCTACTGCTCGTCTCCCCGGGGGTGAGAGACTGGTTGCCATGGTTATCCTGGAATCCTGCCGCTAATGGGTGGGAGTTTGTGTAGCTCTGGCAACCTGGCCTGTCTAGGGTGGAATACGTGTGTGTGTGTGTGTGTGTGTGTGTGTGTGTGTGTGTGTGTGTGTGTGTGTGTGTGTGTATATCAGGGGGTGTGGTTGGGTGTAGGCAGCATTCTAGGACACAGGAGGTCACATATGTGAGAGCACAAGCTTCCATTCCTGTACGCTTTTGAACGTACAAACACAGACCCGTGTACTTTTTAAAGATACACCATAGCTATCCTGCATTCAAAAAATATCAAATGCAAGCTCCATGTCAAATCAATAGCGATGTCATAGTTTGAAGAGGATTTGACTGTCTCTCCCATATAGCCATCCACCAGTTCTAAAATATTTCATTTTACTCATCCCACAAAGTCAAATTATAATAATCATGCAGTGATGAAATAATCTTCCACCATTACTTCATTATTGCTAGTGCTAAAACATAATGCAGTGAAATAGTTAAGCCCGGCTCTCCTGTCATCCCCATTACCATCCATTTACCCTCGGGCTAGTGGGACTTTTAACTGGGCACATAGACCCCACTGAACAAGAACACAGTGGATAGTGGATAATAAAAAACCCACACAAAGTAGATTAGTGTAGGGAAGAATACATGCTCGCTAAGTGCTTGCTACACAATCTCAGATATGCTTGTCCACAAAAGAGTTCCACTTAACAAATATGTGTGCGCATCTAACAGAACATACTAATTTGGATGCATTATTCAAATTGCATGATGAATTTTGTGCTCTTTTGTACAAGAGAATGCATGCCTGTGATATTCAATGTGACCAGCTAATCCTGGTTTTCCTATTCCCATACAGTGTTCTGCTGGAGGGGATCAGTCCCTGCTAGTCACACAGATGTCTTGGCTCCTGTTCCTCTTGGACCACTGATCCATACGTTGTGTGAACCCCCCAGTGGATTTAAAGGAACTTGGCTTAGGAATTTTGCTCCCCTCCATTCCAGTCATTATGTATGGCCAATTCTCTGTAGCCTGGAAACATTAGGAAAATGTTTCTCTTGTACAGCATCCAACTTGCATAAAAATAGAAATAAAAGAAAATGGGGTGCTGTGATTAGCATCACGCATGATACTTTCAGTGTGGGCTGTGGATGAGAGACAAGGGGCCCTGGGATGAAATGATCTGTCAGGAAAACTTGCTGACTGACAAGTTTGATGTGGTCTGATGCATTTTTTTGTCTTGAGCCCCCTTTTCGGAGCAAGGCCATGTGAAAAAAAAAACCCACAGATCCCCGCAAAACGCAGTGAGCAGAGGCTGAAGAATGTGGGCTGGACTTGTGGTCAAATTCAGCGAGTCATGGGGGGTAGAAGGAGTCTGTAGATCCACCCCCTTGATCCTTAGCCCAGATTTATGCCGAACAGTTATATAATTCAATAAACACTTCCAACTCTGTTGCTGTTGCTGCAGCCACAGGCCATCTAAGAGAACCGCATGATTCACTTGTATCACTACCAACTAATTACAGAGCAATTGGGAAAAATCAAGCAACTATTACATATTTTTGGATGATGGATGCTGGATAATAGAGGTCTGACTGTATATATTTTCTTTGTAAAACATGGAAATATATCTTTCAGCCTCTCCGGTTTACGTTTGGACGACCACTGACCTTGCTAAATGCTAACTTTGTGTATGTCCCGTTGAGTGAATATCTTATCATCTTATGTAATGCATTCCTTCCTAGTGTGCTGCTGTGCAAGCAGGCAAAGGGGGCAGCGACAGTAATCCTAATAGATTTGCAGTACCAAAAGAAAACAACCACATCCATTTCCTTGCTTTTCCTCCACCAAAATCCAGGCAACCTTCTAACCAGGTCACTTTAAGAGTTTCCTCTAATCCTTTATTTTGCATGTTCCCCCCTCTCCCCTCTCCCCTCCTCTCCCCTCCTCTCCCCTCCCCAACCCCTTGGCCTTTTTTGAGATTTCCACTCACTAGCCCAGACAGCCTTAGCCTTGACTCGGGGCCACCCCATGCTCTCACTGTCCAACTATTTAACTAACCGCAGTGAAACAGCTTTAATTTCAGCCTACTGCTCAGCCTGGCTTGCATGCACCATCGCTTGGGGGTCTTTCTGGAAAGCTGTGGTATGGGGCCCAACAGGCCAGGCAGGCAGACAAGGGAGAACAACAGAGCTGGGCTGTTGGATCTCAGAGACCCCCAGAGACACATATGTCAGTCAGGGAAGCGTCCCTCAGGAGTCGTTCAGTTAGTTATGGCTCTTTTAAATGCTTTTCTGTACCTCTGCTCGATACATGGAGGTGAGAGTTACGGGATAGCCAATCGCCAACAGCTGGATAAAAGCCCCCGTTTAAGACTCAACATCTTTCAAAGTGTGTTGAGAGTATTTCCTGCTGTGTTTTTCTTCACATGTCAACTTTTGGTTTGACCTGTTTATCTGTAATATTGTAGCTGAAAGGTAGCAGACTTAAAAGAAAGAGAACAGGACCTTTGTTTATGGTGACACTTGACTCTACTAATTATATTGTATGGACATTGGGAGGTGGTTAAACCCTTGGCCTGGCATTGCTCCGGTTACATAATTGTTCTGAAAACCAAGTTTTCAAACAAATTACTAGTTATCCAAATAATCGAAAAAAGACAGTGGATTAACTAAAAATTCTTAAACTGAATCGTAAACAGTTGCATTTTTTAGAAAGTTAACTTAAGTCAAAGATGAACGTGGAAGTAGCTTTACAAGCTTAGAAAAAAAGTCATTGATTCATTCTTGTTCGAAATGTGCTAAATTGCTTTTCTTGCCGAAATTTAGTTTGATAAGATATACTACTGTATGTATGTATGTAGAATAAATATGCAGCTTGAGCCAGCAGCTATTTAGCTTAGCATAATGACTTGAAACAGGGGGAAAGAGCTAGCCTGGCTCCGGCCAAAGGTCACAAAATCCACCTTTCAGCACCTTAGTTTCATAGCCAGCAGCCCAGCATCCAATAACTCCCTGAAGGGACTGTTGGTTGCTTGGCAACTGGTTTTGGCCAAGAAATAGTTCTGCACATGACCCTTTGTGATGGTGAGATGTCGTTTTGACACTTTGGATTTTGAACATGTTGAACAAGGGAGACACAGATTCCGGTACACAGTGTACTGACACACCCTTGGGTACACCTAGCCCAGTAAGGTGACAGGATAAACACTGGAGGTCAGCAGAAATAAGATTAGTGTGAGGTATTATGGAGAATATAGCCTTGGTTTCTTAAGCATGTCGGATTGCTTATGTGGTTGCCTTGCAAAAGTCTGGCCTAGTAAAAATAGTTCTTGAGTATATTCTACTGTATAACCAATTGGATTGGAACCCAAAACTGAAAAATAAGTGTTTTTCTCCTTATCCTACAGCCTACTTCAAGTTGTGAACCAAGTCTAAGGTATAACAAAAAATGAAGGGTCTGTGTTCCAGCAAAGGTGGATGTGTGTGTGTGTGTGTGTGTGTGTGTGTGTGTGTGTGTGTGTGTGTGTGTGTGTGTGTGTGTGTGTGTGTGTGTGTGTGTGTGTGTGTGTGTGTGTGTATTTTTGCTGACACAGACTGTGGATTTGTCTGGATGAAGGGGAATACATTTATGGTTTTTGAGGAGTGAGGGCCCACACCAGCCACCCTAGGGTCTTGTTATCCTCTCCTATGCCTGTGCTCTTGGGGCGACTTTAATGAATACTCCTGCTCCAGCCCTCTTCTGGCTCCAGTCAGGCTATCTACAGGGCTGATTCCCCCTCCTCCCTGACTGCTCCTGCCCGCACGGCAGAGCATGCAGGTCCTTCTGCAGCAAGAGGGAAGACTATAAGACAGAGACAGCGAGAAGGCTAGGTGATCGAACTGAATAATTGATGTCCAGAGTTTGCTCGGGAACACCTCAAGAGTTTGTCTGAACACAAGGACCACCATATGTGCACTTGCTCTTGTATAGATTTGAAATAGACAGTGCTAAGGTGGTGTGTGGGTTAAAACTTTAGCACTTTACTACCTTATATGTAATTTTATATATAAAAAAATGAAGCACAGATATTTGCTCATTTCAAAATGTCACTGATTATTAAATATCAGATTATAACTGGCATGAATATAAATGATAGTAAACAACATTGTGAAAGCATTCCCATCGACTAGACTGATGATAGCCACCAAGCGTCTCAAATGTGTACAACTGACAGGGCCAAGCAACAAGTTAAGGGGAACCTCCCATTGCCTCTTGGGTAATGGGAGTTGAAGCAGTAACGTGAAGTGAAGAAATGTTCCAAACACGATATCTCTCCTTTATGATATGAAAAACATCTCACAAATGTTCTCAATAATAGTGCCGAACACTGCAGCTGAACTTAGTTCGAGGAAACATACCTCATTTATGAGGTCAAGTGAGAGATGATGCAACAGCTGTTGGTAAACGTTAGGTTTTCAAAGGATTCCAGACACATGGAGAGTTGGTCTCCAGACAAAGTGATGGAAATGTCCCATAGCAAGAACTTCTCTCATAATTTATTATTCAGATGCAAAGTGTATACATTCAACTACATTTGAGTCAGAATATAATTAAATGGAATAAACTTTGTCGCGACAGAGGGGATTTTTTCCCTTGGGCACAGTGCTTTGGTGTGTTGCAATAACAGTCATAAAAGAAACATGAAAAGCATTCGTATTGATAGACGAACATCAACATTTCTCAGAAATGTGAAAGGAATATTTGACATTAACAGAACAACAGCTTTAAAAATACAATGACAAAATTATTTCTTTAGAAGAAGCTAACTGCTAAAGTGCTAATGTGCGTGTGTACCAATTGCACTATAGTACTTGCAGTCCTATACCTGATTGCACAGGTTTTAAATAAAGGAAGAGGGTATATTTAGAGTCTGAAAAGATTCTTCTGCACGCCATTTTGTGCATGCTAACACGTTTCTATTTAATTTGCACCTTTGAGTTTCCAAGCCAGGCTGTTAGACCATACCTGATGATGCTAACCAGAGTGGCCCAATAAAACATCAGCATGTTGAGTTACAATAGTGTATGATTCCTGTTGCATGGGTCTGTTAGTCTTAAACACAAGCACAAGTGAGGTGTTCCTTGTCATTTTAGGACACGGGGTAACAGCACAGTGTGTCTGCATGCACACAGTACGTGTGCCTGTGTGTCTTTTAAATGTGGAGGAAGGCTCAGAAAACTAACACTCCTGGAATGCCCCCTGCAGAGTGAGGACTTCGGGGTTGGATGTGTGTTTATGGGAGCGTTTTGGCAGGAAGAGGCAGGGACCCGGTCCAGAATAACGGAACAAGAGTGGAATGTGGTGCAGCAGGGAATATCCTGAGTCAAACACAAGGCAGTCCTGGGGTATAAAAGGAGGAGCACTTTGTGGCAATACTTTTTATAAACTACATTTTTTTTATATTAAGATAAATGACACCCAGCACCCCATTTCTTGTGTGAGGCAGACAACGCAGCACGGATGCCTGCCATCGGTTTTCTATTTGACTCTTTTTCATTTCAACACCACAACTAAATTAGAAGACCATGTCCCATGGAATATCTTTTTCAAATCCTGTGACTCATTCACTGAAAATCTCAATCCAAATGTGAGAGCCTCAACTGTGGCGGTGTTTTGGAGTCACAGTGAATATGAAGTGTTAGTGTTTCTCTTCAGGCTGTGCATTAGGCCGCATGCCACGCACCTTCGCCCACATGCCTCCCACGACCCAGCGCCCGTATATAGAGGGCAGAATCTGAGCCCAAGCTGCAAGCAGGCAGATAAAGACAATCTCATTGATGTAGTCGCAAGCACACTGGTAAAAAGAGACATTCTCTGACACAACCCTGCTTGCGTTATACCCTTGCTACAGAATCAGATTAACTACAGCAAGAAAAATATTGCGCTAGGGCTGGAAGGCGTAGAGTCAGCTTTTACATACATATGAAGCAGTTATGGTGTGTCTGTGTATGTGAATATGTGTGTGTATGTGTACGTGGCCATAAACACATAGGTGGTTGTGGGGAAAGACCTATCACTGAAACATTGATAAGCAGCTCAATCCATCAATCCCCCTGGGAGCCATGTCTATGCTTGTAATGACAAAAACACACTGTTGAATGACATGTTCCACCCACTATACACTTTACAAACTACACGCAGATCATGCGTTATGATCATTATTTTCTTGTGTGGAAACATAAAAAGGGAAAATGTACAACATGAACGTCTCTCTTAGGAATTCAAAGGGCATTTTATCCTACCTGCATGGTTAGCTCGGTCATGTTTTTTTTTTTCTTCAAATAGTGTAATCCACACAATCAACTCCACACCACCACCCACATTACACCAAAGGACATTTGACACACACACACACACCAGCAACATTTTTTTGTGCTGCATCTCTTTGCTAAACCTGCCCTCAGAACAGAAATATCCCACCTGCTTTGTCTGTTTTTCTATCATTCTGAAGAGGATTTGTGCAGAGTGGGATGAGCAACAGTTTAGTATGAGCCAGGGTCAGGCTGGCTCGTCTCACTCACTCTGCCCTTTTTTCCCCAACTCATATGCCTTCTCTCTTTCTCTCTGTGTTACTTTTTTACTCCCCCCTCTCTCACTCCTGTTCTGTTTCCTCTCACTCTCTTTGTCTTTGCCATTTTCTGTTGCTCCGTCTCTGCCAGACCTCTACTTTACACTCCCCCCACCCTCCCTCGCCTCCTCCCTGAAACCAACTCCTTGGCAACCAGTTGCAGCGTCTCTCAGAAAGGTAGATAGTCTCTCTGTGTGCCACAGCAACACAATGCAAGCTCAAACACTGAGGCATGCTACATTATTAACCAGGAACAGCCGAGAGGGGCTGTTGGGGACAGGATTGTGGACATGAGAGAGAGAGAGAGAGAGAGAGAGAGAGAGAGAGAGAGAGAGAGAGAGAGAGAGAGAGAGAGAGAGAGAGAGAGAGAGAGAGAGAGAGAGAGAGAGAGAGAGAGAGAGAGAGAGAGATAGAGAGAGAATCAGGGGGGTATTAGTCCCAAACTGCTGGTTGTTGCACTATAAACTTCAGAGGGGAAACAGCACTTCCAGCTTTGATTGGACATGCATGGCCGTAAATATAAGCAGAGGGAAACACATATGCACACAGTGTGAGTGGTGTAAGCGATGTAAGAGAGAACGAGAGCGAGAGAGAGAGAGAGACATTTTGGAGCGGTTACATTCAGCCAAATCCACAGGGGGATCAATAAGGAACATCTGGGTCTGGGGTGGACAGGGCGGCTTTTGTTTGCAGGCAGTACATTGGCCTGACACCTCACCCAGATACTCTCTGGGTTTCTACCATGGGAGGAGGTAGAGAGGGACTGAGGGAGGGAGGGGAGGGGAGGAGAAATTGCTGGGGGGTGCAATCGGGGAGAGAAAGGTGTTTGTTTTTCTGCCGACAAAATGTATCTGTTCCATGGCCAAGGATATAATACTGAGTGCTCAAACCAAAACATGTGTAAGAAAATTGGTTCTATTATTAGGTAGAAATCTGCAACTTTTTGTTGTTGTTGTTACTCTACTTTCATCTATCATAACTGTAATAGGCTTTCATTTAAAAAAGGATTCCGTTGTTGAACAACTGTGGTTGGGCTTGGCGATCAGTCAAATTAAAGTGGCCCTGAGGAACTTTCAGTTTGTGTTTGTTCCAGTGGCCCTTTACACAAAAACAGTAGTGTTTTTAACACCCAAGCTGTGCTAAAGGTCTATTCCTGGGTGAGCGTACACGGACAAAGGCATTAAAAAAAAACTATAAAAAAAAATTGCATTCTTTGCACTGATGGTCTCGTTTTCTGTAAAGGCGAAGACACACCGGGCCGACTACCGACCGTCGCCAGAAAATGGAGTCAGGCAGGTTAGTAAGCTCCAGTCTGCCCGACGCGGTCAAAAAAGTGAGAACACACCGAGCCGACTACAAACTTGCCTTGTGTTCTGCGCTTGCGCAAGATGTAATGTCTCCATAACAGTGGGCGGCGCTAATTGGTATTGTGGCCCAAAAAATAAAAAATAAAACCGGAAATGACGGGACAGCTCTCTAGACCAAAACACAGAGCACAGTCATTGTTGTAGTGATAGGATACTGATGTCAGCTCTCGGGCTTATTGTTGTGGAAGAAAAAAGATGTTGCAGGCGAGAAAGAAGGAGAAATCGCCCGTTATCTGCCCTGCGTTCCGAATCGAATACTTTCTACAATATGGTATGTAGAAAAAAGATTTAGGATGTCCCGATTCTTGTGGCCAGATTTAGGATGGTTAGAAGAACCCAGATGTCCTACTTCATCTGGCCAAGATTGTTAGTGTTGAAAACTGCATCCTATTTGGGCGATTCTGACCCACAATCCGGTGCGCACGTGAAGTGACGTCACATCGACGAAGCCTCCATATGAAAACAAACGGGGATGCGTTTTTACCATCCTCACTTCCGGGCTTCACTGATTCGCTAGCCCTCCACCTATCAGATCGTTCCGGTTGAAAGACTGGCCGACGCTGATTTAACATGTTGAATCGGCTGAAAGAAGGAAAACGGCATCTACGACGTCCGACGTCACAGAACACACCAAACAGATTTGTGTCCCCGCCCCCTCCAGACTCTCAGACGATGTCCGACGCCCGATTATCGGCCCGGTGTGTCTTTGCCTTAACATGTAATTTATGATCATCAGAGGAAAAATTTAAACATTTCAGAAATATTTTAAAGTTCCTTGTAGCTACAGTACTTTAAAGATCTCCTATTATACTACTTTTCTGGTCTTAATGTCTTGTTGAGGCTAAATGCAATATATCAGATTAAGTAAATGTCTGTGTCTAATACCTGTAAGCTACCACATTTCATTGCACTTTAAATGACTGATGCAAGTCTTATGGTCCAAGAAGTTGTGCAAATTGAATTGAAGTCCATCCAGTAGTTGAGATATTTCTCTTGGACCAAAACAGTGGACTGACAGACCGAAGGACAGGAGGTCGTGCTCCGAATGTGGCTAAAAGATGAATGATGTGATTTCAATAATAGAGAATGAAATATCTAAAATATTAGCAAGCACCCCTTTCTTAGCAACAAAAAAGTTATTTGGTCAAAAGTTGCATAGCTGGATTGAACAGTAGCCACTATGGTGGAACAGACATCAGGTGGATTAAGCCACCCAAGCCTTTATTGGCTCTCATGTTCTCCACACTCTCTGTGTATTTTATATCTTAGTGCTGCACAGGTATAGGGGTACACTGCAGACTACAGATGACAGCTTCAGTATAACTTTTCCCAGATCCCTAGAAACCAGTACTTCAGTTCCTCAACACTAACCAGACCCAACTGTGTCTGTGTCAGAAATCCCACTATATTTAATTTATAGTGCACTACGTCTTCCCTGAAATCTTCCCATACTAATTTGTAATCTGTCATATTACTAGAACATAATTGGCTAAGGGTGTACCTGTAATAGTTGGGGTGCCTGGGGATTCATTACCTGGCTTGTACTAAGGCCTTGGGAATGGATACAACAAAGGAAGAATTAAACCTTTAAGTTTTTTGCACTGAGTATTCAAACTCAGTGCAACAACTATTTCTCAATTGGATCACATGGGGGAAAAAGCCAAAGTGTGTGAACAACACAAACAACAAATCTATTAACTCCATAAATCAATTTTCATGCTTCATTATTGACCAAAGATCTCAAATAGTTATTGTATGTTTAAAACATCTTTCAATAAAAGTCAGAAATATGAAAGGGGTTTCTATATTGTATCGGCAGGAAGTTTCATATACAGTAGCCTTGACTGGGATGAACCAGCGAGCTTCAATGGGTCACGGTGACAAAAAAGTAACGTTGTCTATTTTTCGTCAGGTAGTCTGAGTCTATGGCAGTTCCATCCCCTAGCATGCACACACACACACACACACACACACACACACACACACACACACACACACACACACACACACACACACACACACACACACAGACACACACACACACACACACACACACACACACACACACACACACACACTTTATGTTCCTGGAGAATAATGCACTTTCCTCAGTCTGCTCTGCACTTTGAACATGGAGAAATACACAAATGTTGAAATTGAGCGACAGAGAGAGCTAGGGGGAGAAAGAGCACAAACAAAGCCAGGGAAGGTCTGAAATGGCAAAAAAGTGGAGGAGATGAGAGAGGCTGAAGTGGAGAGAGAGCGGGGAAAACTAAAATACAGCGAAAAAGAGAGTTGGAGTGTGTGTGTGTGTTTTGGGGGTGGGGGAGGGAGAGAGGAGGAGAGAGAGAGAGAGGAGAGGTAATGAGGCCAGTGACTGGCTTTACACCTCGTCTCTGTGGAAACTAATTGGGAGAGAGCTGGAGGGCACTAATTTGAGCACTCTGCTGGGTAAATGTAGTGCAACGAACTATGAAGGGTAAATCAATGTACTACCTCTGCCTACACCTCGCTTTTTCGCTCTTTCTCCACCTCATGCACACACCCCTAGCCCCTCTTCCATTATTGTTTCCTAATAAAAATTCCATTGAATTCAACTATGCTTGTGGGCATAACGCTATCGACCTGGGTGGACATCATGTGTGCTGATGAGGTGCAGCTCACCAGAGAGAAGTTCAGCTTGTTAGCCGGTAAGAAAAAAAATCTGCAAATCAATCCATCATAGCCGCACCATAAAGGGGTCAGCTGGTGCCATTGTTCCTACTGAGCTCAGCCTCACTGTACACACATAAGTTGTAGTACCGTAATATCATAAAAATACATTTCCCATCAGCCTTTAAGGTGGAGTCAGCGTTTCTGAAGAATGCTCGTTGTCAAAAACCCCTTTTTGTCAAAATCTGTGAATATCTCCTCACTGTACCCGTCTACAGAGTCTAGTCTGTGTATTAACACTGGATTGATTTCAGTGTCTGTCTGTACTGTGTGTCAGCGCACACACAGTACAGACAGGTAGCATCATGAGGAGATATCTGCTGGTTTTGACAAAAAGTAATTTCGACAAGAAGCATTCTCCAGAATAACTGACTCAAACTGAGATACCTTTGCTTCCCACAACATGCTGAGTGTCAGACAGATGTAATGATTGACACGCAGCAATGCTAACTTAGGAATTACTATGTACAGCGTTTCTGTGAATTCTCTCCCACGGCGGTAGGCTTATGGGAGAAAGAGAGAAAAGGAAACAGAATGTATAGCAGTTACCCCCTGCTGTGAGCCCAAGGGTGGCTGAACAGGGAGCCAGAATTTGGGAGGTCTTAAGGGGAATTATCCTCACCCTTAGGCTAGGGGGATAGAGCAGGCTTTTCAGACTCTCATAAGAGAGGCAGCCAAGCTCGCATCGCCATACACACTGAAGTTCAACAATGCAGAAAGAAAAAAAGGGAATCCATGACTGAGGGAATACCATTTTCAGGGTTGTTTATTGATCAGGTACAGTTGTTCTCATCAGAGCGTTGTGGGCGTTTAAAATATATGTTTGTTTATGTGTCAATTCTTGGAAATATGAAATGAAAAAGGCCAAAAAAAGTTGCTGCCTGTGAGCGAGAAGAAGGCACTACTCTGAGTTATTGTATGTGATTGTCTAACTCCACCTTTCATTGTGCTACTTGGAGGATGCTTAGCTGCTCCGTTCAGTGCCATCTGCCCCCCTCTCTGTGCGACTGTGCCTTGCAGCTCGGCCCCCTGGGAAATAGCTGTGGATAAGTTATTCAATTAGAGGGGCATTATTGGCCCGCTCTCTCTGAGGACAGAGCTGATGATGCTGTGATTATACCGCTCTGCATTCCTTTATGGCTCGGCACTCTCTGTCTTTGTGCGCGCACGCTTGTGCGTGTTTGTGTGCACGCGCATGCATGGACTTCTACACACTTTTGCAGTGTGTGCACGTGCTTCTATAGGTGTATGTGTGTTACTGCAAATCAACAAATAATGTTTGTAGGGTGTGGAGAGGAGGTGGGGGTCTATCAGAGCTGCTTGGGTGATTTCAAATGAGCCCATCTAAGTCTGGATTGAAATACACACATCTCACACAACACATATTGGCTGACCACGCATCGCCTTGGAGAGGATGGAGACGTGCCCCTTCTGAGTGACTAATCAGTGTGAGATAGAGAGTCTCAACAACTCCCACTGGCTTTTCATTATCAGCTCACATTTTTAAATATTCCATCGCTGTAGTAATGATTTGAAGGTGGATTCAGCGATTACAGGCATGTCGCTGGCTAATGTGGGCTGGTCCGAACCCCTTTGTTTACATCCCCGTTTACAGAGCCTAGACTTTGTATTAACAACAATTTCTTTTTATCGATTATGAGGAGATATTCACTGATGTTGAGTGATTTTGACAGAACCGCTGACTCCACCTTTAAGTTACAGTAGGTGTGTCACCATATGATTGCCAATCTTGATTCCCTGATAACAGTCCTTACCGCTCCGATTCATATTGGAATCAGGAGATTTATTTTTGTCACCAGAATTCTGGTCAGAGCCACAAACCAAACCGCTTGAGACAAAGAAATGGAAGGATGGACATCTCAGCAGGCCAACACACACACACACACACACACACACACACACACACACACACACACACACACACACACACACACACACACACACACACACACACACACACACACACACACACACACACACACACACACAAATCCAAACACATTCCCTCTCTGCGGACCAGTGAGGTGGTCTTTAAAGCGCTGCCATGATGGGGCTGCCCTATCTGCCCAGTGCAGACCCAGATGCCCTCCCGGGGGACAGGCTAGAGGGGAGCAGGGCAGCGGGCCTGAAGCCTCATCTGCTCTGCCCAGAATACAAATAGGTCAGTGTGTGGTGGTGGGAAGGGAGGGAGGGAGGGGCACAGGGAGGGACACACATACACTGACCATGAACAAGAAGGGGTTCTGCCAGCTGAATTCCTCCATTGGCCATGATGGGAAGGGCCATCTGGTGTCAATGTGGGGAAGTCAAGCAAACTTGTGAGAGCACACACATTTACACCCCTAACCCCCCACCACCTCTACATATACAACCGGCACACACCACACACATGCACGCATGCATGCACACACTCGCACACACACAGCCACACACACATGCAAGAACAGACACAAACACACACACACACACACACACACACACACACACACACACCAACACACACACACACACACACACACACACACACACACAGCAGACATGATTTTGAATCTCTATGAGATTCGGGGCAGCACATGAACATCATGTCAGTAACCTTTTGCACCGCTCAGCTTAGATACGCTAAGCATGCAGCTGTCTGTTGCTTGACTAATGTCCACTTGATGAAAACATCCTTGTAATGACGCAATGTGTTTGCTCTTGCATTTTTGCTTGTCGTTGTTCATTATTCATGAACCGTCTCCTCAGTTAAACCATAAGACAGTCAAACTTAGGAAATGTGAAATAGAGACGGTAAGGAACACTTTGAAATAGTGTAAAGGAAACCGAGAGTGTAACTCCAATGGTGTAAAGCCAACTCAATATTAATGCTATTATACTGTATTTCAAGTTAGATTATTATTATTGGAATATTAGTTTATTATGTATCAATGTATTGCAGCTTTTTCAACAAGAAACGCTTCTGAAACCTGGATCTAATTACTTTTACGAGGATTTCTACCTTATTTAGAGTGCCATTCCAAACACCCCTGTTCAATGTTCAATCCCTGTTTTGACCCCAATTTTATGACTGCGGTCTAATTTAATTTTTGCAGCACCGTGCTCAATCTTTAAGATTTCTCCTGTTTTGGACATTCCTGGAAGTAAGAAAAACTTCAGCCCCCAGCTCGGGTAAAAATAGACATTGTTTGGCTGTGATGTAATCCTGAGGCCGTTATCCTAAAGTTTTCTTTCTGCTGCGGGTGAAGGCCCAACGTATCGCTGAAAAGGGAAACAGATTTATTTTGGCTAAATATCAAAACCCTGGCCTGATGAGGGAAGGCCTGCACAGAGTAAATCAAGTACAAAATAAGCAGGGTTGAATTATTTTCAAAAGCCAGCATGCTATTACAGAGCAGGCCCGTGGCAGCAGCTCACGAAAAGAAAACATTCTGGCTTTTCCATCAGTAAAATTTCTTGTTCGGAATATCAGCACCTCTTGGTAGATACATAAACTCCAGAAGGACACCAGTGGCATTACATCAGCCTGCCGCAGAAGTGCATAGAAACATGTTCACCGGTGAGAGTTGAAGAGGTCTGGATAAGCACTACTGTTCATGTACAACTTTGTGCTGATGTTACAGACGCTAAACTATAAGTTACAGAGATGGATCTGGAACCGAAACCTTCGAAATCACATTAACAGGGTTGCTTGGAACAAGGAACTGATTTGTCTCCCAGACATTCACATCCTCTCACCGCGACGTGGCAATTGAAATAGTCGAGCCTTTTCCCTCCTGCACTTGCATTAGCTAGATAAGTTCTGCACCGTGGCTAGCAGATATCTCGAGCATCCTTGTCTCCACCCACAACCAGTCTTATGTCTGGCAAAAAAAAAGATCATTTTGTTGTGCAGCAATCTGCGTCGTTTTGATTAACACCCCCATTCTACTTCCTTGGCGTGCCCCCGCCTCACCTCTCTTTCTTCCTCCTACTCCCTCCACGCACATCCATCTCTATGATTATTTAAACGGGTGCCAGAAAAACACTGTGACCCGTCTAATTTGGGCTGTGTGAGAGCGTGGAGAGAGGAGAGGAGAGAGAAGAGGGGCCCTGCGATTTTCCACACTCCCTTTTTACCGAGCTGGGGAAGTGGCGGGTGAGAGAGAAGCTGTTGCCATGGCTACCTGCTGGCAGCTTTCTGTCCTTGTGTTTGGAGAGCACTGGCTGTTCCCTCTCTCCCCAACGCCTGGGAGAGGGTGGAGGGAGGGAGGGATGAGAGGGAGAAGGAGGTGAAGAGAAAGGGGGAGAGTTGGGGAGGGGTCGAGCTGCCAACAGGGAACAACGAGAGGTCTCCCCGCCACAAAACCAAAGGGATGCTGGCTGGCAAAAGGAGCAACAAAAGAGCAACACTGTGGGCTCTGGTGGCCGATCAGCCTCTGCTTCACAAACACACACTCACACACACACACACACACACACACACACACACACACACACACACACACACACACACACACACACACACACACACACACACACACACACACACACACACACACACACACACACCAGTGTTGATGACAGGCTTGACATCAGTAGGGGGATGTGGAGGAGTGGCAGTAGATAATTGCTTCAATACTCCCTGCCACACAATGCAGGTGTCTTCATTGCGATGTGAGTATAGGCTCATGTCTCAGCCACTGCTCACTGTATCTACCGCAAAAAAAACCCTCACAGCAACACAGAGTAAACCATGTAGATTACAGTAATATAACTACTACTTACTACTTGCTGCCACTTATGCCATGCTAAACCTCAGGGCCGTGCACAGACATTTTGGGGTGCAGGGAGCTCAAGCAATAAAAATGGAAAAAAGACACTTTTTCAAACATCAAGTTTTTTCAGGCGAGGACGAGTTGCAAAGTTAATTTGAGAGTGCAGGGAATGCGGAGGACTTCCTAAATTGATTGAAATTGAAATTTGGACTCTGGGGACACAAGGGCATGGGCTCAGGCCCCGCTTGGGTCCTATCTGTGCACGTGCCTGCTAAACATTCATCACAAAGCTGTCCACTGCAGTTGGTGTGTTATTTTTGTTGAAGCCTGGTATTTCAATTACAACCTTTGCATGGCGTTCGCTGCAGCACCTTTTGTGTGTACCTAAAGTTTCTAAGGTATTTCAGGATGGCTTCAGTGTCACAGGCTCCGCCCTGGGTCTAGCCACCCAGTAAGAGGATCCAGGTAATGGATAGCTATGGAATGGACCTAATACGGAGCTAGCAGTTTTAAAACACACACATCTCCTTGTTACTTTCCTAGCTACCCCTTTCCTCCTCTTAAGCTCAGGCCTATAGATACTTTGTCAGATAATCCAAACTATTTTCGTCTCTAAGCACCTTTTTCTTTTGTCTTAGCTTATTTGCAGTGAGGTAAATGTGAGAGGCTTGCTACAGACCCCCCTGCAGCCTAGAATGCGTCCCTTACGTCTATCAGCGTTTGCTTGTATACACAACTTTATTGTGTGTCTTTGTATTTGTGTTAAAGTTCATTCTAGGAGTGTGTGTGTGTGTGCGTGTGTGTGTGTGTGTGTGTGTGTGTGTGTGTGTGTGTACGTACGAGAGCTTTGCGGTTGCTATTAGACACAGCGTGCAGAGGCTCCGGTGGTCATGCTGAAGAGCCCACCCCCCTCCCCCGCCCCCACTTCCCCCTGGCAGGAGGCTGACCTTGGCAGGGCCTGACAGAGAGTTGGCCTGGAGGGGGATCCACGGAGCTCCAGGCCAGCCCACTGAGCCAACCCACTCAGTGTGCAGGTGTAGTGACGCCTGGACAAACATACGCACACCACACACACACACACACTAGACCAGGGGAGGCCCCCAGAGCAAAGCAGATGTCCCAATGCTCCGTTTTTCTGTTACCTTTCTTCTGGTTTTCTCATGGTCGCTCCCTTTTTATCTCCTTTGCTGGTTCTTATTTTATCGGCGATTTCCCTTTCCTTTGTAACTATCTTACTTAGAATTGTGTTTTATTTTTAAGCACAAGATCATTTCAGATATAGCTTTCATGTCAGTTTGATACACCAGATAATGTTGCAGGCCATGCTGTACCGCGTAGGAATCTACAATATGAGTTGATGACAGGTGCACATGAATGATTAGATGTATAAATGTACTGTATGTATGAATCAATTATTTACTCCCAATAACTCTCTTCACCAGTGTTCATAATTATAAAATCCATGTAGCAGAGCATTGAATGACATTTATGCACCGCATCCACTTCCATGTCCAAAACCCTCAGTTGGCAGCATTTACTGATGCAATTCAGCAATCTGTTGAAACGAGTCAACAAAGTTACATTCAATAACAAAGTCATGAAGGCATTGCATCATATGAGCTGTGTCCCCTCTAAACGGGAGAGAGAACACAACATATTTACTGTATGAAAGAGGAGAAAAGGAATGCATGCATATTCGCCATTATGACAGGAGATAACAATTTGTAACAAAATGTGAAACTACAGAAATAAAGAGGTTACATAAATGGTAAAATATTTGACTTGAAAACTGAATTATAATGCAAAAAAACTATTAAAATATTTTAAATGTTAGGACAGTTTAAAACAACAAAAAAAACAGCTAATTTGATGAATTCTTCAGCTCACCGATGAAGTTGATGAGGTATTCGGCTTGTGTTTTTTTGCGTACTGTCGCTTCGCTTGAATATTCATTCTTCACTGTACAAAGCTTTCAAGCATCCATTTACTGAATGGACAACGTTTCTCTGTGCTCTCTGAGTGCTGCTGTGCCCTGTGCTGTCATGACATGCACCATTCCATTCCCCAAGGTTTTGTCAAAAGATAGAAGATATGATGCACAACAGACGGCCAGACAGTACTTCTGGGATTTAAAAAAATAAAAATAAAAAAATACTTGTGAAGCTGAGAACAAGCACTCCTCATGTTGTGTACATGGTTCCTATTGTGCTGGGCATTTACAATGGGACTCGGAACACACGAGATAAAGAGAAGCTCCAGAGGTGAGCACTTTATTGCCTAGAAACCATAGCGGTCTGACAGTTAACAGACTGTATATGTTCATGTCCTTCTTACTTTCAAGGTTTCCAGTTGATTACTCCCTGACAGTTTCTGCTCACATTCATGTCCCTATTCTTTCATTATTTTCTATTCAAAACCAATGCATTAGTTATAAATCATATTCCAATGACTCCTCTTTATTCAAAAGGGAAAGGAAAGGAGAGGAAAGGCATAGAAAATATAGAGTCCCCCTTCTCTCCCTCCCTCCCTCCTTCTCTCCCTCCCTCCGTGAAGTAACAGGTTGTGTTTAGCTTCTCTCTGCTCTCTACTTCCTCGTCTGGCACGTCTGTTCTTTCAGTCCAGAGTCAGTTCTTTACATTTTTTTTGCTAAGATAAATAAGGCTTCCTTTGCGCTGTCAGGATTTTCGCTGGCTGAGTGTTAAATAGATTCTGTAGTGTGTGACTAAATGATAAATGTCGTTATGATAATTTGATGAGATTGGGTCAGATGATGCAAGGGAGAAGGGTGTAATGATAATGCTCTTCTTGATGTCTTACAGCTTTTTCATGCAGCTCCGCAAATGATCTCCCTAGACGCCCACACCGTCTTTGAACTGCTACCACCCCAGGGTGACGCGTGAGCAACCTATCTCGGTGTTTCGGTGCTTATGTCCCAGGTGTTTAAAGATGGAGTCAGCCAATTCCGGAGAATGCTTGTTGTCAAAATCACTTTTAGTCAAAATCTGTGAAAATCTGCTCAAGATTCACTACCTGTTTGTGCTCTGTGTGCGCTGTAAAACATTTTTTTTCTAAAGTGTTAATTCACAGCCTATAGGCACTGTAAACTGGCATGTAAGCAAAGGGCATGTAAACAAAGGGGACCCACTGTAACTAGCAATATGTCTGTTAACAGAGCCGAGGCTGTATTAACATTGGATTTTTTTTCCAGCACACACAGTACAGACAGGTAACGGGGTTGTGAGGAGGTATTCACAGATTTTGACAAAAAGTGATTTTGACAACAAGCACTCCCCAGAAATGATGACTCCACCTTTAAATTATTAGTGATGACTCCACCTATAAATTTCACTTTTTTTAACAAAAAGTGACTTTCTTCAGAATAGTTGACTCTACCTTTAATAAGCATTGGTATGACTTTATCAACCAACCCCCATCAGATACCTTGTTTCCCATGCCTACTCCATCCCTCCTGATGTGACCCATCCCCTATACGCCGCTAAAACACCATCTCCCATCATCCTCCCACATTCTTCCCCCTTCATTTATACTCTTCTCAACAGATCTCCGTAGCTTCCTTCCCCCCTTTTGCCGTCCACAGTCCCCCTCCCCAAAGCGCCTGTTTGCGCTCCACTCCGCCTGCCTTCCTTCAACACATGCCAGGACTCCTGGGGCAGCGGTTACACAGCAAGGATTTCATTTTGAAAGAGCTCCTCGGGACGTCATTATAAGGATCATCACTGACACTGGGCCTTATGGCTGATGTTACATTAGTGTTCCATCACACACACACACGCAGAGCATTTTCGAAAGCGCCTATTAACTTACCAGCCCTCTCATCGCGGCAATCAGATTTTTCCTCTGAGATTGTTAATGTCATATCAAATGTGTAGCCTAATTGACCATTCTCATGTACCGATGCACTTCAGAACCATGAGGTGAATAACCATATGTCTGTCATTTTGAACTGGTTTTGATTGTACTATACAGCATGGTGCAGATTCCCCTAATTGCTGAACACAACAGGCAGTTTGATAGCTGCTACAGTGTGTCAGGTAATGCTAAGAAGAGAATGACAGTTGATTTTAATTGTGTTTTGCAATCGAAACCATTGGCTTCAATTGCCTCTTTGTGCACACTTGATATTTTCATGCAGCTTACCTTCTCGATTTTTTGCGGTTTTTGAATATTTCACTATACGTGCATCTCTTTGCCACAGGTTTATGAGTTATTTATTTTGTTTGCAATGTGTTCCTCTTACATCTGCTCAATTCCCTCTTTCAAAAATCTGAGTGTCATCTTGGAAGGATAGGATTTGTGTATCCAGCATCCTATTGCAGCATCCAAACTAAAAGAAAAAATAAGAAAAAAAGAAAATGCAGTGAGGATTTTACTGTGTCTTCTACAGCAATTTAGTTGAAGTCCAGTTCTGTTTGTTTTTTTCCCCCACCCTAAGAGCTGTTTTTTTCTGGTGTGATTGGTTGGCAGGCGGCTGTGCTCATGGGTATTGAAGTAGGTGTCATGGAAACCAAACACACACACAAAAAAAGCTTTTTGGAGGTTCACTGACTATAGAAATGGTGTAACACTGCAGCCTTATTTCACACCTATTCAATAAAAATAGAAGTGCAACTGATGTAAAGCTCTCAGTTTAAATCGTACTAGCTACAATATGTTAAAAAAAATGTATTCAAACATGTGATCATTAGATAATGATACGTAATATAATTACCCACAATAAAACCCAAAATTCTTGAAAGAAAACACCTTGAAATGAAGATCTAATCAGGCTTATTTGGCTGACTGGTTTTGAAGTCTGCAATTACATCCCAATATAATTCACACCACAGCCAGATCATCCCCTCCTCTCCATTATTCTATCTATCTATCCATCCATTCATTCAACCAACCCCCTCCGTCCATTGGACACCTCGAGCCCCTCCTTCCCACACAGAATACACTTCTTAATTCACCCGCACACAATCACCCATCCATCCCTCTATCCAGCCTATCCAACCTTATTAATATTGTCTTCCATCCCCTTTCGTTCCATGCTCCCGTCTCCACCCAACCACATTATCCACCATTCATCGCAAACAGAAGACATAGGCATACAGTATCTGAAGTGAAACAGAATGAATATTAAGTGGGTAGCAGCTGGACCAGGCTCACTGTACTATTGTAAATAGTCTTCTTCTTCTTCCCCTCGCTCTATCATCTCTGGATCTCTCAATCATCCTCCCTCCTAGCTCCACTATACAGAGTGTGGTATGAGCTATCAGCCATGCAGATGAGTGCTGCTTTCTTTACCTTAATTAGGGCTCCCAGGGGACCGACTGTGGGCGCAGAGCGGCATCAGCCTCCCATACCACTGAGATACCTTTTAATGGAGAAAACCAGGATGAGAACTTACATGGGAAAAGTGGCTTATGCACTAAACAGATGACAATTTAAAAGGGAAATGTTTCAGCATATTATTCAAGGCTGGTCACTTAAACAGCAAGCAGAAATGTGTCATTTTAACTGCAGGAACAGAAAGTGAGACCAACTGAGAGAAGAGAAATAGGCTTGTGGAATATTCATAGGAATAAATTGTCGAGAATTTAGAGTTTAGCTAAATTCACTGGTGCAAGTTTCTCCAGTTCTCCTCCATTAATATTTAATACACAATAGAATAACTTGTATTACTAATTAATACCTTAATAATGTATATGGTTGTACATGTGTGTGTATGTTTCGATTATTCATTGTTATTCTGTTATTTTTCTAAATTAAGATTCCATACAGCTGTAATCATAGGGGTAAAGAAAAGTATATATATATATATATATATATATATATATATATATATATATATATATACAGTATATACTGTATATATTTATACTTTATATATCATTTTTCCCCTATATAATACATAAATAAATTAGCATTATATTTTGGATATTCTACTTGAAAAACGGATCGATTATCAAAAGCGTTTCCATTAATGTAGCCCAATATATATATATATATATATATATATATATATATATATATATGTATATATATGTATGTATATATATATATATATATATATATATATATATATATATATATATATATATATATATATATATATATATATATATAGTCTTAACATTTTAAGCAGTTTAACTATATTTGTAATAAGTAAACAAAACGTTTGCTTATTTAGGCTACTATAAGGTGAAGAGGCGAATCAATTATCCAATTATTAATCCTCAAAAAATGACACACTAAACGAATGGGTTGTTGTTAATCAAACTACTATTGCAACTGTTTGCCTTGCTTCACCTTCCTCTCCGTCCCCTTTAAACGGGGAGGTGCTCCGGTGCTCACCCCCAGCCCGGGGCTCTCCGCTGCGCTCCGGGAGGGGTAGACAGGGAGTTCGGGCTGGCTGAGAGCGGACGCGTCGGAAACCTCCCCGGAGGGGCCCCGTGTAATTCGATGCATGCTGTTAAAGCTTAGAGTATATTGTCTTCCCTTTGCTTATGAAGCCTCCACCCACCGGCCCACCCTACATTTAGCGGATCATGTGACTCGGGGTAAGTCATTTGCAAGTACAACAGTTCTCTGTGCGCTCCCATTCATTTCCTGAGAACTGCCTGAGCTGAGCAGCTGAGAGGCAGAAGGGGAGGGAGCTGCTGCTCACTCACATACACTCACACTCACTCACTCACACACACTCTCACACACACACACACTCACTCACTCACTCACACACACACACACACACAACACACCTACACAAACACACACACACACACACACACACAAACACACACACACACACACACACACACACACACACACACACACACACACACACACACACACACACACACACACACGGACATAGGCAGAGTGAGTGGAGAGGAGAGGAGAGGAGAGGGGAGAGGAGGAGAGGAGACTGTAGAGGACTGTAGAAAAAGAAAACAGTCTCCTAGTCGGATCTGCAGCTTCTGACAAGGTCTGTGCAATTTTTCTTGGTCCCGTTCCTCTGCTGGCTCGCCGCTGTGTGCTTCATTTGTCATGTTGCCGAGCTTTGTGCTTGTGTTCAGTGCGTCTGGTTCAGCTGTCATTTCTCTGTCAAGGCAGATGACAGCTCAGATCACCTATGGCATTGTGTTTGGTGTCTGTCAGTGTCAGTGTGTGTGTGTGTGTGCGCCTGCCGTGTGGGAAACAAGAGACTCTGCTGCTGACTGGTCATGGAACACCTATTGCCAAAGTAAATTCATAAGCTGTCATGGCAAGTTAGAGAAGTAAAGGGATCCTACAACTGGATGACAACGGCCATGAAGAAGCATCCTGACTTTACCGGCATCAGTTGTGAAATCTCTTAATGTCTAACTTATTTCCCTTTTTAAAGAAACTTCACAACATATCAGCTTAGCAGTGTAGCAATAGTGTTATGGAATGAAAGTGACTGCAAGTCTTGGTGAAGGGGGGATATAAGAGTGCAAAGTGAGAGAGCACCAAACTCTCTCTCACTCTCTATCAGCACTTCACGCTGGAAAAAAGTTTGCTGCTTGTCAGACTTCTGTGCATGCCTTAAGAGAGTTGCGGGTGTGCATTTGTGTGTGTGTGTGTGTGTGTGTGTGTGTGTGTGTGTGTGTGTGTGTGTGTGTGTGTGTGTGTGTGTGTGTGTGTGTGTGTGTGTGAGAGAGAGAGGGACAAGCTTGTTTGCTTAACGTTGCCTACAGTAGCAGCTTAGAGACAGAGAAAACCAGGGCTGTTAGCAACGGGTTAAACATTAGAAGGCTCGGGTAGCGGAGGAAGGACACTGGGGGGGAGGTGTGTGGCTGTTTGTGTGTGTGTGTGTGAGTGTGTGTGTGTGTGTGTGTGTGTGTGTGTGTGTGTGTGTGTGTGTGTGTGTGTGTGTGTGTGTGTGGGAGTGTGGGAGTGTTGCAGGGGTGGTGTCTTGGATGTCATCGGCAGCGCTCTCACTTCCAGGGTAATAGTCATTGGTATTGATGGGTGGCTGTCAGAGAGGCAGAGAGCCACCAGGTTGGGGAGAGTGGCCGGGGGCTGGCCCTTGGCTGTTATTTTCAATTACAGGGGACCGGGGCAGAGCTGACAGCAAAGGCATTTGTACATCCAGCAAAAGGGGGGAGGAGGAGGGTGTGTGTGCAGTGGTGGGGGTGTTGGCGAGAGGAGGGGATGAGGGCGGAGAGCAAGAGAGAGCAGGAGGGAGGGAGAGAAGAGTGGGAGGGGGGGGGGATGAGACTCTGGCCTCTGCTCCTGGGTTTGATGTGGAAACTGAGCACTGACCTCTGTGACTTTACCCTGGCGCTGTGGAGAGGCCCTGCCTTGCCTTTGACTGTGTGACAGCGCAAGGGTGTGTGTGTGTGTGTGTGTGTGTGTCTGTGTGTGTGCGTGTGTCTAAGTGGGGGTCTTTTCTTGGAAAAAAAAGAAGAAGAAGATACTAAAAAAGGGGGAGGGAGGTTGGGTCATACCCCCTGCTGCTCGCGGATGTTCAGTGAGCGAGATTAGCGCCTATTTAAACTCTCACTTAAATCCATTCACAAAGAGGCCTTCTCCCTTTGCATGAATAAACCAGCTGATATCACCTCACACACGGAGAAGGCTCTGTTCACCCAACATTAAAGGTGAATAAGAATCTTATTGGAGCTTCGAAACCGGCAACATACAAATATTCCTTGCCATTTAAGACCAACTCAGTGGAGGTTGTTATTAGGAGAGGCTGAAACTGATATTATAATTTCGCAGAGTATTTTTGCCTTAACAATATTTATGACAATATGATAGCATGTTGAGGAATACTTTAAAGTCGTAATTGCTGCAACATTGAACCACATGTCTGTGGTCGAGTTGCCATAGTCAGCGCTAAAGAGAGTGTGGCTGCTGTACGTATGTACACACCAATCTTTAGCACTGAATCTTTAAAGGTGGGGGGGGGTCAGCAATTTCTTGAGAATGCCTGTTGTCAAAATCCCTTTTTGTCAATATCAGTGAATATGTCCTCACATCCAGCTGTCCGTAATGTGTGTGCTGCACTGAACAAAAAAGAAAAAATTTGTTCCCACACAACCTAGGCTCTGTAAACTGGCATGTAAACAAAGGGTACGTAAACATGGAGGGCCCACCGTAGATAGCAACATGCCTGTTTACAGAGCCTATGGCTGTATATTGACAGCCATAGGATCGTGGGGAGATATTCACCGATTGTGACAAAAAGTGTTTTTTTTTACATCAAGCACACTGCATAATTGCTGACCCCACCTTTACATTATTGTTGTCACCCAATGAATCAATGGCTTTAAGCAGCAGAGCTCCTCTCACTGGTGTCTGAACATCTTGCTGTCAGTTCAGTCCTGATACACAGCACGTTACTTCCTTGTTCAAAACATATTAAAAAAACATGAAAACCACAGAAACCATCTTTATGTGATAATGTATGTGAGTTATTAACCTTATAAACAATGTATGTACAAGCTAGTTTCCTACTGAGATGAACAGGAACCAGCAGCAGACGATAC
>NC_137216.1:22938969-23025676 GCF_949987685.1 Ammodytes marinus
ATAAAATTCACAATTCATTTCAGTTTTGTCATATTAAAAAAACTGACACTTTAGTCCGAATAATAAAGAAACGCAAGGTTACTATGTTTTTTATCCTAAGATTTGACATTTTAAAGAGACACTCGAGACATACCTGGTTAAAGTATTCTTGCGAACACAACTTCATTTAATCTGCTTGCGGCATTTACTTTTAAGGTGTGTGACAATGTGTTGTTGCAGAAAACCTGTTGCTTCCACTTATGGTGAGATGAAGAGTAATTTAATACTCTAACACATTATCTTCCGTCTGTCTTTCCTTTCCTCGGGTAAGACGTACATGAGACTGAAGCACGTTTTGTTACTTTGCAGTTTTCATCCTTACAAAAGGGGTATGTTCATCAACAAGGTCAGAACACTAGGCTACAGAACGTGTTTATCGTAACATTCTCTCCCTGTGTGCCCTTCTTCTACTTACTGTCAGCGAGCGTGGCCGCTCTCCTCTCCCCTGCCTTATCATGCTCGCAGTCTACACCTGGCAACAGTTGTCATGCAGTTGGATACTTTTACACAGACACATAAAGAAGCTGAATAGTATCCCAGGTATTTATCCTTGGCCGATATCATTGCTGACTAGGTTATACTCTATAATGCATTTGCTTCATTATGTCTTGGCACCTGCAAGCACATGAGCATCTTATCACGACAGTTCCCATTACCCAATGGACAGTTAGTGAGCATGTTTCATTGTTGTTCAGTATGTTTAGCTGCATTTATTGTTTGAGTGTGCACCTTTTATCAAAAACTATACATGTGTTTGTTTGTGTAAACACACTGACACAGTTGTGGTGTTATATGTAATGTCCACTCAGCAAGTGTTCTACAAATTACTTTCATCAGCGTGTGTGTGTGTGTGTGTGTGTGTGTGTGTGTGTGTGTGTGTGTGTGTGTGTGTGTGTGTGTGTGTGTGTGTGTGTGTGTGTGTGTGTGTGTGTGTGTGTGTGTGTGTGTGTGTGTGTGTGTGTGTGTGTGTGTGTGTGTGTGTATGTGTGTGTGGGTTGTGGGTGTGCTACTGAAGGCAGTGGACTTGAGCTGCATCCGGCGACCTCATCCCCCTCATCCCGACAGGATTACTGACACAGGATCCCCCTGCCCCTGGCAGAAATAGCAAAGACCCAAGGGCAATCCACCAGAATATAGGAACTTCCGTGTGCCTTGCTAGTGTGCAAATGTGTGTTGTGTGTGTGTGTGTGTGTGTGTGTTTGTTTGTGTGTATTTACATGGGTACCAACTCACTAAAAATGGAGCTGTTTTCCTCCCAGGTGCTGGACCTCCTGGCTCATATAAGAACATGATTTCACTGCTCTTCTCTCTCTCTGTTTCTCACTCTCTCACACAGAGCCCCCCCCCCCCATATTTTATCATATCATCTGATACTCTAGATACCTTTTTGTATGTGATGTCTGTGTGAAGAAACTTAAATAATAAGTCATTGTGCATGGATAAAACTATTTGGCACTCCACATTGTTGCTTAGGCCAACACGGGCCTATTTAAAAGTAATCCATTCTTCATTACACAAAGAAACTAGTCCATTTAAAGCAAAACCTCTTACATATAGTTTCGGATTTTGAAACTGGGTCACAAATGTGCATTTTTCTCCAAGCTGCGGTTTTCACCACAATGGAGCTTGATTTGTATTCTGACGTAACGATCGATCAGATCAATACTCACCCTTTGCTCCATACACTCCATTCAGCCTGTGCACATTAATTCAGTGTCCATCTTTCTGGACGTCTCGGTCACATTTCCTCTGTGTCTTTGTTTTTTTTTAGAAAATGCTTAATTTTTCCTGTACATGGCACTTTTTGACAAGCATTTTGTCGGTAACACCCTCCCTTACATTTAGCTTTAAGAGTTGTCCATGCAAGGATCCATTGAGTGATGAATCTCAGATTATTTTGCTGCTGTAGACAGAATTATGCTTTATTTTGTGTTTATTTACATGACGTCAAGAAATGGAACCACATTAGATGTTTTTTGAATTGCAGGCTACATGTCTGAGGGCAATAGATGTCTAAGTATTTATTGTACACCTCGTCAAATTCAACTGCAAGTGAAGCCTGTATAGTATCCGACAGATAAAGGATGACATTCAGTTGAAATTGATGGGACCTGATAAGTTGCCCATGTCTATATGTCCCAGAGATGAAAACATCCAACACATGAACACAAGTGTATTCCTTTCTAATAATAGCTGTGTTCATGAAGAAAGCTGTGTTTTCACCCTGTGGAGATGATTTATTCCCAGAGGAAAAGTGCAGGGTGTTTTGAGGTGAAGTGCATCAGTTAAGTGCATCTCTGGAGGTTTTTAAACCCTAAAGCAAACTTATTTCTCTCTTTTTTTAAGAGTGCATATAAACTGTGGTTAGATGCCATCGTGCTTGTCGGGGGCTAGAGAAGCCCAGGCTCCAGCGAGGTAGCAGCACTCTGCTCCCTTGTCAAAAATGTCCCACAAGCATCCAAAAGACTTGGGCTGCTGCTCTTGCCAAGGAAAATACGGCTTATGAAATGGAAATTCTGAGACCATTCACAGGGTGCCATGAATGATTAGATGAAGAGAAAATTGTCCATCTCAGGAGTGAAGTCTAAGGGAAAGCAAATACTGTATCTCCACCTTGCTCCACACAGACACACAACCAGCATCTTCATTACCACATTTACCTGTGTTGTGCTGTTTGTGTGCATTAAAGGGGAACCCCATATCAATTTAATACATAAAGGTCAGTTGACTCGTCATAGGAAGTGCGACTCAATTTAATGTCATCAGAGGTTGGAGAGTAAAGCTAAGCAGAACTTCTTTGTTAACTTAGAAGTTGAGGACATTTATTTAAACGATGTGGACATTTCTGATACACATCACTCTGTAGAAACACAATACTAAATTGCTGCAGTACAAACATTCACATTTAGGGCAGGAGTTCATCTCAAGTGTTTATCTGAACAGATAAAGAAAACACGTCTTACGAGCTAAAGACAGCCATTTTTTGAATTTTCTACTCCATATTATGGAATTGAGTAAAAAAAGGTTTTAAAGCCATTCAGCCGATTTTGGTAACAAGTATGGAAATTGTAAAACCTCAGTTTTATGCCCTTTGAAGATCATTACCACCCAAATGTTTTGACAATCTATGTTTGGGAAAAAAAAGTGAAGCTATGATCCATAGCTTTTACAGCCTTTTTTGTGATGTAACAAACTCAATCACTTAGATGTCGGAGTACCATATTAGAATTTTGAGAAATGGTCCAGAAAAAAGTTAATAAATAATTTTTTTTAAGGCTTGCTGTAACTACTGTAGTTAAGGCTAGCAGTTATATTTTAACCCCTCATTTGCAACTCCTACAAGTATAACATTGTTGTTTTTTTGTCAAAGCGTAAAAATGTCTATTGCACAACATCTTTTATACAGTCAAACAGTTGTCATAAAAGTCCCATACTGGATTTGGCTAAATATGTAATTTATGCATTTGGCTTTGAAGGGCTGCACTGACCTCTGTGGACTGCAGGTTGAGGACTGTTGAACCTTTGACCACACCAGGCGCAGTTAGCTGCCAGGGTGTAGTTACTCTTTGAGTAGTTACTCTGCAGGGAACTCTTTGAATGGGCTCTCAAGACCAGAATGAGGCCAACAAGATGAGGTCATGAACAGACACAGTTTAACACGAAGCAGACTGAGGCTGAAAATCAGCTGTGATTCATCTGTGGATGTATTGTGTCTACACTGCCGGTCAACAACATGATTTATTTTCTTTTTTTTATTAAGCATATATTAGACCTTCATTTTCCAGGGGGCTAAAATATGTCACTCTGCAGATTATTTTTTTCTTCCTTTGTTACCTGTCTAAGGAACATGTTGTGAACGTAGTCAGCTTTCCCTGCTTTTCAACTTGCTCTGCTGCGTGACTCAAAAGGGCGGAAGCGGAGGAGTGTGCTTGCAGTTGTAGGCTGATTATCAGGCCAATGTGTCACATTGGGGTGTCCAGGGGGCACAGAAGAGGGAAGTGCAGTTGCGGCAAAAAGAAGCCAGTGGCACACACAGGCCAAACACAGGAAATGCTCATCTCGTATCACCTACAGCTCTGTCCCTTTTTTGTGCATTTGAACTTATAGCAGTAGCTAATCATTTGTTTCTGATTTGGAACATTTTGAAATCTTTTTTCCCTGCTGTATGCCTCTGCTTCCCCCCTCTGCTCTCTTTCTGCTAGAGGATTGGACGGGAGGGGGTCTGTTGGCATTCTTGCACCGTGTGCTTTGCGCTCGACCGGGCCTTGGCTGGGGTCCATATCCCCTCTCTCTACCCTCTCTCGCTTCTCTGACTACAGCCCCTCCTCCTCCAGCCCCCAACCCCCCACCTCAACCTCTTCAACTCCCCTTGGTCGCCTCCCTAACCACCGCTCCTGCCAGCAACCGTGTGTGCTCTTCGACAAGCCCCCGCCCTCACTCACTTCTCATGCTATCACCTTCCTTAACACTTCCTCATGTATCTCCCATAATTCATTGCCCTCCCCCTTCCCTCCCTTTCGCTCACCCTTTTCCAGCCTGTGGCAGCAGGTCCAGCCTTTGTGACACAGATGCACCCAGTTGCTCTGGGCACTCGACATGGGAACGCAGCATTGGCGAGGCCGTCTGTTACAGTGTGTTTTAGGGTGTGTGTGTGTGTGTGTGTGTGTGTGTGTGTGGTGTGTGTGTGTGTGGGGTGTGTGTGTGTGTGTGTGTGTGTGTGTGTGTGTGTGTGTGTGTGTGTGTGTGTGTGTGTGTGTGTGTGTGTGTGTGTGTGTGTGTGTGTGTGTGTGTGTGTGTGTGTGTGTGTGTGTGTGTGTGTGTGTGTGTGTGTGTGTGTGTGTGTGTGCATGAGAGAGATAATACACACAGCCAGATACTAAATCAACGTTTCATGAGTTTGTTTGAGCCTAACTTTTTCTTAAACAAAAAAGTGTTTCGTTGCTGTGTGACCTAAGACCTAGAGCCATTTACACTCGCTCACACTCACAACATGCAGGTCAACTCTCTCAGGGTCTTTTTTTGGCTTGAATTTCTAACACGTTTTAGGGGTTTATGTTTGTGTGTGTGTGTGTGTGTGTGTGTGTGTGTGTGTGTCTGCATATGTGTGTTCAGTCCTTGGTGATGTCACTGGTGCATGAGGTCGTTTTGTCTCAGAAGGTCAAAGGCTTTCTGGAGATGGTTTGTCACTTGTAATTGATCCGGATACTCGGTTTAGGGTTTGAGTTATCTGTACATTATCCCTCCACTGCAGCTAGTCGCTATCGTCTCCATCAGCACAGTGATAGTGAACCAAGGGTCATAGATGCGCCTTTGTGGTGGGAGTTTCAGTTCCTTCTTTGAAAATCATTAACAGACGCATACATTAGCACAAACAGAAAAAAAGCGAAGAGAGCAGTAGACACCGACATGTGTTTATTTCAAACATTTGCGCTGCAAGGACTGGCCTCAATCTTCACCTGCTCCCTTAACCTCGTTTTATTTAAAAAAAAATGATTCAAGAGATTTTGATGGAGGATGGGGGGGGGGGGGGGGGGGGGGGTGGGTAGGAGAGAGAAATTAGATGCCTCAACACTCCACTGCCCTCTGCTCTCCATCCAACTCCCCCACACACCTGGGATGGCCATTTCATTTCAGAGTGCAGCAAATGGAAAGGTGATCTTAATCTACCCTGGTTCACTCTAACCCCCCCCTCCCTCTCTCCATCTCCCACACGCAGAGCCTCACACCGCTGATGGACAGCACACTGCCAGTTGCCTAAGCCTGCTACCAGCAGACCACATTAAGTAGATAGAGAATACTGCATACACATTGGTTTAACACCTGGGACAAATTTTCTTCATTGCAAACTAGATGTTCGTTCGTATCATTATCTTTTTTCTTTGTGATGCTGTAGTACTAACTGGCAGACATATGACCCTTCCATGGGTTCAAAAGCAATTGACAGTTGACTTTGGTCGAAGCGGTTTGACGTGACATCTCCAACATGCAGCGCCCCTCTGTTAGCTCATTACTCAGTGTTAGGTCTCTCTCGCTCTCTGTTAGGTCTGTGGTCATTATAGTCACAAGTAGAGGTATGCGCTGGGCATTGATTTCCTATGAAGAGCCTGCCGCAGGCCAGTTCATTAGGAAGGTCATCACAAACCAGTGGATTAACAGGGCTGTAGGCACATGGGGAAAGGTTATTGCTTTGGAGTGTGTGCGCATATAGTTAAGATCAAATGAGGTTTGAAGAGGTCAACTTTTTTGAGGCTAAAAAAAACACCTTTAGGAAAAGTTGAAAATTCAAAAATCCAGATTTTATCTGTAGAGTGATTTTTTTTTTTCCGGAATGTTTTTTTCTCTGTGAGACGGAGGAAATGGTTATCCTGAGGAAAGCAAAGCTCATGTTGTGCCCCTCTTTCTGTCCGCCCGTCGTTCTCCTTCTCCTCCACACATGGCTCCAGGCTGGACTGAGGCTGCAGCTCCACCCGCCCAGCCGTTACCATGGCAACGCTATCTGGGCCTACCAAGACCTGAAGCCGAAGGACATCCTGGACAACAATACAATAGCTACACAGCCAGGGTACCTGAGGGACTAAGACCTGAGAGGCCAGATCTGGGGGGGGGGTTGCAGATTGAGAGAGTAAATCCTCCCTCTTTTCTCTACCTCCCTCGCACACTCACACAGTCAGGATTAGCCTTTTGCTGGAAAAATCCAAGAGGTAGTGGAACAAAACAGCATTGAATCATTTTTTTGGTCGTAGAATTTTTAATTTTTTTGATAACTACAGTATATCTTGAATGGATTTTCTTGTGACTAAAATGTGGATGGGCATGGGACACATGGTTGATGATCTGAGATATGGTAGGTTTAGTTGATCAGGGTACCAGCTGAAGAGGAAAGAGTACATGTCATTCACGATTGGTTGAGCTTCTTTCTTTCTTTTTTCTTCACAATGGCTACGGCGCTGCTGACTGCGAGGATTGGGCCACACATCCTGCTGCTGGTGCCAGCAAGTGGAGAGAGAGAAATAGAGATGTTTAGAGTCTGTTTGCCGTGCTTGCATTCCTCCATGTACTGCTGCTAAAATAATAAGAGGGAGGGTTACCTCAGGTCGGCCCCAGCTGAGGGATACGGAACATGCATTGTTGTCATTGGCTCCATCTGAGTATCTCCCTCTTAAAGCCACAGCGCGGAGCTCAGGAGCATGCCACTGCTGCCCACTTTGCGAAAGGCACAGTGCTCAGAGGGGGATCAGAGGGCAGGATCAATGTATAGATGGACTGAGCAGTGTGTTGTTGTGTGTGTGTGTGTGTGTGTGTTGGCGTGTGTGAAAGTGTCACATTGTGGTATTAATATTACATATATCATCAATCATTGTCACACATCATCTTCAGAAGTGTCAAAATGTCACTTTAAATGATTGCTTTATTATATCAGTGGTGGAGGGGGAAAAAACTTTGCCTGGTGGCACTATTGCCATTGCTTTTATGTAACTGTTTATCACAGCCAGTATGTGTATCCCATTGAAGTCTTAAGAGGATTTTGTTCAGCGTCATGAAGTGTTATTAGCCCCGCAGTAGCTCACCAGGCAATTGAAAATCTTTACCATGGTGAAGAAGGAGTCACACTGTGACTCAGAGCTTACACAGTTTTTTGTGCGTCTTTTGTCCGTCTTATTCTGATGGTTTTCAAACACGAATTTCATGTCAATTTAAAAAGGTGTTTTATTTCTTAATGGGTTTGCACACCATAGTTGATTGTAATGGGGTTTGGGAGGATAACTGAGTGTAGGACCTGCTTAGTCATGCTAAGAAACAACCCCATCTTACACCTCTCTCTCTCTCTTCTGTATCCCTCTCACAGGCAGCCTAAGAAACAGGATGTTAATGCTTGACGGAATGCCTGCAGTCCGAGTCAAAGCTGAGCCCCTGGAATCGGAACAAGGGGTAAGAGAGCAGTTGTTTTCCAGACACAATTCCCCCTGTTTTTTTCCCTCCCCTCCTGCTTTTTCCTTTCTGTCTTTCTTCCTCCCGGCAATATAGGCCGATAATCACTACCAGGCCTGAGCAAGTGAGTGTGTGTGAGAGAGACAGAGAGACAGAGACAGAGAGTGAGTGAGTGACTGTGGGGGCTATGAGGAGTGGTCGGAGAGCATGGTAGTAAGCAGGAAGAGGGGAAGAAGAAACAAGAAGAAGAGGAAGAGGAGGAGGAGAAGGAGAAGGAGGAGGAGAGCCACAGCTGGAGCAGGAATGCATTGGGGAGTTTCTGGGAGGTGACGGGGGCCGACAGAGAGTCCGTGCAGGCTGATGGTGATTGCACAGATGTAGTCACTGCTCCGGGGAGGGAGGGTCACATGGGAAACAATAAATCCTATCTCTATCTCTGTCTGCTCTTGCCCCCCTTTTTACTTCTCTAAATTTCCCTCCATCATCTTCCCGTACATTGTTTTTCTTCTCACTAACACACATAAATATTCTCTCACGCATGCAAACAGACACAGACAAACACGCCCGCACAGCACCTCACTACACTATATACACTCTTCCTCTTCAAAGTATCACGGCTCCATCTCTTCCTCTCATGCATGTGTTGCTGGCTGCATTCTTCAAAGTGCAACACATGCCTCTATCTCTCGCAGAGCTCTCCGTCACCTCTGTGGTGTTTCAATCACTCCGTATGAATTCATCGCAGAGGACGCGTTAAATGTCACAGCAATAATTGTGAGTGTGGTGAAACTTGCACCAGCAACCTTTTGTCTTTGGTTGTTTTACACGAAAGTGTAAGTTGCAGTATTCAATCTGACGTTTTGAGCATGATGTTCAATTAGTTATGTTCAATTAGGCTGTGTGTGTGTGTGTGTGTGTGTGTGTGTGTGTGTGTGTGTGTGTGTGTGTGTGGGAATAATGGAGCTACCTCACACAGGGTTTTTCATGGCCCCCATACGGTATCAGTGCTCTCTGGTCCAACATACCTAGAAATAAAGTGGTCTTGTTATGGAGAAGCTGTTGCTAGGTTACCAGGGCTTTGTGTTGCTGCCACACAGCTGTGTGTGTGTGTGTGTGTGTGTGTGTGTGTGCGCGCAGTGGGTAGCAGGCCACTTAATATTGGTTATCATGATGAATTTGTTTTCTGTTATTATTGATTTCCATTCATAACTTATCAATAATGCGTTGGACCCCAATAAAACACCAGGGGCACTTCATGGGAGAAGAGCAACATGTTGTCTGTTGAGCATCAGCCTTATGATGGATGAGAAAAATAGCAGCTGCTGATGATAACCCATCAGCTTGCCCAAAGTCTTGGAGAGAGTTGTATGGCTGTGTATGTAAGTACGTTATGTATTGAATAAAAATTAAATGGTCTCTCCACAACCAAGGACTTGACAGAGAGGCAGCAGGTGGCTACTTTCTGGGTGTCCTTCTCCCAGCCGTCTCTCAAGGCTTAGAGAGCCGTGCTCGTGCACCGCTACCTAATACCTGGTGTTTTGAAGTCTTTCTCCATACATGTAGTGATGTCAGTCACAGACAGGATGTGAGCACTGCTGCAGCCCACACGGCTTTGATGTGCACTGAGATCCAATCTCTGCCCTAACAGACTGTGTGCTTCCCTTTTAGACGGCAGATGCAGACAGACAGTTTAGGCTGCTGCAGAAATGTGGTCTTCATTTGGGTGGCGGGGGGCCAAGGGCTTGCTGGAAATGGTCTGCCTCGATAGACAATTCGCCCTCAAGGGGCTGGAAAATCTGCCCCGCGAACCAGTATCCCCTAATAAAGACAATGGCATGAGGACAGAGGCAGGGCGGGTCGAGCATATCTTTACACAGCGTGTGCGAGTATGTGTAGGTTTGGAGCGTGTGCATGTGTTTGTATCTGTCAAAGTGAGAGTGGGGGTGGCTTAAGTTTTCCATTGGCCTAGTTGAGATGAGTCTGAGAACCTAACACCACAATGCAAATAAGTTTCTGTTTTTGACTTTTCTGCAACAACACACAAGTAGTTCCCCTTTTCACACAGGAGCCACACAGGTTTGGCCAATCTTCCCAGGTTGTCAGTAACTTGACTCCATTGCTTAATGTCATGTTCATCGTGAGCACCCCTGCAAAAACTACACTAAAAGTTAACCAAACACTTTTGAATGAAGATTTTATTTAAGAGTATAATAAGGAAAAGTGAAATATATCAGCAAGTACAGATATCCATCTTCAATTCAGCTAACTCAGGTGCTTTGACACTGCCTCAGCTTAGTTAAAAATACAAACTACACATCATTTGTTCAAGTTCATTTGAACTAAACAACAAAGTAAAAATATGAATACAAGTGTGGGACCCTGTTGATCTTTTAAGGATTTTTCTTATTTTATTTTTTTACAGAAAAATGAATACGTCAGTGCTATGTTACACAAACCATAAACTACACACACCACTAAAACACAAAGCTTTAGCATTTCTGTTCAGCTATTTCTTATTACTCATAATTAGACATTCGCTACTGATATAAAGTAATACAGCAATATGCCATTATTGTCCTCAGGCTCTAAATTAGAATTTATTTTCATTTTTCAGCTTTGAAACATGGCTCAGTCAGTATGCGTTTCAGATTACTTTTGTGGTTGGCACATACATATTTTCCTCAGTAGCAGGGAAGAACTGGCGATACTTCACAACTTTAGTAGCCATCTAGACACACTTTAAGAGCTCTCACTGAGAAAGACAAGATTTCCAAAACACTGAGATCACACCTCAATGGGCCCAGTGACTTCAAAGCCTCTGGGCAGTATAGCTAGAGGCAGTCCGTGACACTCACAGCCTATGCAGAACTTGCAAAAACACAGAGAGAGCACGTGCAAAAGCAGCTGGACGATAGCCTGAGGGTCTGTCCAAGAAGATGGAGTTGATGCAGAACAAGCACAGGGGACCTTTGACATCGCATACATACATCTGATCAATTAAAGTACTATTGCTTTTTCAAGGTAGAGCTTGGGAGCATAAGCCTATTGATAGCAGTTTGACAATCGGGGCTATTTTGGTTAATAGGGACTTTATTTTAAGTCCTCCTAGCCTTTATAAGCAATAACATTTAACAAATCTGTATCAATGTTAAACAGATTATAATGTAGGGGTAATAATCAGATATAAGTGTTTATGTATGTATTTGTTATCAATTATAACTCAAAATGTTGCACCCAGAGGTCTACAAGATGTTGCAAGACAATATAGTAATGGATGACAATATAGTAAAACTCTGGGTTGCAGTTATGATATACAATTATGTATTCATAGGATAAGTTATTATTGTGTACAACTAATGTACCTTAAAGGCTCTCGGTCATATAAACAATACAGTATATAGCTGCATACAACTACATTATAAACCATTTATTAAATGTATTTTTACTTCTTATAAATGCTAAATAGGGGGACATAAAGTAAAGTTTTATTCTGTTCTTAAGACGGTCAATGGTGACTCCGATTACCTGTAAGGAAATATGTTGCTGTGCATTTCGAGCATACAAATATCATTAGAATAAAAGTGAGCATAAGTAATTATTTTTTTGGGATAATTAGTTCTGTCTTATGTTTTGATGTGGCTGACTTTTCAATATAATAATTGCTTCATGTCTGTCCTTACTAAGGGGAGTTAGATCACTGAGCAGAATGTTCATTGCTTCCTTAAAAAGCAGAGGCTTGTCTGCCAAATATAACTTATTAAAACCCGTTTACTATAAATGGTCAATTCCTCGAGGGAAGAGCCTTTTACTGAACTGCACTAAAAACAACATAAGTAATCATCTCGTTCAATTTTTCACAAATAATGGGGTTAAGCTTTTTTACGCTTGTGATGCTTAAGGCTGTTTATTTTCTGTTGATACGTAAAGAGAGAAAGAAAAACCTTAAATCAAAATAGTTCAAAGTTTTCTTTTCCCCAAAGCCTGATTACATACATATATTTGAATAAAAATTTCTGCTCAAAATGCTTGGTGTGTGGTATTTTGGAGTAGTCCATGATGTGCTCCGAACCTTGACCGGACAACACTGACCCTGAGCTGAACCCAGATGTAGGTCCAGAGGTCGTCAGAGGGCATATTTCACGGGCCAGGGTTTGTTTTACAACTGTGGAGGAGTCACACAGGGAGAAGCCCATTCCGATTCACAGGGTCGCAACATTTCCTTGAGGCCGAGAACGAGTATACAAGTCTGGTGTAAAAATAGAAGGCTACTACATAAAAGAACCCACACACACACGCACACACACGCACACACACACACACACACACACACACAAACACACATGCACACCACTCCGAAAAATTCGTAATTCGCCACAGATCCACTCGCAGCCAGCATTACATAAGGGGAAAGAAATGTGAGTCTCACAAAAACAAAAGCAAGGATGACAATGCCTGGTACGGAGCATTTTTCACATCTGCTGCAGCTGTAACTGAGGTGCAAATGTTCCCTTTACTTTAATGAGCTCTTCCTGTTTGATTTGTAAAAAAAAATTGTGTCTGTGCTCATTCCCTATCGGCCCTCACTGTGTGACTGAAAGGCTCCACTGTGAGGATCAACAGCAATCAACAAACGCTCCAGCATCTCTCCTACATTAAACATTGAGAGTCTCGGTCTATGTAACATGGTTCATTTGACTTTATAACCAAAAACATTGCGGTGTTCAATAATGTCCGAAGTATGAGAATCCAGAGAGAGGAACAGCTAGTAGCAGGACGAGTGTTGTTTTTCTACTGTGTATGTTCCTTATTATCTTTTCCAAGTAAACAGGTTCCTGAAACTTGTGCAGACAGACAGGGAGGTTGAGTTACAGTCTGCTTGGTGTTAAGTGAAAGATGTGTTGAGGGATACCTTGAGCCACCAGCGTTGGCCTTAGGAGGCCCATCGCTGAGAGACACACACAGGGAGAGAGAGAGAGAGAGACAGAGAGAGAGACGGTCAGGAAATTGAGCCCATATGATGTTTTTCCACCGTCACAAAGGAGATTTAGGAGAGATACAAGGGGAGCCAAGAGAGCAACGTTTCTGTGGGAGTGATGGAAAACAGGAGGAAGAGTGAGAGAGAGAGTGAGAGAGAGCCACCCACGCCCAAGAGAAAAAGAAAGAGAGAAAGTATACAGTGAAAGGAGGCTTGTGACATCATGGTAACCAAAGGGACTTCGCAGAAGGAGCTGAATGCTCGAATGAACATGAGGAAATGAATTACTCCTTTTTAAGTCTAAATGTCCTTGCATATGCCTTTCTGACATACAGTATGTATCTCTCTCATGCAGTATTGTGTTCCTGAATTCATCATTAACATGCCACTCTGGCCACGAATACACTGACTGTTTTTCCAACTTCTTTCCTCACAGTTGTGTGTGTGTCAGTGTAGTGCCTTTTAATATGGTAGCCTATTAAAATGTCAAAAATGAATCTAACATTATTACTTATTTTTTTACTTACTCCCGCAGTCACCTAAAGTGCGCCCTTACTCTGCAATGGACGGCGTCCCCTTCTTCCTCAGCAGAGTGAAACCCGAGCCTCCGGAGGACCTGCTGGCTCACGACCTGCACTTCCACACACAGACCGAGCCGGTGGACCTGTCAATCAACAAACCCCGCCCCCCCTCTTCTTCACTATCACTATCCAACTGCCCCACCACAACTTCGTCCTGCTCCCCGCTCAGATACGCTTTCTCCCCTTCGTCTCTGTCGTCTTCGTCCTCCTCCTCCTCCTCCTCATCGCCGTCGGTGATCACCTCGGCGGCGTCGGTGCTCACGCCGGGCCCTCTGGTTGCCCCCGGCGCCGGGTTGCGAGGTCAGCCGTATTTGCACATCCTGCACTCTGTGCCGCCCCCTCCATCCAGCCCTCTGAGCCTGCAGGGAGCGGCAGGCAAACTGGCCAGCCACGTTCACCGCATCCCCGTGGTGGTGCAGTCGCTGCCACTCATGTACACCACTGCCGTCAGATCACCCTCCAGCCTCCACAACAACGCCATCATGCTACCTCTGCTGGACGAGGCCAAAAGCCATGGCAAAGGTGAGAAAGTGCAAAACATAAAATCTTCTCTCCATATTCATATCGACTGAGTTGGTTCTTTTGGGGGTTTCTATTAAAGGTGTAGAGTTTAACTTTTTTCTCATATAAAGGAATGTCGGTTACATTCGAGCCTTCACCCCAAACGAGTTGACACAAAGTTGATTAAGCCTTATCAGCTCCACAAAACTCTCACTGTATTTCTCAGTATGGTAGCGTTTACAAACTGGTGTCGCCGCCCTCCCCCGACACTGGTGCAGGAGCTTAGAAAAATCCCAAGAAGCGCACAAGAAAATGTTTCAGTTGTTGATTCTACTGCTAAGAAGCAACCTGGATATACAACAGAAGGTATAAAATCCACGCGTGATCATCAAAAGGCTAACCTCATGTAGAAGAGTTGACAGTGTTGTTGTAATTACTCAGAATTCCTCATGGGGGCAACATACACTCAACAAAAATATAAACGCAACACTTTTGTTTTTGCTCCCATTTTTCATGAGATGGACTTAAAGATCTAAAATTCATTCCAGATACACAATTGTACCATTTCTCTCAAACATTGTTCACAAATCTGTCTAAATGTGTGATAGTGAGCACTTCTGCTTTGCTGAGATAATCCATCCCACCTCACAGGTGTGCCACATCAAGATGCTGATCTGACATCATGATTAGTGCACAGGTGTGCCTTAGACTGTCCACAATAAAAGGCCACTCTGAAATGTGCAGTTTTGTCTCACAGCAAAATGCCACAGATGCCACAAGCATTGAGGGAGCGTGCAATTGGCATGCTGACAGCAGGAATGTCAACCAGATCTGTTGCTCGTGCATTGAATGTTCATTTCTCCACCATAAGCCGTCTCCAGCAACTTCGCACAGCCATTGAAGAAGAGTGGACCAACATTCCACAGGCCACAATTGACAATCTGATAAACTCTATGCGAAGAAGATGTGTTGCACTGCATGAGGCAAATGGTGGTCACACCAGATACTGACTGGTTCTGAGTCCCCAGACCCCCAATAAAGCAAAAAAATGCACATTTCAGAGTGGCCTTTTATTGTGGACAGTCTAAGGCACACCTGTGCACTAATCATGATGTCAGATCAGCATCTTGATGTGGCACACCTGTGAGGTGGGATGGATTATCTCACCTAAGCAGAAGTGCTCACTATCACACATTTAGACAGATTTGTGAACAATGTTTGAGAGAAATGGTACAATTGTGTATCTGGAATGAATTTTAGATCTTTAAGTCCATCTCATGAAAAATGGGAGCAAAAACAAAAGTGTTGCGTTTATATTTTTGTTGAGTGTATGTTACGCTCTATAGCTTTAAATCCACTTTCACATTAAACCGTATCATTTCAAAGGTGCTCCAGCAATGATTTAGGTGGGAGTACTGTAAAGGAAATGATGATGCGGTATGATTCAGACTTGGTGCCACTGCCTCATGATTAGGCTACATGGGTTATACAACATAAGCTGTCTGAAGTGTTTTTTCCACCTAGTGAGAAACATCAATTAGAAGTCCATTATCTGAGAAATAAATGTTCACCTAAAACAATAAGGCTGAATCAGTTGTCAACCATCACAATACCCTTCGACAATACTTTTGCTAAAGGAGCCTTACAAGTCTGTTTATGTGTCAAAAACCATGAGTAACAAAGACAGGTGCGTGTTGCCCCCGCAGATGAAATGGTACGTGCAATACCTGTGTGATACACTGTAGCTTGAAAAAAATCCAAGCTGTTTATGGTGGTATATTTGTCCGTCCAGAAGAGCAATGCCGGGGAAAGCTGACTGTGTTTGTATGTTCTTTCAGAGAACAGGCCCCTTAGGCGATAATGTTCCCCCCTTCAGAGTGAGGAGGAGGTTTTACAGGTTGAAAGGCTCTGCCATCACTAACTGATGGAGATTTTTCTTGGCTGTCTTAAATAGCCTCTGGTGCAGGTAACCAAGGCCACACCAGTAGTTATACCTTTCATTCTGTATAGCAGCAGCAGCAGCAAACATCTGAGGCAGTGTGAGTATTAGACCTCGCTGGCCCGGCCTATACTGTGTTATTGGTTTTCTCTCTGGGTGTGGTTTTTACTGCCCAGCACAGGGAGTGGGCCCACAGTAGGTGTTTTTGTCCAAGTCTGAGCTGTATACTGGGCAACTGTTGGTTGTAAAAGAGGTTGCTTCTTGTCACTCCCTGCAGGCTGGATGGACAGACACACTTTAACTCCATGCACTGTGTACTTACAAGCAAACAAACGCTGATATGTGTAACTGGAGCAGAGATACACACACCGGCTGGGTGGGGTGGTCCCCTTAGAGATGGGCGTTTTAAATGCTGTATGTCTTCTCCCGGGGAGAGAAGAGGGGGAGAAAAAGAAGGACAGGAAAAACAAGACTTGCATAAGAGGGTGTGGATGGATATTGAAGATGGGTGGCACTTACACAAACACACGCACGCACCAAACATGCACACATGTACACAGTCCAACATCAGCTCTGCCCTGCTCTGAAGGAACCAAGCACAAAGGAAATGGGGTGAATGACTCCTGGACATTGGGTGTGGTGGATACAGTCACTTTTAATGAGATAGCAACCAGTAGACAAACAAACAAACACACAATTAGCTTTTCATTGCACCTCGTGTTATACAATCAGAACATTTATTTAAAAATTCCATTAAAATGAAAAAAATCATGTTGTGCTAAAATATATCATATTTTTTGGATATGAGTAGATTTTTTGGTCCCATTTTATCTGGACTTTCTCCCTTCAGGTGTCACTATCTGGCTGTGGCTGGAAAAATAAGTTGTTGCCATCAAAGGAGTCACAATCTTAAGCCCATTCATCCATCCATGTGAAGTTTACTGTTTGGGACGAAAGACCAGCTTTACCTTATTTGACTTGATTAAAAACCCAACAACCATGCACAGTGACGCAAGTCTCAGTCGTACTGAAGCTTTCAACATAGATACAAAAACACACTTGCAGGCACATACGTACAAACACAATTCTACTCACCCACATGCACACACACACGCACAGGTTGGCCATCCTCTTTAAGAGAGGGCGGGTACTCTTCCTTTCACTGCTGTCTCCCTGTCTCCGGCAGGAGGTTGCCATGGAAACAGGGCTTGACTGGAAACAACAGGAGAGAAAGAAAGAAATCCGGTACTCTGCCCACCTCTCCACCACTCCTCCTTTGTGTCCCTCGCTCAAAATACCCCTCAAAATACCCCTTTGCAACACACGATGCATTTCTCACTAATTACAGGTTTTCCATAGGGGAGGCGAGCTGGTGACCAATCTACAGGTCTTGGTCTACGACAACACAGTTAGAAACCTTTAAAAGCAAAAGCTCCAACAGAGTTCCATCATTTCTTTGCGCCCCCCCCCCACCCCCCTTCCAAGTAATAACACCATGTCTGCTACGAACTGCAGACCCTCATTATGGGCCATTATGTCCACAGGCTCGGCTGAGGGGGCAGAGAAGGTAAAGTCTTGATAGCTTTTAAAAGCACTGGCACTTATAATACCTGGGGATGTTGCAGAATTCAGTGAAATATCCATCACAATACAGTATATTGCGTTTGTGGTGGTTTCATCTTCAAGAACCAGAATTCCTGTTAGTGATTGAAATAGTTTAGCCATGCAGTTTCCCAGTTGTGTATTCTGGTGCATTTTATTGTATTTAACGTTTAACTTCATCAGTGTCTAATCCACTGGTTTCCCATCAACTCTTCTTTGACAAGTAGTGTCTGGAAGTTTTTTTCATTTTCTTTTCATCGTTATCCAGGATGTACGCAGCCTGTGTCCATGGAGACAGTGATGACAGAATGGCTGCAGGCTCTGGCAATATATCCGATGACTTGTCCAGGAGAGAAGTTGTCACAACTTTGGGGAAAATAGATGGAACTTTGTCGTGCATGTTGAAGAGAGGCAGAGAAGCCTGCATTCATTTGCTCAGAGGGTCAGGGTTAATAGCGCGCTGGGCCAGTCAAGTTTTCTTGGTTCTTGGTTACTGTGCAAAAAGAAAAATTTCAAAGAAGGGACACAGCTAGCTCGCTAATTATCCGGATGTTCTGTGAAAAGAAGACAGCGGCGAATGGATTAGTTCAGATTTTTTTGTGGTTTTGAGGTCTTTCATGTCAAACTTTATCATTATCATGAATCTCTGTTACTTGCACATGTGAGGGAACAGAGAACAGAGTGCTCACATTCATGCTGCATGCACACATACTTTTAACTTGGACATTTTGAGTATTCCCACACACACACACACACACACACACACACACACACACACACACACACACACACACACCATATTAACAATTGCACAAATGTTGATCTGACTGACTCCTGTGTATGTGTCCCATCCTCACAGCACACATAGACCACCACGGTCTGTCGCCAAGGCAGATCAAAAGTGACAGCGACGATGACGACCTGCCAAATGTGACTTTGGACAGTGTTAATGAGACCGGCTCCACTGCGCTGTCTATAGCCCGCGCCGTACAAGAGTGAGTATCATCAGCTCTGTCACAAGCTGTTAGTTATGTTCCGTTATGTCACAGGAAGATGTTTGTAAGGATTGTCTTGATCTGTACTGTTGGCATATGTATATATATGTATACAGTACATATATATACATATAGAGACTATATATGGAGTCTCAATGTATTCCACTGCTATAGTATTCTTAGTGTTGAAGATATTAAGGATTTTTTTTTCAAACTGTTTAATGTCACCGCTCATAGAAACGTTCAAATAAGTGTGGAAGATATATTTGTGAGAGAGCTTTTATTTTGAAGGCGGTGTCATATGCGCCATATCTAGCTCCTTTCTGCACCGCCAATAGTCACTTTTTCAACATTTTGGGAAAATGAGCCATTGTTCTTTAATCTGGTGAGGTATTGGGTTTTAAAACATGAGGACAATTTCAAATGTTAGGAAGAGATGACTGTTTGAGGAGGGATACTAAACATTAAAAAGTTGCAAGTTTTAGAAAGTTTGTATGAAATGTACAGATTGGAAAATTACAATGCATGTTAAGTTGAAAAATCAGAGCTCTTCCAATGCATTACAGTGTACTGAGCGAAAAAAAAGCATTGTGCATCATTGTGTGCTTGTGAAACTGCTATTCCACATTTGGACCTATCTGCGTGGGTGTGTGCATCTACATGCCTGCCTGACTCTATAGGGCTCAGACATACTTGAGGCAGCGTTTTGGGCCTGCAGACAGAACAACTCCTGCGGTGCCAGTCCATCTGTGTCCAATGAAAAATACTCCCCTCTCCAGCGGACGACAGCTTACAGTATCTTGATCAGAAACAGGAAATCAGACGCAGGGAAACATTTGGCTCGGCCCTGCCCTTCTCCCCCTTGCCGCCCATAAAGCTAGAACCGTCATAGCTATAGCAGCCTGGCCAGACTCAAGTTAATACCCATGGGACTTCTATTTAGACTAACTGTAAGGAAAGTATTCCAGGACTTTCTGAGAATCCTGCTAATGATGAAGCAACGCTAACAAGGCAGAGGCTGACGGTAGCTCCAGCCCAACTGGCCTGTGTGTGTGTGTTACTGCTGGTAACAGTTCAGCTTATGTGCTTGACACTACGTACGCACGTCATTTGTATTGTGCTCTGTTTGTGCACCGCTGGCTGTGTGAACACCTACAGTAATGAAACTCAGTTAGTTATTGTACTTTGAAACACATTGTGGTTAAAAACTAGCTCTCTGGCTGTGCTTGTTCATTGGTACAACTTACAAGTAGAGGTTGCCTTGTTTCAGGGAAGACACACACACACACACACACATAGGCACGGACTGCAGGACTCGATGCAGGTTATTGAAAGGGACAGGCGTGCCCCTGAGTGCCACACGTGGGCACTGGGTGGTCAGAGGAGAACAGAGGTTGGCAGGGCCCCACCTTTCACTGCCCAAGCTTTCACTATGGAGAGAAAGCCAGGCTCAGCTCAGCAATGCCTGCCCACACACTCACTTCTCTGTTTGCAAAGTGCAGACTGTGCTGTGAGGAAACTGTGCTCCTGTGTGTGTGTGTGTGTGTGTGTGTGTGTGTGTGTGTGTGTGTGTGTGTGTGTGTGTGTGCCTGTGCCTGTGCGTGTGCCTGTGCGTGTGCATGTGCATGTGACAAAAATATGTGTTCACGCCTGTAAGTATTAATCCTGTGTGTGTGTGTGTGTGTGTGTGTGTGTTGTGTGTGTGTGTGTGTGTGTGTGTGTGTGTGTGTGTGTGTGTGTGTGTGTGTGTGTGTGTGTGTGTGTGTGTGTGTGTGAATGTTTGTACTGTATGCACGCACGTGTTTCTGCACAGTGGACAGAACAGCTGGTTCCAGAAGGAGGTCAGCCATTGTCAACAGGAACACAGACATGCATGTTTGTCTGTGAAAAACAAAGCAGTCTGTAGTCCTCTTGAGTTACACGGAGGTTTGGCCACGTAGAGGAAGAACGAACGTGCATTCTGTATTGACAAAGCACATACACTTTATGGACCTCTGCGATGTACAATAACTGCTGCAGCCGGCAACACTTCTTTGAAACATACACATCGGTCCATTGTGTCGCTGTATTTTGTACCTTTTTGTTGTGCACTGTGAGCGTAGGGAAAAGCTGCTTGATGTAATTATGTGTCCGCATTTGCACAAAACTAAGCAGTCATCCAGAGAGCATCAGAGAAGAGGAGTGTTAGGGCGGAGGATGGGAGTGCCTGCAGCTTCCAATCCAGGTATCCATATATAAATAAATGAGAGAGAGAGAGAGAGAGAGAGAGAGAGAGAGAGAGAGTGTGTGTCATGTGCTTCTTGGGCAGCCTCCTCCATATTCATGCGTTTCCCTGGGGATGGGTGGATAGGCTATTGTGGGAGAGCAGGAGTGGAAGAGAGGAAGGCAGTTAGAGAGACAGGAGTGTGTGTGTGTGTGTGTGTGTTGTGGGGCCTTTGTTGGAAGGGTTGTCTCAGCTCAAGTCTGGCTCGTACCCAAAGACCTGAGGGTGGGCGTGGTGTGAGGGGGTTGAGGCAGGGGGTAGTATCATTGGACAGGTACAGGAATCCCCAGTGTACAGTCTTCCAGTGCGTGCGTGCCTGCGTGCACACACACACAACACACACACACACACACACACACACACACACACACACACACACACACACACACACACACACACACACACACACACACACACACACACACACACACACAGTCCTTTTCCTGTTTTCCAGATAAATCCACTATTACTGAAGGTTGTTTGTGTTGCTCTGTTGCTGTAATGAAACGACCTGTTGTTTTGACCTTGTTTCCTATGAGAACTTAGAAAAATATGTATTGTGTTTGCAATGTGGGAAATCCCTGTTACAGGTGACACACACACACACACACACACACACACACACACACTCCCTCACTATTTGTCCCAGTCTCTGTCTCGTGGATGTAAGCGTGGAGCGCAGCGTATAAAGAAAGGAAGAAAAAGAGGAAACAAAGCGACTTAAACAGAGGTCAGCACTGTTTGAAATGATTCTCATCTGTACTTCCTATTTCTCACTGCTGCTTTTGGGAGACACAAACAGACACATTCACACAGCCATGATGCCGCAGTGACACAGGGTTCACGGCAGTGTGAGTGTGCCCGCGGTCTCACATGAGCAAGTACAATGACTTGATTCTCACTAAACTGCTGCCATACGTACAGCCAGACAGTCAGAAAGAAATACTGTAAATGCTCATAAATACACCCTTTATCACAACTTTGAGTGTTGTTCACGACTGACTGATCTCCAAATTTTCTTTGTCTCCTTAAAGGTTCAGTAAGCGGACTAGTCAGTTTAGCTAACTTTCTGTCGTGACTGCAGTTAGCAGTCCCCTCCCTCGTCCCCACGTCACCACATTAATGCACTGTGGTCTTCAAGCAGCGAGTTATCTAGCATAATCTCAGATCCATAAGTGGGATAAAACATGATAAAACCATCAAAATAGACATTGAGAAGGATTTTTACCTGCTCCGCCATTGTAGGCGCATAATCATTCATCTGTAGCTCTGCAAGAGCACCGGCAGTGAGACGGGTGCCGGTTTGGTTCTCTCTTCTGATTGGTTATTAGTAGTGGGATCCCCGAAAAGTTTATTTGCCGATTACATGCAGAGCGAGTGACTGAGAGATCGGCTTTATAAAACGTGCACACTATATACAGTAAGTGATCACTGTACGAATAAAGAGCGATTTAACACTTATATTAACATAAATAAATTGCTTACTTCACCTTTAACTGAAGAAGTTATGTAGCTGAGTCCAGAATAAAAAAAGAAGACAACCCCTAAAAAGAACTTCTCCAGATTAGAATCACGCAAAATAAGTAAAATTTTTAACTTTTAACCAGTGCATCTCTAGCTGGAGATTGCTGACATCGCTGGTTTGAATGGAGCAGTTCCACATGTGATCTTCTTACAATGCATTTACTGTAAGCCTGCTGATATAAATAGCAACTCAACACTGCTAGTAGCATCAAGTAAAGCAGAACAGAGCAGTAGTGGTTGAGATTCAGCCCACAGAGAAGAACAAAAATATGTCAGATGTAACTAAAGCATGATATTATATACTGTGTATATATATATTTTTTTTTTAGATAAAATTAGAAACAAGAAAAACGGATTCTTGCATTTTGGGCATAACCATTATTTTCATTGTCAAATGTACCTTGTTATGTTTGGATGAATAGTTTAGCCTTAATATATATATATATATATATATATATATATATATATATATATATAGGCTATAATATAATAGTGAAACGTGTACATCGCAGAATCCTGAAGATATGTCTAAATATGTCAGACTTTGTCTCATCAACAATGAAATGAAAACTCCAATTTTGAGTTTACAGTGATTAAAAACAGAGAAAAGCTGAAACAATTCTCACGCTGATGAAGCTGTCAATGAAATGTTGAGTGTTTTGTTCTTGACAAATGACTTAAATGATAATTACACATTTGGCAAGTATTTCTCTGTTGATTGACTGGCTACATAATCCGCAGTTGTTCAGAATAAGAATACAAGTTTCTGTAAGGACTTAAGATCACTAAAAGTTCTGAGCTTTTGAGTAGGCTACCAGAAATCTCTCACTGAGCTCTTGAAGTGGAGCAGTAATGGCGACAGAATTATTCGCAGCGGTCGAGGAACTAGTTGCTGCACTTTCAATTTATAAATTTATGAGGAGCAACGAGTAGCTGTTCCTCCTTTGTTTTTAGGGAGCCGTTGTACTCAGACCTTCCAAAAAAATTATATCATAATGGTGGAGTCACTTCACGGGTGAAGTCAGAATGTAAACATCCGCTAGATGTCTGAGCTCAGAGTGTTTCCACTGTTAATCCTGCCTCTCCTCTTCACTGCCCTGGACACACACTCTCTCTCACACACGCACACACACACACACACACACACACACACACACACACACACACACACACACACACACACACACACACACACACACACACACACACACACACACACACACACACACACACACACAGGCCTACAGCACCTCCGATTCTAGATGCTTCTGTAGATGTTTCTTCAGTTTCATGAAAACACTTGGTTTTGACATCACGTTGTGGTGCTATATTCTCTGAACTTTGACACACTTTGTGGGGAGAGTGAGCAACGGGAGAGACAGAGAGAGAGAGAGATGAGAGGGCAATTGGAGTCCACTTCATATCTGACCCGTGTGCTCATTTCCTGTACGGCTTCAGATTGGCAGTAAGCCAAGAGAAACAGGTGATCTGTATGTTTGTGTTTTTTTTTCGGCATTTCTGCATATCTGTGTGTATGTGTGTGTGTGTGTGTGATTGCACGCGTGCTTCTAAATCTACATTTGACAAATCGTTCTTCGTTGAAACGCAGAGAGACAGAGAGACAGAGAGACAGAGAGACAGAGAGACAGAGAGAGAGAGAGAGAGAGAGAGAGAGAGAGAGACAGGAAGTGGGTTGTGTGGAGGAGACAGTTCACTGAAGGGCATGTCTGGCAGCCCCTGCGCGTGTTCCCTTTAGTTCTCTCTCTCCTTCCCCTTTCCCTCCCTCCTTCCCCCCTTTAAACCACTGTTACCTGTCTCTCAATATCCAAAGCAGAGTCTGAGACCCGAGAGAAAAGCAACTGCACTCCACCCCTGCTGACAGCTAAATATATCCCTCAGATATTACTCCACCCCTCTAGTAAACAGAGATGTTCTTGTCTTCTCTCTCTACTGTATCTTCCTCTTTCTTCCCCACAGTGTGTGTGTGTGTGTGTGTGTGTGTGCGCGCGCAGCAGTGTCATGTGTTCATCGGCGTGTGAAAGTTGCTCACTGTTCACAGCAGACAATCACTTGCGAGACATGAACTAGTGACCATTTACACAACCCTACCCTCTTTTTGTGCCTTCCTGGATTTCTTACTGTGTGTGTGTGTGTGTGTGTGTGTGTGTGTGTGTGTGTAGAACTATATTCAGAGAAGTGATGCATGTGCGCACATAGGTTTACCACGGATGTGATACTACACTGCACTGCAAATACTCACACAAACACCTACAAGTCTTGCATACAGCAGCATACACTGTAAGAAGTGACAAATGAGATAATCAACAGTGGTATTGACTAGTTATTGTAAAGGAACTGTCATGCCAAAATGTATTGGAAACAGAAATTGTTCAGCTGTCATTAACCTCACTGAACAACACTGAGTAATAAAACTCCTTCGTCCCTCTGCCTCTGATTGATGAGAGTATATAGCAGCAATAAGAATACCTTCCTTCTTACCTCATCTATTTCCTCTGCGTTACTGTGTGCTGTGCGGTGCTGCACTGCCACCTGCTGGCAAAGCTACTGTTCCACCACTTTAAATGGTCATTGCAGTTAGCACCTACTGTATTCAGGTAATTAGCATACTTAACAGTTCTAAACCAACAACAAATTACACAATACAGTTTTGTTTACATGCACTTATAAAACAAAAAGATAAACAAACACCTCATACACATCTCAGGGTGACTCAAAACACAACTAGCGTAAAAAGAATAACTGGTTTCAATACAACATCACTGTTGTCTTCAACCTATAGTTATGCATTGCAATGAAAATATTGAAGCCGACATTTTAAATATGTAACCTTTATTTCTGTTTTGGTGGGCTGTTTCATCACATCCACAATATTCTTTTGCAGCTGTGTCACTCATTTTCCTGTGTGCATCACGTTTAAAAATCAGCATTTTTTAATATATCCATGTTAGAATATGCTTTATTTTCTCCCTTTTTCACTATACATATGCTACAGCACATGTACAGCATGTTTAGAATTAGCACGCCTGTCACTGATGTTGGTAAAAAGTCTAATACTTGTCTCTCATTCTCCTGTTGCAGTTCCATGTCTCCGTTCAGTATTGACAGCATACGGAGACCCCGGAGGTCAGAGTCACCAGATTCCAAAAAGAGAAGAATCCACAGATGTGACTTTGAGGGCTGCAATAAGGTGTACACCAAAAGCTCCCATTTAAAAGCACACCGGAGGACGCATACAGGTCAGTAGGTCTGAGTGTGTGTGTGTGTTTAAATGTCTTTTCAGCAGTCCCCTAATCAATACCAGTGAATTGACTTAACTGCCCGTAGATTGATGCGGACACTTCTCAAACACCGGTTTCAACAGGACCAAACGTCAATATATTGATATACTTTTCACGTAGCTTGAGTGGAACAAGCCCATGATATCCATGAAGCCGGGTCCTTAAGGCACTCAAAATGGATGATTATGAGCGTTAGAAACCCATTAAAGTTACCTGACTCATTCTATTACTAGGCTATCGATTGTGTGATGAAAGCACAAAACAGAATTGTCTTAAACATGAGGTTCATTTATGAGGAGAGCTAATAAAATTACACCAATCACTCAACATCATCACCATCAATATTACTATTATAATTTTCCCTTAAGCGTATGTCTGAAACGCATTATACAGAATATAACTACTACTAAAACACTTGTATAATGCTTTATTAGAGGGCAGAAATCTTAGCTTCTCATCATAACCTCTTACTCACTAGGTGGTTATGGCTACCTTGAGGCCTTCCCGATGGTGGACTGTTTGCTTGAAGTAAAGGGTGTATGTACTATTATTGTTGATGTGTCACAACTTAATGACCTTTGTTACCGTGCAACTCTAAGCGCAAGCAGCACTGTATGGAGAACTAAGCTATTACTTAACTCCAAAACTATGTGAAAAAGTTTAAAGTAAAACATTAAAATCATACAGTATAGCATTTGGCTCAACCAAAGACCCTTCAGGATTGCCTAATGTGTTCGACCGGGAACTGGGTAGTAGCCTACATTGTCACAAAGTGTATTAGTATATGTTTCATCCATTGATTTATGAACGATATGAAAATCCATTAGTGGGCTCTTAAAATTAGCTCGAGTTGAGTTGTCTGTTCCATCGGAGAGAACGTCAAGTCAGCGTTCATTTTTGTCAAAGCCCTATTATTTTTATGAGGTGACAAGTGCTTTTCAATTCGACCGCACCTTATGATTATGCAATGTGAATGTTCCATTTAATGTTCACTGTGATGGATTACAGATTAACCCCAAGCAAGTTCAAGAGTCCGCTAATTGATTTTTAACACCGTAAGAAAATGAATGGAACCCGCTGGACGCCTGATAACATACAAATATGTGACCTAAAATAAACGGCTAGCAAATACATCAGGTTTATACATTACACATGTGGTTATTCTATACTTTACAATGACTTCTGAGGAGTTTTGGCTCCTAAACTGGCATGGCATGTGTGCAAGTCATTAAAAAAACATGTACACGCCCTGGTGTTGTCCCTAACTAAACAATAAACTGTCATACAGGTGCATTGGAATGCCATCACCACACCCTCTGTCTATAGCGATGCCAGAAACATTCATGAACTTTCATAATAATAATAAATCATCATAATTAAATTATTAATTATTATAATGCATCTTATTTTTGAGCACCTTTCAAGTCACCCAAGGACACTTTAGAAGTGCCGACAAGAGTATCAATACTTGATAACAGATAGGATATAAAAAGATACATCAATGATAATAGCAACACTTATCAACAGTAGCAATTGGATATGTACGAAAAGAACACAATCATATACACATTATGTGAAGCCAGGAAAGGTTCATCAAATGAACTATAGAGAGCGATTTCTATATCCTTATTTCAATTGTGCTGTTTGACCTTTTAACATAATAAGAATCATGCAATACCTTATGATCGTTTGAATACGATATTATACTGCGCTATAAAGACTATCCTCATAATCAGTTATACAGTCTCAAGGCCAAAGTAGTATATGGCCACTGGCTGAGTCACACTGAATATGTATTGGATCTAGAGACAGTGCCTTAACATGTGCTTTGTCCTCCTCTGCAGGGGAAAAGCCATACAAATGCACCTGGGACGGCTGCACGTGGAAGTTCGCCCGCTCCGACGAGCTGACGAGGCATTACAGAAAACACACGGGGGTGAAGCCCTTCAAGTGTGCAGACTGTGACCGCAGTTTCTCCAGATCTGACCACTTGGCCCTGCACCGGCGGAGACACATGCTGGTGTGAATCATACAGGGAGCAATGAAGAGAGAGGGAGAGAGATCCATCATGGAACATACACTCACATGCACACATACACACACACACACATACTATAGTGTACACACACACACACACACACACAGGCAGCCGGGTGAGCGGGATCTCCCTATGAATGTTTTTCAGCTGGCCTGGATGCACAGACACACACACACACACACACACACACACACACACGTTCACACTCATTGACGCATACACACATATACACACACACACACATACATTGACGCATACACAAACACAAACACACTTACATACATACTCATCTGTAAGGAGAAGAGAAGGAGAGGCGCACAGAGCTTGTGGAGCACAAAACAGGGTCACTTCTGGATCCCCCTTTGGGCTGGAAGGAATGGACGGCAGGATCTGTTATTGTCTTTGTTTGGAGTATAATAGGGAACTGTCTTTTACAGCACTGTTTGTAAATGTTTCACTTAACATTTTCAAGATGAACTCGCACTCTTTATTTGGACAAAAAAAAATTATATATATAATGCAATCGCAGCTCTCTTTTTTTGGTAATTTTTCTTTTCATTACCGTTTCGTAAAAAGCTGCTTTTCCAGCATTCATAATGTGAAAGACCTCCATTGTGCGGAATGGATTTTCCCCTGTGAGGCCCGGACTGGATCACAGGAGGAAAAAGGACTTGGGGCCTAATAAGTTGGAGTTACAGGCAGTATTGTTGCACCGTGCCTCCTTGTGAGTGTGATTTATGAGCAGCAGAGGGCGCCATTTCACCACGGATGTTTTCCTTTGCGTGCTGGAGTCTGCTGTTCTAGCTGAGGCATGCCATATAAAAGTTAAAAAGAAAGAGGGCTGGACTTTCACCTTTTCTCATAGCCAGCTAACAGTTACTGTCATTATACCTGAATGGATCAACCTCATCAACACATCCAATGTTTCAGATGTTTTAATTGCTTCGGGTTCAAACGATGAAAAGCGGACATGCATATCATCACACCAGCGTTTAAGACCCACTCACCAGGCCAGACTGCCCCAATTCTCTTCAGTGCTATTCTTTATGTTGAGCCTCATGAAAGCATTTTCTTAAAAAAAACACAACAAAAAAATCTTTGGTGGATTTTGTGCTGTGATTAGCAATCAGTAAAGTGCAATCTTAAAGGATAGATATACTTTCAGTATGAAGTTTTGTTTATTGAATCTCGCCTCTTTTTTTTTAATGCCTGCTTATTGCTTATGTTTGACTCAGAATAATACAACCCCCTCCTGTACAGTGAACTTTGAAATAATCAGAGGAGATCTCCGGTATGAGAAAAAAAAACTAAACTATAACAAAAATTAAGAGGCACCTTAATGACTCATGCTTTCATTCTGTCCCGATCTTTCTATCTTTTTTTATTTTTTATTCAGCTCTGTTTTTCTAAGCTGGGGTTTTTTGACAGTGAAAGGAGCTTGCGTTGTGGTTTTTTGCACAGACCATAAGCTGAAACTGACATGGGCTACAGTGTTACAGGGATAGTGTGTGGTAGCTACCTGATGTTGAATACAGAAGAGCAATACATTCTGAACAAAGTCACGAGAAGGAATGTCAACCTCCTCAGTGTTCTGTTTGCTGATGTCAATACTGAAGGAGAATTTTCTATCCGGGCCAACTCATCAATGTGTACACCAACTCCGTCTGTTGATTGTATTTTTATTTTTTCAATTCAAGGCTATAATCTGATGTTCCTTGGTTAGTGAGCCACTCCGAAAACCTTTCAATTTAGTTTTTATTTCATTACTTGAAATGTTCTCACCTCATACTAAAAGAAATCATACCTGTGGACATGCAGGAACAATTTATGTATGTAGAGTAGGACTTCATTTTACACATCCTTGCAGACCATCTTATCATTTAGAGAGCATCACCTCATCTTTATCTGGAAATGTAATTCATTTAAACATATTTCCCATATTCTTACACACATAAGAACAGACATCTTTGCAAGTTGTGAGACCCTGCAGACATAAACTCAAGAGTATCAGGCCAACCCATGTTATTTGAAAGTGCTGCTAAATGCATTTATTGGACCCAAGCCAGTAAAGAGAAACGGTAACCTTTGTGATAATAGCACCTTGAAAAGCGTTCACTCGCTCGCACGCACAGCGCATGCGCACACACACACACACACACACACACTTGCACACTCACACACATCGGACCTCCTCACTTTCAGTAAAGCAGCCCGAAACCCAGGAAGTCATTTCAGCACATGCGCCCAATGTATGTGACACCCCTTTGATGTAATGGAGAAATGGTTAAAAGTGTGTTATCATTATTTATGTTTTTTTTTCTTTCTTCGCACATGTCATTATGCCCAGTTGTATTATCTTTTTGGCAAAAGCATATCAGCACCTTGTTTGTTTATTAGTATGATTTTCAAATGATTTTATTTCAGATGTCAATTTATAAACAAATAATCAACATATTTTATCATCCATATAATGTATGATAACTTTTTATTATTGAGGGGGGGGGGCACTTTACCATTGCATACAAGTCTTTTTTCCTTCTTCTTCTGTAAAAAGGCTCTTTTGAAAATGTTGTAATATATGTGATAGTGAAGATAAAAAAAACGTATTACAAAGTTCTACAGCCTGTATATACATTGGACAAAAATATGGCTTTTGATTAGTAGATGCAGGAAATACATTTATACATGTAAAGTCTTTTTTCAGAGACTGTAATTTATCTAATTTGATATAAAGTGAAATGGGGCTAATGGTTTTCATCATGTAAATGATCATATGTGATGTTATCTAAAAGTTAGCTTTTTCTTTTGGTTTGTGCTTGACAAAGTTCATGATCAAATCATTTTTTATTCCCGAGGCTGAACCAGTGTTTGCTATTATCAACAAATGATTTATATACATTGACCGTATCAAGGTACTCTATTCCCTGTGTTGCTATTTTGCTATACCCAGACAAGAAATTCTATTGATCAAGCACATATCAACAACACTCGTATTCAGCATATGATGTTGCATGCCTTAATACACCAGTTGTTTTTTTCCAATTCAATTCAATAAGACTTGAATATGGTGTCTCCACAGGACAGGGTGTATTACATTTCCCTCCAGCATTCTCTTTCCTCATTTTAAAGCATAATTTTGTAACGGTAACCAGGGTCAAAGTTATGCAATAATAATGAATAGTGCCTCATATTGCAAACTTTTAATATCAGCTGCTCTGTGCAGAGTTTAGATTTCAACATGTGTGCTCAAATTAATACATTTCAAATGGGAAACCATGGATAAAAAACAAAAGCACAGACACCATTATGCAAGTCGGACCTCTTACGTTTAACTTTCCTTTTCGCACTGAGCCTTATGCCGTTGTGTCAAATGCAGCATCCTCCCATAACACTTTCACAGGCTGTTTATAGCTCGCATTATTACTTTGCTTGCAATAAGTCACTTCCTCTAAGGGGAACAAAATTCAGTTACAAATGCCTCTTGATGTTACACATCACTTGAATTCAACATAGTGATTCCATAGAACAAAACGAGGAATCCTACTGACAGGAAGAAAAAAATGAAATAATCCTGGCGCTAGGATTTCAGCTGTAGAGTGACGCCTTTTGTTAATGAGTTCAATATCTATTTTACTTTCTGTGTAACATCTGCTTTTGATTTCCTGGTTTTGAAGATTTTAAGTAGTGGAGCCAATGCTTATGTTTCCAGTTTGCTGATATTACGTACAGTAATTGTCGTTCCTGTATTTATGTAAAGTGAGTGTAGTGTAAATATATTCAGATCTTTTCATTCTTACTGTTCAAAAAGAAAAAAAAAAGAAAAGGAAAAAAAAAAGTTGTGATATTTTCTCAGCATCGCTTCAAAAGGGAGATTCTGCTCATGGAAATTCCACATCTGTAAAACAAATTTCTAATCCTGATATTTTTCAAAACATCAAGAACAGGTGTCCTTATTTTTTTCTCTCTCTCTTTCTGTTAGCTTTTTCTTTTCTCCGAGAGTTGTTTAAGTATCGAGTCCGTGTTTTGCCTTTTTCTCTGTATTTTTCATATGGATGGAGCTGTGAAATTTAAATAAGTTCAAACATATACATGTATATCAATATGAATGGAGGCATGAAGGTTAATAAAGTTGCATTTTGTATGTAACACACTGGTATGGAAGTAGTTGCTATCTATGACTGAGACGACTGGCATGCGGGTTCGATGTCACTGAGACATCTGAGTACTGTACTCACATTCTCTGGCATTCAGAAACCTAATCTTGGTATTAGTGAAGCCATTTTGAATTATAGGTGATAAACGCTACAGTGGCTTGTGCGCAGGCGATCACTACGAGAAAAGGGGATCTTTGACAGCCATTGATCCACCTGCTTATTTCAATATACAGTACAGTATCCAGTGTAAAACATTGTGTGTCTCTCTACAGTTTATCCCACGGCTTTGTTATTATAGTACCAACAGAGATTAGTATTTTAAGACATGCCTTGTTTTAACACAGCATGTAGAGAACAGGTCATGCTTAAAAGGAAAACGCCCAGTGCATCCTGTATGGCACTATAATAACTGCATCTGGAGTAATGTTTCTGTCAGCCGGCAAAGGATTCGGATGATTACAATAACAAGGTTTCAATTCCCACTCCACAAAGCATTTCGGTGTGTGCAGTACATCACGTGTGTGATTTATACCTCAGCAGAGCCCACACTGAATATAGGCTATCCACTGTACTGTACAAGCAACACTGTGTGATATTATTAACAGGGATGTGCCTTTGCACCCGGGACAAGCTCAGACAACTTCTCTGGTTAGTGCAGATTCTTTTGGCATCGTGTTGTCAGCGTGGCTGGCTGTGATGACTCATGTCGAGGACAAAAGCAACAAGCAATCTGGTTTTGTTTTGATCACATTTAAGTATTAAGAAGAACAAGTGCATTAAGGGCGTGCCTCGGAATGATTATTTAGCACTGCCAAATCACATGCTCCATAAAGAACTTAAAAGAATTTGAACCGCAAAGACTAATCTAAGGGAGGGAGGAATAACATTTGTTTTTTTTTATCTATCAATGCACCTTCTTTTTACACTTTATGATTATGTATACATATTCATAACTTGTCATTGTAACATTACATTAAAATTTTAATTCGAAAAAAAAACTTTGCACTTTTAGAAATGTAATATGGAAACACTTGGATAGTGTATCCCAAAGTTAGTTATATTATGATAGGAATTTAAATCAGTCAAAAAGAAGAAATATTCAACACAAAACTTTTATTTGTACTGTGAGGAGTCACATGGCTTCAAAGCGCATTTGATCAATTTAGGCAACATCTTCATGTTACGAAGCAACGACACAAAATAATGTCACGCCTTTTTTCCGGTCAAAATATTTTGTTTGTATATCTACGTCTTAGAAGCATTTCAATAAATCACTGGTAAACACCACACTGAGCTGCAACCCTAGCTGGATAGTCACCACAGTGTAGACTGTAACAACATTCTATAATTTGATCATTCTTAAACATAGCCAAAACAAATACTAATAATAATGATAATAAAATAAAATAAACCGTCTCTGCAATAAAATAAAAAATTACAGATCTTTATACACCCCAAAACAATCAATAGATTGTATCCTTAAAAAGCAGATACAAAATATATACATCTTAACAAATTATAGAGACTTCCAAAAATCTATTTTTGTTTCACCTGACCCAATTAATTAAGAAACTTGGTCATAAATATAGATTGCTAGAATGTGGAAACAAGGAGGGCCAACATTAAGAACATGTTTTAGCAGAGCAGCATACCTAATAAAATAACTTTGCCCCAAATAGGGCAGCTTTGTTTTTCATTCATTCATAAAAAAATAAAATAATAATTTAAAAGGCACTTTTCAAAAGTTGTCCAAGTGGATAGTAAGTCAAGATAAACCAAAAGCGTTCAAGGACAATCAGACTGACAGGTGCTCGGTCTGTGTGGAACACAAATCTAAAGCTCAAAGACATCTCTTTGAAACCACCAATGGAAACAAACCATCAGTAATACAGTATGAACCTTTCTTAAAATACCTTATGTTTCCCAACCCAAAATTTGCAACCAAAACACAGTCGGGGATAAATAAGTCCCGATTAGTCCATCATAACAACTTACATGAGAGAGAAAATAACTCTGACCTGCTGCTGAAATGCCATGTGCTCCGAGCAGTTGTACATTTTGTTGCAAGCACTTGTCTATCTTTAGTGTCAAATGAGATATTGTCGTGTGGCTGGAGTTGGGACAAAACAAAAACCCATTCAAATAAGTTAAAACCTTAATGATTATAATGTTAAAGTAAAATCACGCCGCGTTATAAAAGAAATCCAAAAAAATGCACCAATTGGATGTATCTCTGCATCTGCCATTCAACACTTCCTGTAATGACCACAACATTGTTACAATACAGGGGCGTTAGATATGGAACATTCATAATCCTGTCCAAATGAATAATGTGATTTATATCTCAGTCCCAATATCTTCCCTTTTCTTTCACTCGTATGAGTAATTGTAGATTTTGTTTTGGAAAAAAAACGATCCCCAGTGGCGAAGTGACCCATAAATCTGTCAGGGTTCAAGCGCTGCACTCATAGCATGGCTTACAAAACTATGCTCTCCCAATATTTATTTCTCCTACTGTGTCTACAATCTTTAACTTACTGACTTGCTTTCTATATTACGTACGCAACACAAACACTATCAACCCTCTGACCTTCTGGCTAACACATATTCTTTGACCTTCCAGTTAATAGACACACTATATCTGCACTTACAGTATGGCAGTGTTCTATGTAAGTTAATTAAATAACTGTCCAAACCATGACACATTGCCGATGTGATCTGAACAATGAAATACTTGAAAATCAAATATTTGTATTAGAAGTTGTTTGTGTACCTTTAGTGCAAAAAAAGGAAAAAGTAATTGTTTAATTACAACATTTGGCAAATTAGTTTTGACTGACACCTTTGCAAATGTCCCCTATATGGAAATAAAATAAGGCAACCATAATATTTGATCTTTTTACAATTGAAGAAATAATTACTTGTGGGCCAAGATAAAAGTGTCCCCATTGGTGGGTGAGGGAAATAATAATCCACAGTTGTTTGCTGATATGTTAGTGGCCAGTTCTTTGTCCATATTTAGTGAAAAATAAAACTGATTAGACTTGATTTTGAAGGTTGAGGTTTTTTTCTCTAGTTCTGGTGTCTCTTCATGTGTAGTGCCAGGTGGTCAGAGCGGGAGAAACAGCGGCTACACACCCCGCACTGGAAAGGCTTCACCCCCGTGTGTTTCCTGAAATGGCGAGTCAGCTCATCGGAGCGGGCGAAACGCCACTCACAACCCTCCCAGGAGCACTCGTACGGCTTCTCTCCTTCAGTGGACAACAAATTTAAAAAAATTAAAAATTAAGCTAGCAGACATACAAAACATATTTGGATACATTCCCTTTGATAACCAACATGACTTTCATATATCTCAAATGTCGAATAGACGAGTTGTTGTAAACGCTGATCATTTTCTCAAACACGCGCCTCAACTTGTGAGCCATAAATAGTTTAGTTTAGTTTATTTTGATCACATAGATACACAACATTAGCCTTGAAATCCAGACTGGAGCAAATTTAAATGTGCAAGCGGCGAAACACATCATCACAAACATATCATAAATAGAAAAAAACAAAAAAAACAAGGCCAAGTGTCATTGTTTATACTCAATACTGACCCAATAGGTGTAGGTCGAAGCATTTTTTACACCTAGCTTATTATACCTACCCTTTTTAGATTCTATTTCATGTATTTGTTCTTCATGTTTTATTTATTTTTTATTGTAAATCTCAGCGTGCCCTGTCTTTTTCCCTGACCCCCTCAGTGAAAGCTGCTGGTTTATGCAATTTGACAGCAGCGAGATGAGGGCCCAGTGTCTGTCGGCAGCAAGAATGCATCTGCATGCCAAGTTTGTTTTTCTGCGTGGCAACATCCACCACCCTCACCCCTAAAATAAGGCCTGAACTCAGATCTCAGATTTTTTACCTGTGTGGGTCCGTAGGTGGGCTTTCAAATGAGAAGACTTGGTGTAGACTTTCTGACACCCTGAGGAAAAAAAAGAACGCTCATCAAGGTCAAAATACAGAACATTCTCCTCTAGCTTGGATGTGGCCTAAAAAGAATTCTGTTTCTAGTGTTGCAAAACTCAACAGACTTACCTAGGACATTACAGTGGTGAATCCGCCGTCTCTCCAGATCAGGATTATGCCTTCGGTTGTTGTACTTGTTGCCCTGAGCCGGCTGGGCCAACACTGGGGACAGCGGGCCAACAACACCCGGCCTCGTCTGAACCGGTGTCAGGCTTGAACGCTGGACCGGCACGGGATGTGGGCTTTGGACTAATCCGACAGTGGAGTTCTGGTGTGCAGGGCTTTGGGTTGAAGACTGCCCTGGATCGACTGGATTATTATGGGTGGGAAAAGTTAACTTTGAGGCGATGCTGGCTTCGTAGGAGGGAGGCGGGGACAGGTTGTGAAGGAGCTCCTTCCCCCTGTCGGGACTGGAGGGCTCGGAGCTGGGCGGAGAAGGCGGCAGATAGGTCGGCCTCTGCTGACGAGGACCCAAGTTCCCCAAGCTCCGACTAAAGGTAAAACTCTGAGGGCCGCTTGTGGGCTTCGCTGCTGGATTCTGCGTTGGGACGTTCCCAATTGAAAGACTCAACGGAGCCATGGGGATTGGGTTCAGCTGGGACCCGTGAGCCAGCTGCTCCAAGTCAGAGTTCAAAAGCTGAAAGAGGGGAACGTCCGGGAAATCGGGCACTTCCTGTTTGATGAAAAAGTTGCCGTGGCTGTTGGGGTTGTCGGCAGCAGCAAAGACACCTGGGTAATCTGTGAAGGTAGGTGGCGCTCCGTTGCCCTGACAGGAGGGGTGCATGTGGGAGTGTGACGGCTCTGTTTTGATCTGTCTCACGGCCCTGCACAGGCCAGGGTGCAGGTACGCCACTTCGGGAAGCAGCAGGCTCATGTTGACGCTGTACGGGGAGGAGAAGTCCTCGGGGAAAGGCGGCTCCAGCATCAGGGCGCTGTCCCTGCACAGCAGTTTGGAATTGACTATGTCCTGTGGGTGTGACGGCAGGTAGCTGTCCATATCCGGTTTACCCTGAAAAACAAAAAGAGGAAAAAGGAAATTACAGAGTCAGCCTAAAAAAAAAGTTGCATCACTATCTGTTTATCCCAATGCACTGGTATAAGAAAGGCAAAAGTGTCCAGGAATTGATCCAGGCTGTTCCATAGGTTATTGATTTGTTATTTCATCATGTTCCAAAAAGACCAGCTTGTTGTGCTTTGTAAAAACCACCCATCTTCCATTAACAACCAAGCCCCACAACATAACAAAACCAACTGCTGTGTTTAAATCTGGGGATGCATTTGGGGCCTACACTTGTGTACACACACTGCCACATCAAAGACGCCCCATCCACCACCACCCCTAAACCCCCCCCCCCCCCCCCACCTTTTTTTTTTTGAACAAGCAGCAGACGCCCTTTTGAATACGCTCCAGCCTAAGCTGTTTGGAAATTCGCGGCTGAAATTAGAACATCCAGTTGCTCTGCAGCGCTGCTATATGCATCTTCCTGACAAGTTTTCGGGAGCGGGGTGCAACGTTTCACATCCCAGCCCCATGCATGCCCCTGCTGCTACTGCTTGGGCTTCGGAACGAGTCGGTGAATGTCAGCATCAATACGGACGCACAGTCAAAGCGATATATCAGTCAAGTGTTTGGGACAGTAATAGTAGCGAATACACTCAAGCAATCACACAGGCCTACATCTAATATAAGGCATATGCATCTTTAAATGAAAGCAGCCCTGTTTGGCTTTGATCAGAAAAACACACACAGGGTCTCTACGTCAAACCAGCATCAGTAAACAATGTGATGCTAGATGCAAAAAGAAAAACAAAAATGCAATCCCCTACCGAATTGTAATCCTGAAAAGAGGAAGTTCCCGGGACGGCATCCCTCGTGCCAAAGAGCACTTGTCCATGATGTTCTTCACCTCCTCTCAGACCGTCGGCTGTCAGTGGTGGTGCAGTTGTGGTTTTACGGAGAAACTGCGCGTCCTGCTGCTGCCCCGGAGCGACCCAAACATTATTCCTCACGGCGGCGGCCATAAAAGCAGATGGTAATAACAGTCCTAACTGTAACTATCCTGTCACGAATAAATTAAACATAAAGGTGAGCATTTGTTTTCGAAACAATCTGTGACGAGCAAAAGGAGAGCCAGCTGTCAAACGTTCATTCTCCCTTTTTTTTTTTTTTTTTTTTTGCTTAGCGTTGGCTTGTCAAATTACGCAACTGCGTGATATCAGCGCGTCTGCAGGGCGGGGCTGAACATGTAGAAAATAAACAGGACAAGCAGCCGATCGGGGTACACCTAACGCAATGGTAGGCTCGTGTGTGTGTGTGTGTGTGTGTGTGTGTGTGTGTGTGTGTGTGTGTGTGTGTGTGTCTGTGTGTGTGTTGTGGGACGAGGTGAAATGGCTGAGGGTAGAAATAACATTTAACACGTGATGGGATAAAGAGGCAATAGAGGAGGATGAGTGTGTCAAGTGTTGGTGGTGACCATAAACGTTTATTCTCTGCCCTTAGAATAAAGTGACTCAGGATGTCATTGGTTTAATCAGGGGTGTGTGTTTTTCAGGTTCTTGTAGAACAGGTTGTGTCATCTTTAACTTTTTAATAAGACTTGAAGGCCAAGAGACGAATAGGGGTTTAAAAAGGTTAAACTTGAATTAAATGCACATTTTTACAGATTTTATTTAAATATACAAAAGGTCATTCTTGCCCTTTAAGTCCTCAATGGACAGATTTAGAATGATGGCCTATTAAGAGTCTCATCTGTGCTACCACAGTGATTCAAGTTAGTGCAATTTTCCTATAATTTTTTTTTTCTTCCCCTGATGCGGTTTCTGATTTGCATTGGAGCCTCCAGCGCGCTTGCTTGGGTCCTGGTCCGGCATGTTAAAAACGCCACTGCAGTGCAGCTGTCTGTCAGGACTGCATACTTGATGCCAACATTCCTGAGCCGGCAGTGAAGCCTGCACACACACACACACACACACACACACACACTGGCAGTGGATAGTTCCATCAAAATAGCTCAGCATTTCTCTCAAACACATAGTGACACACTTACATTCAGCAATATGATGATCTGCGCCAAACCTGCCCTGTGCGTGTCACTGTAACTTTTTACCCCATGATAAACCAAACTTAATTGTAAAGGTGCAGCGTTCAAGTGCTTATATTTACCTGTTTGTCTTGACCTCGTAAAAACGTTGACATCTGATTTTTTTTTGATCTGCCCTTTTATGTTCTTAACATCCTGGGATATAGTCAAACATATCCGGCTCAGCAGTGAATGAGAATCAGTAATCCAACCTCCAGCCCTCTTGAGATCACAGTGGCAGCAGTTCTATACCTCGGCTTAACAAAACAGAATTGACTTGACAGGGTTTAGTTTCTCTCTCTCTCTCTCTCTCTCTCTCTCTCACACACACACACACACACAGGTGTATATGAGTTATTACACCATGACAATGCCAGTGCAACATGCTGGAACTGGTAGCACAGGTATGCCACGATGTTGGCACGGATATGGACAAACGCTACGCCACATTTCATTGTAGGTTAATCAGTGTGGGTTAAAGGATTTCTTTATATATTTTTTTAAACGTGACATTCACTGCCACTCCCATCCATGTTTTTCCTTCGGGCAGTTTTGTCCCATTAAATTAAAATGCTGTAACTGCACCCTCTCTCATGACTGAACACGTTTTAAATGTGAGTATCTCTGAGGTTAGACAGGGTCACATGCAAAACCTAAACATTATTAAGGAAAAAAAAACTGTTAATAGGGTATGGTACCACCATTCAGTCATAAGTGACAGCGAGAGGTATTTTCTGCAGGCTGTCTTTACCCTCATAAAAATTCCTCTTCAAATCAAATATTTAACTAACCTTCTTCTAACTCCCTCATTTTACTCCACACAATTCAAATTCAACTTATTATTACATTTTTTTCTGTTATATTCTTTCCTTGTTTTGCTGTAAAGCTATTTGTGGCAGTTTTTGAAAAGCCTTATAAAAAAGATTATATTTTTAAGTTTACCTGTAATCATTCATATTGTTTTTATTTCAACTTAATTTATTAAGTAGTGATATTATTCGAGTGAGTGCTCACAAGGAAATAGTCCCATGTTTTTCTATATTTTCATGGTGCAGTAGTTAAAAAAAAAATCTGTAAGATATTCAAATGACTGCTGATCGTCCAATTAGAAGCTGAGTGATTGCCTGTCATGTGCTGACCTTTCAAAGTGCAATTTAAATCCGTGGATGTCTTCAGCTCCAAGAGGAGCAACTGTCATTCCTGGCCGGGGCTCTTCCTGTATACGGTGAATGTGAGCCGAGCCCTCCTCCATATCCCCCATATTAAAACCCTCACAATATGCCCAACAACTGCACAGCGGAGGAGAGGGAATGCACGGTATGTGCTTACAGCATCACAACTCCTCTCACATGGACTAATATGGCCAAGCCAAGAGGGGATAGGACAATAAACACATGCAGCACATTGCTACTGTAAGCAAAGTGTGTCTTTCATTTTTTATTTTCGAAAGGGGTGAAATAACTTCCAATAAGCAGATCAAATGATTTAGTGTGTGTGTGTGTATGTTGCTTGTGAAATGAATCTGAATTTTAGCGTGTATATTTTTGTGCAGCTATGATTTCATCATTCGTCTGATGTTAATCTTAAATGTTATGACATTCGGTGTGACACAAGAAATACAAACAAATCTTATGCTCTCTATATATAGTCTATCGTCTAGCAGGTGCTTGGCCACTAGAGGGCAATGGTCAGCTGCAGTGGAACTTCATTTGTGCATTTTTAACGTACTGAAGCTTTGTACTGCTGAACCATCAAAGGAACACTGTTAATGCATTCCTGTTTTATATTGTGTATAATTACCTTCTATAGCCAATGAGTGGAAACAGCAGCGGGATGCTTTCTCACACAATCAATTGACACTTTCATTTAGTGGCTATTAATTCTTTCTCTTTTTTTTGCCATGTGTACTTGATGACACTATGAGTTAATTTTAAGACGCTGATTATTCTCTTTATAAATAAAAATCTTGACATCTGACATTATGCATTGATACAAGGACAATTATTCTAAAAAGATTGCTTCATACATATTTTTCTTTTGACTTTCCATATTCCCTTTTAAAACCTCGAGTAGGCACTCAGAATGATAATTTATTTGATGTCAGCTTTACAAAGCCTGCCCTTGAAAAAAGACAATCAATAATTCCTTCTTTGGCTTTATTATTTCGTCTCAAGTTTGGCTGTGTTACAGAGCTTGGCTTGTTGACTCTCTACAGCATTTATCTGATCTGACACAGTTTCATTAGGCATTAGTAATCATTTCCATAGCACACAACATTAGAGCACTCCTGTTTGTAAAACAGCAGATGAGGCTAATGCCGTCCTCTGGGGAGAAATTCAATATAATTCGTTAATTAAATGGAATAATTTAATTACAGTAACTTAGAAAGCATTCATCAATATAATTGTTTCTGGAGCCACCATTATAATTGAGGTTTAAGTGAAAACAAGTCCGTTTCTGATGTTGGTAATGTGCTGACATAGTTCTCTCCCACCCTCCATTTGTTCCTCTCCTCTGATCTTCCGGCGTGCCGTTTTCTCCACTGTGTTTTCGTTTGATAGCCAGCCATACCACATCAGCAAGACCAAAACATTTATTACAGCCATTTAATTTAACCTCTCTACAGGCACAGACAAGAAGACAAGAGATGATAGCACCGCCGCTACTGAAAGACTCTCGCTGTTCGCCTTCTAATCTGATCCTCTCTGTTGCCCTTTCATAAAGACACCAGAGTATTACCCCTAGACTCCAAACATACCTCTGCCATTTAAACTGTCTTGGATTTCACCACAAAGAAGACGACTGAAAGAGAGTCCAATTCATTCTTCGGGGCCCAAATAATAAAACATAATTTTAGTCTAATCTGCCTAAAGAATGTCTTCTGTTTGAAGTTGACAGTGCTCTATCTTCTGGGGGAGGAATAATTGCCCTGTGAGTGAGTACAGCAGGAGAGGCCACTGAGGTATAAGCCCGTCGAGGGGTCTGCACCTTACAGGTGTGCCCTTGGACAGACAACCTACTCGTTGTTCTGGAGAGAGAGAGAGAGAGAGAGAGAGAGAGAGAGAGAGACGGGGGAGAGAGCCAGACGGAAAGAATTCATCTGCCCAGCGTTGAAACTTTACAAGGCACCGGCAAAGCAGCAGCACTCTGCATTCTCAAATCACTGTGCGGTACAAAGTGAGGTGAACAAAGAGACACTGATCTCAGGTAATTCCTCCTCGTCAGATACAGCTGACACAATTCTTGTCATTATAGTTTTATCATTTTGTTGGACAGGTTTTGTGAAATTGACCCGCTTTGTAATCTGTTTGATTTGGACAACTGCATTGGTGACAAAGTTACTGACAGTTATTGTCCAGAATTGTAAACGAACACTCCTCCTCGTATAGAGCAGGCTTTGTGGTCGGACAAGTTTGCTCACGCTGGCCATTGAAATCCAGCTTGGTACATTGATTATAAAGTTAAACATTCATTTTGGTTAACCTATAGCTATTTATAAGCCATATGAGATTGTTCTTTTGAAGCCTTCTTCCTAAGACACACCAAATCTCTGCTTCATTTGTCAAACTTCTGCCTGCTTTTTAATGGGGCCTATTAATTGAGCAGAGAAATCTGTCCCTTTCTGAACATGGCATTGGAAGCCGCTGAACAGCTGTCCCAGCTCTGGAGAATCATATGGAAGAATGCATTATCAGCCTTGTTTGAATATTCCCTTAGATTTGGAATAATCAGGCAGCTATTCAGCAGTGAGATGGCCATGCACAGATGCCAAAGCACAGCTGAGGGGAACACAATGCCGGTGTTACGGCGTTGTGCTCAAACACACACACACACACACACAAACACACACACACAAACACACACACACACACACATAGATGCAACGGCGTGAAAAACGTGAATAATGCAGGTGTGCTTCATGTCTGCATAGTGTGCTTATCATACATAACAGCTAAGACACTTTCTTTCTGTGCTTTTATCTCCCTTTTCCCCCTCTTTCTTCTTGCCTTGTTCAAGGTGATCCGGGCTTTGCATATGGCTGATTAATCTTATTGCACAGTAGCTAACATTGATCACAGAAATGATTAGAAATGCATTAGTCAGCAGACTGTTTGGAGTGGTTGGGTTTAAGTGCTGGTGCCAAGCCATTTTCCATAGGTGTCCATGTTTTTAATTTTGTTATATAGAATTTTGCAAATGGATGCATGCATGCCGCCCAAATACAGCATCAAAGCTTTAATGCTTACAGACATAATTTAATCTCCTAGATGGCAGGCCTGATGGACTGTGTAGAGAAGGCATCCCTGCTAAATTCATTATGCTAAAAGTTGCTAGATCGCACTGGCTGATGAGAGAGAGACAGAGTGGCATAACCTGTTCTTTTCTTTTTTTTGCTGTGTAGGAATGAAAGCGGACTATCCTCTGTCAGAGCGTTTGCACTTCAAGAGCTTTCATCGAGTTTTAGAAAAGAGAGCATATGGTAAACTTGCACATGAGGTAGCTGTAACCATTTATACCTTGACATTTAGCTCTGATCTTTAATGTTAAGCTGTGTTTCTCTTCGTCTATACATAAATGAACCAAGTTATTCAGTGCTCAATCACGTACAGTATAGGTGACCATATCCTGTGTGCTAATGTGTTTTAAAAAGAGATACTGCCACCTAGTGAATCAACTCAAGATGATCTGTTGTTTGACATTTGAAAGGAACATTCAGACGCACAAGCAAGTTGCAACTAGGATATCAATTTGCTTTGAAAGCAATGATGCCGTTCCTTATTCCTTACAAAATAAAAGTTAAATGCAGAATTACCCTCCCTTCAGCATCCCAACACACCATTTTTGAAGTCATTCTTCATTTTCCCCTGACCTCACTGACTGCAACTCCTCCTCCTTCTAGCTCACGGCCCCGATGCCTCCTTTAATCATGACACAAAGTCCTTCTTTATTCACAAAATGAATTTTCTTCTTCTCATTTCAGAGGTAATGGGAGTTCACTCTAAATGCCTGTTAGCTTTTTATATTGACTGTACTACTATGCTTTAAAAGAACACCCGTATAAAAGCCATACTCAGTTTGGTTCATTATTACAACACACTTGCAGAGAGAGAGAGAGAGAGAGAGAGAGAGAGAGAGAGAGAGAGAGAGAGAGAGAGAGAGAGAGAGAGAGAGAGAGAGAGAGAGAGAGAGAGAGAGAGAGAGAGAGAGAGAGAGAGAGAGAGAGAGAGAGAGAGAGAGCGAGAGAGAGAGAGAGAGAGAGAGAGAGAGAGAGAGAGAGATCATAAGCAAGGGAATGTAAGCAGAGAATAAATTATTTATACCACCATTTCACAGTTACAAAAACAAGAAACTGTGCTCAGTTGACATGTAAAATAACCAAATGACAAAATTGGGGATATTAAAAGGGGCTAAATAAAATTCGACCACTATATATCTTTGTACAATTTCAGAACAATAAAATGCACTTCATAGCATAGCCAAGGGACACCCCCACAGTTGAAAAGCATGGCATCCCGTCAACAGCAGAGTTGCAACTCATAAGGGTCCCACCAAGACAACTCTTGCCACATGTTCAACACTCCCCATTAAAAACCTGGGGAAATTAATGAGCTTCCATTGGCACCCTCACAACAAAGGGATCTATAAAGCCGCCTTAATGTTCTCAAGGAAACTTTACTCTTCAGTAGTTCCCAATCAACCGGTAGCAGCAGATTTTATTTTATTTCCCTTGTAACCTACAATGGGAGCAGGAAATGCTACTCACGGCAACTTTACATAAATGTTATCCTTGATTGAAATTGCTTTGCGCTCACGCTTATTTAAAGATTTGTCAATAATTAACCATGTTGGGTTGTCAAATTCTAATTATGTATGAATATACTGTGTATCTTTAAATAACAGCTGAGCAGCGTGCTTTCAACAATCTATAAATGAGTGGAATGTTGCCAAACAACATCTATGTGTTAGCTATTCAAAGTTCTACTAAAAAAAAGAATCATAAGTGGTGTACATGGAGAACAAAAACCCTCTCATGTTGTGAGCATTGATTTGTACTTTCTACCTGCTTGTACACAATTAAGAACACTTAGGAATCAAAGAGCGCAGAGGTTTGCAGAAAGGTATTAATTAGAACTTTATTTATGCAGATGCTTTGTAAATTTGCATAAAAAGCAATTCCACAGATGGGTTTATGGCAGTAATGACTGTTCCCGTCTGCAATAAAACATCTGCTTAATCACAACAGAGACAGCCACTGGCTGCTGTGGAAACAGGCTGTCCAAGTGCATCTCAAAAGAAAGTACTGAGGTGAAGAAACGGTGCGGACGGGTTAGTAAAAAAAATACATAAATAGCAAAGAGATTTAGGGAAAAATCTGTTCAAAAGCAGCATTAGTTAAAAGGAGACACACTTCTCCCAAACATTTGCTGGTGGTACTTTGAGCGCTCTGATGTCGAGAAAAATAGCCTTATCGTGTTGGCAGAACAATCCACTTACTGTGTCTAAGAGAAGAGAGGGTTTTGTTCCAAGTCAAGCCAAGTCTTTGTGTACGTGTGCCAACTATTTTGAAAATATTCCACTTTGTGTCTCTTTAATCCATAAGAGCCACACACCCAGATACGTGTACAAACGTACACACACAGACACACAAACTCTCTCTCTCACACACACACACACACACACACACACACACACACACACACACACACACACACACACACACACACACACACACACACACACACACACACACACACACACACACACACACACACACACACACACACACACACACACACACACAAACTCTTTCTCACACACAAACACATGCATACACACAGCAGTGTGGCTGCAAGGTCACTCCAAGTATTGATAAATCACCCAGCTGTGATTCCCTCCTGACAGCTCAAACTAACATCAAGCTGGATGGGGGAGAACAAAAGACCATCAAGCGGCCCTTTTCCTGACACTTTTATTCAATCACGGCCAGATTGCTTACGACAGCACCAGCAGCTGTTTCGTCTTCATCTTTCCCCATTTGATAAAGCGTGTCAAGTCATATTTCTGTAAGTACTTCACCTCACCCCATACTGTGCCGATCCGACGCGATTCGGCATATGCACATTCCACATGAGGGGATCGTCAAATGGGTCAGGGAGTAATGACACCCCTCTGAAGGTCGCAAGCACACTGGCGTGGGGGGGCGGGAGCAGGTAGGTGGGTGGAGGGAGGGGGGGGCGACGACAAAGCAACAAGCTGAAGGTCAAAGATAAGAACAGCCGCAGAGATATCTAAGATAGCCAGCAGAAATTAAACAATGAGGGAAAGGCAGTAAGGGCTTTGATTGTGTGATTGTGTTGTTTAAAAAGAGATGGAGGTGGAGGGAGGAGGGGGGGGGGTTTGTTGGTGCTTGGGATTGTTATTTTGGGATCACCGTCCCATTCAGAGCTCCTCTGTTGACCTTGTTCCTCACGGGATGGTGGTCCGCGATAGGACAGCAGGACGAAATATTGCAGATGTCTATTGTTTGTTTGTGATCAGACATCGGCCACCGCGCCGCAAATGAGATTTCCATTTCGCAACTGCCGTTTAATGTTTACATTTAGACTGACCTTACAAGACCCCCCGGTTTCCTGCGCAAGTGTCCGATAACAATTACAGGTGTTCGGGTTTGTAGAGGAGGATGAATGCTGTATTTGAAAATAAGGATTGTATGATCCAAGGATGAGGTACTCAACACTGACGCACACTGATTATTTTCGTGAAATTACATGAGGTCATGGAAGTGTCATACTGTAGCTGTGGTAACGTGCTCTATTCAGTGATAACTCGCACACAACTTTCACTTGCACAAACTGTAGGAAAGATTTATGAAAACATTCATATGCATAACAATAGTGTCTTTTTTCACTTCACATGCCAGATAGAAATAGCTTGTAGCTTCTAGCGTGTATCCAACTTCTATCATATATCATTTGCACAAAGTCACCCCACTAGGACCTAGTAGCTGTAGCTCTTAAAACTGTGTCACTGGAAAGGTACGGTAACACACCTGTTCAAGTCACCCACCTCCGAAATTCAGGATGTCTCATGATCACTTCCTCAGCATCTTTGGACTGAAAAAAAAAAAAACATTTGAGAAGTTAGGTGCAGCTATTTTGGCCGGAGTGAGTGGCTACTAGAAAAAAGGGGACATGTAAATCAGGTGGAATGTAGGAGACGCTTGTATCAAAAATGGGACAGCTCACTCCACTCAGACTTGGCCTGGCTCCCAGGAATGCAGTTAGCTAGCACACAATCACTGCCTATTCACGGTGGCACAGCTGCTGTGGACATATGTTCCCCACCAAAGGAGGAGGACATCAACCAGGCACACCTTGAACAGGTTAGCAGATGAATGGCGTTCAGTCCTTTGACAGTCTGCCCTCGTCTCGCCGTATTTTTGCCTTGCTCGACAAATAAGTTCCTCTCCAGTGGCCTCAACTTTTTCTCATGCGTTCATCCGTGACAGAACCGAGGGCTTAAAACACGACAAAAACATTATTGTTTTGTGATTGTATGCTGGATAACCCAAATAAGTGATAACTCTTTACTTCTGTTAATAAATATCCTAAATCAGTGACAATTGTCAGTCATTTAGGGGCGTTTTAGAAGGACAATGAACCTCAAGGAACGGTAATAAGGAATATTAATAGTGAAAGCGCATACAAAGCCTTTTTTCCTAGCCCTCAGCAAATGACCAAATGTGAGAGAAAAGATTACATTTATTCATAGCCGTCTTTCATCAAGAAGCTTAAAACCCAAACTTGGAATGTAACCCCAAATCATATGCATATTGAGCTGACCCCTTTCACCTTTTTTCTTAAAGCCATATGAGGAGGTGTGATATGCAAAAAACCTTCGCAGATCCTTCAGCTCATCATTTAGACCATTTCAGCACTTTTGCCTTTTCTAGCCGTCCAAGGGTGATCACGTTAGTCGCTAATAGATAAAGAAGGGGCTCCCCCCATTAGCATGGAGGTCATATGCGTAATGTAAAAAAGAAAGAAGAAAAAAATTATCCCAAACCCTGCTGTCGTTGCAGTCAGAGAGAGAAAAACAACGCGACTTACACTTGAAATTCACCCGATGCAATGTCAAACACTTTAAAATTTGTGAGACAAAGAGAGAGCGCTGGATAACTGCAATCCGTTCCTCGCATTATCCATTGTTAACACTCGTGCTTTTGTCACCCATCTCTGCCGCTATGACCTATTAGCTTTAGTGAAGCGCTGTGAGGCCACAGAGCCACGTGAAGGTTGTTCACCCATCCAACAGGGCCATTTGTAGGAGAGAGACCCCAGAGCCGAAGCCGCGGCAGCCCCTCTAATGACTCTATCAGCAACACTGATGGGAGCAAATGGCACCCAGAGATTTCAACACATTCCCTGAGTGAGCATGCATTACATTTGCTCTCCTTTATATTTACATGATTGTGTTGAAATGGTGATGCTTAAGTATGAATATAAGGACACTGGGAAACATTTTCAAATTGCACCATAGCGATGTAAGATCTTTTTTTTATATAAACTTTCAGCAACCCCCCCCCCCCCCCCCCAACATTCACACTCACAGCCATATTTACTTTGTAGTTAATAGAGTATGATGCCTTTGCCGTATTAAGTTGCTCACACATCTTCAAATGATCTTTTAGTTCTTTGACCTAAATACAACCTCGCAATCATAATTGTGATTTCCAAGGGAAGCAGGGTTGATCTTGCACCTCAATCCAACAATTACAGGAAACTATGTGTAAGACAAAAACAGAATATGTGCTTCCCTTTGTGAGAGATGGTGCGAAGTCACAGGAGTATTCATTAAGGCCTTTGTGTCCTGTTTGAAATCGCGCCGTAAAAGAGGCTTTAGCTGTGGGCATCTCTGTGGAAGAGATATAATGATCCTCCAATTAGAGACAGAATCATGAAACCTGTTTATTAGTCCTAATTCATCTCCTCCTCATTGTGCTGAGCATATCAAATACTACAGAGGAGGCAAAAAAATACACAATTTGCCCATCATAATTACAGATCTATTAATAGTTTCACAACAATGACAAGCATAGCTTTTCACATCATTTTCTATAGTCAAGAACAATACTGCAGCACTGTCAAAGTATCCATTAAAGCCAGCATGTATACCAGCTCGGTGACATCTTCCATTTCAAAAGACTACTATGAGCCTCTTCAGATAAATTACACTTTTTCATTAACCGGAATGGTATTATTAATTCTAAATGGATTTTCAGACACCTCTCTCTACATTTGTAGCTTATCATACAATAGCAGGCTTTTGTGGTTGTAAAGGTATTTCCCATTAAAAAAAAAAACACATGCAAAGCATTGTTGAGGTTTCTGTTTCAGGAGTCTCGAGGAGAAGAAAAAAAGAATAGAACATAACATTACAAATTAAAATCCTGGCACCTATCTTCAAAAACATATGTTAATGTTTTCCTAATAATTAAGATTGTTAGGGTTTTCTAGTTTTACAAGAAATTACTTAAAATAAAGAAGCAACATTAAATTGGTAATTGAAATTGAAATATTACATTATAGTAATATTCTGAGTGGACAGGCTACTGTATCCCCTATATCGATATGGCTTATAACTTTGGGGTTATAATTAGTTTTTCATCTTTGCAAAATACTAATTTAATAAATGTTTGGTATGTTTGCACTGACAAAGTAATGTTGAACAGGTTGACAATTTTAAACTAACAAAATATAGGCCAACTACAACCACATTTTTTTTTGTCAATATCAAGCCAACCTTTCACTGATAAACAACAATTCCTCTGGACAGCTTCTGTTTAGCCAACACTTTCTTTAAAAAAAATGGTGCTGTGAGTGTTGGATAGCATTTTCTTGTACCAGAGTAGGCTTTTTTCGAGGTATAAATGCTATTGGACATGGTGTATTGTAAACTAGACAAATGGCACTGGCCATGGTGTAACTACAGTTAAGGCCAAGGCACAAACACTACAGTGGCATAGTCATCTCAGTAGACCATTATGTATCGATTTTAATTGTGCGGCATATTGGTCATGGTGCAAAATGTCTACTGTACTGGTTGGTCATGGTTCAAATGGTGTAATGTAGCCTATGTTTGATGTGGGTCCATAGCTATGCATATAGGCCTACATACATTTGTAAATTACCGGGCCTGAATGTGAATTCTCGCACTCTCAAGTTGAGTCAGGCTAGCAGGTAAAGTAAGTGAATGTATGTTTGCTGACCTTTTTTGGAGCTTTGTCAGACGTAGCCTATCTCCTCATCACTATGGGGTTTGACCATAGATGGTTTATGGGTTTGACGTCCAGCTGACTTCCGGGACCATTTTGAAGAGTGTCCAGCAGTAATGGCCTCAACCCATGGACCTATTAGAAAAGCCACAACGCAAAACAAACACACGTTGCGGAAGTGCGCAGGAATTCGAGCATAATTCGCGCGCATGGTAAGAAGGTAATAACTTTTTTTATCCCTTCTGCAACAAAACGTTAGCTTAAACCCTTTATTTAAATAAAGAGTTTAAACTATTTACCTAGAAAATAGCATTACAGCTTGGCAACTATAGCCACCACGAAAATAATGGAGGAATTGTTTTAAGCCAGAGTTAGCTAAAATGTAATCAGTTTAAGTTTAATGTTGGCTAAAGACTAAAGTTAACCGCCTAGCTATGTTGCAGAGGTATTGTTGGGTGGATAAAGCTGACCTCAAGTGAAAATACTTCGACTGAATGTAATACTTTATAAGGCACGGGTGTACCAACCCTCCTTTAAGTTAATTAAGTTGTCAAACTTGAATGATGTAAGGCGTCGAATTTTGTAAACCTACTATTATATTTTCTGTTCTTTTTCAGGTCTTGTGTCCTATTCCACATCCACAAAGACTTAGGCTACCCTTTACTTTCATGGTCGGGTAAATATGCTGCAACGTCAGAGGAAAGCAAAAAGCACTTGACGACCTGCCATGCAAGAATTTTGAAACATCATGGTATGTAGAAGAGGATATTAGTACATTTTTTCCACTATTTAATTTACCCTCTGTTCATCACAGAGCACAAAAGTCAACATCACACTAATGTTGGAGAACAAGTAGCTTGGCATTGCTAATAACAAAATCTACTGGTTTTGCAAAGAGTTCTGTAAAGATGATACGATGTGAAGACAATGAGCTAAACAATTGGCCAATTTAAAACACACACATTTCACAGTCATTGACCAGAACATAACTTCCCTGTGTAATATAATCCTACTTGGCTCTTAGCCTGGCCATAAATCCTAACTTGGTGAATCTTAAAATATGATTTCTTTGTTGAGACTGTGTCAGAGATGTGTTGATTCACCTTTATGGCTCATGATTCTTTATTGGGTGATTATTTTTTCACTGTAGGAGGTGACACACACAACCTCACCGTTAACTCCTTCACAACATCACAGGTGCTTTTACTGTAGCGACAGGGACCAATTTCAGGGTCTAGAGAAAATGTTGACCGCATTAAAGGCATTGAGAGTGACAATCATCACCATATTGAAGGGATACCTGTTTGGTAATCTGTTTAGTAATTATTGGTAAAGTGCCATGGTAATGTCGATATATGTAAAAGCAGTGGAATGGTTGGCACACCAATGATGGTACAGTACAATGTTAAAGGAAATATTTTCTGATTACCGTTGCTTCCAAAATGTGATTATAATATTTCCAGCACAGTCTTTTTTTAATACATTAGACTATAACTAACAACTCAACTGTCTAAAGTTTCAACAAATATATTTGACATTGAATCAAATCACTTCAAGTTAGCTCATTTTCAAATTATGCTTTCCATATCTGTGAGGAAGTTAAAGAGCAATTATTGGCGCAGGTTTGCAACCCTTTTTTAATGATATGTCAAAAGTGATTTAAAAAAATTAAGAAATTCAGAGGTCGCCCTTAGCTCGTTGGTAGGGCGTCCCCCCCATGGGCCTCGGTCAGCAGCGGACCCGGGTTCGATTCCAGCCTGTGGTCGTTCTCTGCATGTCACTCCCCTCTCTGCCCCGTTTCAACTCTGTCTCTACACTATCAATAAAGCATGAAAATGCCAAAAAAAATAAAATAAAAATAAAAATCTTTAAAGAATCTAATTTCTAAATTCAGGTTTACACTCAGATGATAGAACTAAGACGTTTTGTGTGTGATATCTGTAATACTAACAACCTAATGTCAAACCAAGTACTTTTTAGTATTTATAATATGTGTGGTTTGGGTTATTGTAGAGAAGCAGTTTCTGTACAGTCCATCCAGTCCTCCTGGCTCAAGAATGGTGGCAAGCTGCTACGGCACCCGAAATAGTGTGAAAAGTCGACTTCAAGTCAAGGTAACACTCATTAACAGTTACAATAAGTTTATGATTATTAACTTTGGTAAGGAGCAATGGCAGTATAGCAGATGTTATACTGTGTTCAGTATAGCTATAAAACCCCAACCTAACTGTCATACAAAGTTAACATTTCCGTAAGAAAAATGGTAGCTGCCTCTTTGACAAATAGTACAGCTCACGACAGTAGAAGTAGGGGCCGCTGCCAGCTTTAGGGAAAAAGCTGTGTGGACCACATCGGGACATCAGTTTCAGATGGGGCTGTCTCCCTCCTGAACTCCATCATACAAACAGCCAGAATGAGGCCACTGTGTTGGTACAGCATAAAAAATGTGAGGTCGCCTTACCAGTAAAGTTGAACCTGGCCTAGCTTTTGTCACTACGCAGTGTTGCTTAAACGGGGTTATTCTAAAGTTTACCTTGTGATCGAGTAGTAAAATGCAGTCTCATAGTATGATAAACCACTGTCCATTGTTCTGGCATCTGATAAGTCTTTCAATTAATGTATTACCCAAATAAGGTTCCATGGATCATATTTCTATTACACTTGCATCTGTTTACATTCAGGTTACCCAGCTAATCTGAAGATTAGCAGATAACATTTCACAAAATTGCAGAAACAATTACACGTATTGTTTGTGGATTGTTTGCCATTTTGTGTTAGTTAACAGAAAACAGTTTCCTTAATATTGGTTGTGTTGGGTGTATTTTAGCTGAATTTGACTAATTTGTCTTCATTATAATCTAATATGACATACAGGACTTGAGGGACACATTTACCCATAAAGGGCATGTTGATAGCTCTTTAACTTTTCCTAAAGTTTGCAGGACCTGTATCAGATATTGTAGATCACGTCACCTGTAACAATATTGTTTCAGCAATCAAATGTTTGAGGAAATGGCCTTTTCATTTGTTCCATTCTTGTAAGTTTTTCCTGGCATTATGTACTGTGGTGCATATATTCAACTACTTTAATACATGAGAAAATGTCCAGCACTTGGCCTTCTGGGTTGTGACACCATTACTTTATCCAACAAAGCAGCCTGACTTCAATTGAGTGTTCTGGTGGCATTTTTATACATATATAATATGTTGTGGTAATAAAGGTTGATCATTAATTGATAGGGTTAATTATTCTCACTTACTCTCACAATGTGCCCACTATAAATGTGTGAGGGTAAACAAGGATGAACAAATGCTGATAAAGAAAAACCATGTGTTGGCATTTTAAGTGAGATAGACTGAGGCTCTGCTGTCTGTTGGGACAGGGCAGCTCTACTTTGGACAAATTAATCTCCAGTAAAGATGACTTAGATCAACTTTGAAAAACACTAAGATGAAAACCCATAAAATGATTACGAACGGCGGCCAGAATGACAAGTATTATCAACAAAAATTAATCAGGTGCATCTTTTCATGAACTCAATTAATAATGTGCAACAACGGGGTCTTTTTTCCCTGGAATGAAAATTAATTAGCAGGGGAAGGTCACTCGGAGATGCTGACATCACTCATCAGGCCGCTGTGGCAGTTCTAATTATTTGTCTTCCAGGCTTGGCTGATCAAAAATTATTGCCATACCTGAGCAACATTTAGAAAAAATGCTTTGTTTAAAGCGCTTTTAATTAGACCTGCTATTTGATTAATGCCGTGTAAGCGCTCAGGATCGTCCCTCTTATCAGCATTTCTGACAAGTTTGGTGGGTATTGTTGTGTGAAAGACGTTTTACTGACACTAACCGACTGTTTAGAATCTAATTTGTTCACTTTAGTTTCAATTAAAAAGCTATTTACTGCGAGGGCACTTGTTGATATTAATATAGATGTTGTAAACTTTGACAAAGCACTCTGTGTTGATACTTGAAAATAAATGTGGCATTAAATGATAATTTGTAATAAACTTACATTATGTGTATTAGACCTAATAAAGTGTGTTGCTACTAACAACCTGCAATATCACATGCAAACACAGTGCTGTTTGGAATTTTGAAATGATCCCCTAGGCTGCTCCCTACGCATTCTTAGAGAGGGAAAGTATAGCTCTTTGGTCCCACAATTTATTGCGTTTTTGTCAGCCATAATTAATAACAAAAGACAAAGGTCACACCAAGCCAACATGATTACCTCACCTCTGCCTGATAACATATCTAGTCATGACTGAGCCCCGTGGTCACATACAGTGGAGAGAAGACTTGTCATAAGCATAGGCGCCGTTATGATCAAAGCTTTACCAAGCTCTTGCTTCACATGCGCGTTACTTTGGTAACTCGTTGCCTGAACTATCTTCAACCCTTACTACATCAATTCACATTACCTGCAAATTAGCAAAGTTCTACTTTCAAGCTCACAGTACGTTTGATCCAAATAGACTCTAAATGCCATTTCTGTTCCTATTAACCTACGGATCGGTGTGGCAGATATTTTCATGAGGTTGCTGGGGGAAAAAACACGAGGCTAATGGCTTGGTTGTGACAGCGCTATTCATGATGATTTATGATTCTGTGTTTAAGTTGATTACTCCACTGCTGACTCGGAATACTATTTCAATTAGTGCACTGAAGGTCACTCCACGAAATCCCTCCATAATCTATTCCTATTAACACTAATGCGCCGAGTATCCATATCTGTTCACCCTTGTTGATTCAAATCATCCCCACTCCTAACGGCCGGCTTGTTTACCAGTTTACTGGTTCGGACGTATCCTAGATGGTAATTTTCTCTCCACCGTGTATCATTAATGTCTTCAGTCTTGACGCATGGCTAGGAGGGACATCTCAATAGAGCTTGGGCGCATTTTTATTGCTTTTTATTATTTCTAATTTGTTTTACAGATCAAGTGATATTTATGCTGAATGAAATTGATCCTGAAAGCCCTATAGGCAAACGTTGTAATATTGCGAGGTTAGAAAGCAACAACCTCCTATTACATGTCATCATGAGAACCAAAATAGCCTCGGCGTGATCAAAATTTTAGAGGTCTAAATTAATTTTACATCACATTCATTCATACTCCCACTCACCCATGCAGAGGAGAGGAAATTAGCTACCTGTATTTAATCTAATATGTTCTCACTGTTAGCGCTGGTGGACATGATAGACTTAATCAGTTCACACTGAATCAAAAAGCTCACCAGACACGGTGCTTAGCGATGAACAATGTATCAAGTTTCAGAATTGAGGTCTTTGAGTTTACCATCTAAAATGAGGTAGACTTTATTTTACAGGATACTTGACTCTCACAATATAAATGGCCCCAACTGTCTGTTTTAGTTGTCCTGATTGCAACTGAGGCAAGATATAAATTAGAAATCGGCAAACAATGTACTATTACAGGTTTACTGCGGATTTGCCAGTTAAACTTTAAAGATTTTGGTTGTTTGGAATAGCAACAAAAGATTTTATTACAATTTAAACGAACAGACAAAGATCAGTAATGAAAGGGCTGAAACTTCAACAGCTCTTATCAGCCACAACAGGCCTCCAGGAATGAGGACAGGAAACATCCTTTTTTTGAGAGAAGGGTAAAAGTGCTGACATTGTCACCAGTTGATGGGACTCTATCTGCGGGATAGGTGAAAACACTTGGGCACAGTGACATCAATTTTCAAGATGATTTAACTCCATGCTTCGGTGTTGGGAGGAAAGAAACTTCAGACCCCTGATTTACCTCCTATGACAGCCACGCGGTCCGCGAAACAATGTTTCCAAGGCTACTAGCGAATGACGAGTGGTCACGTCTGTACAGCCGTCCCCATTGGTTTGATTTATGTGACCGGGATCCAATAAAAATGGCAATCAAATCAACCCAGCCACTTTACAGGTAGAGGGCTGTCTGATTGAGTTGTCGAAGGCATGGCTGAGGCTCAGAATGATTATGCCAGGAAACGGAGAGGGGTCCATCTCTCCGCACCCAACAAGGACACCATACATCTCCCCATGCAGCTTTCCTACTCCACTGTGAAATGTATCCAAAATAACTGCACACCTACTGCTTGCCTGCCTCCCTTCTCTGAAGGTTATTTGTCGTCTGAAGGACTCTTCCTGTCAGAGTATGATGAATACCATGTACACAGACAAGAGCAGCGTCAGGTCCAGGATTAGCCGGAAAACTCACTGATCTGTGAATAACCTAAAAAAGAGGAGCTGAAGATTAGCAATGATGCTTTTAGGAATGATCCATCAAACTCAACTACCTCAGTCACTCAAATGAATCATCCCACTTGATTCCTTAACCCAGGCGAAGTACGAGTGACTGCCGCGCTACCTGCAGGTCACAGAGATCATTTGGAGGATGTTTATTAAATCAGTGCTATCAATTTTCTTACTGATCATCTTTTATCTGTCCTGTCCTTGGGGATGAGTGGAGCGCACAATGATGTTAAAGGTTGCGGTATTCAACTTATGGCTTTTCCATTCAACCTCCAGAGCTCCACTGGCAATATTGAATTACAGCCATTGCCATTACATACAAATTGATACCTGAAATACGCCCCATATTGAGAGGGCCTGTCACTGAAGTTAACTCACTTCTGTTAACAAAGCTACTGTAGAAAGCAGAACAAAAAAAATGAAAATTAGCAAACAATAATCATGTGAACTATTTGCTTTGGCTTCAAACTAATGACAACTTAGGCAGGCCTGTTTACTGTGCATGAGGAAGCACACATTCAGGAAGTAAATTGGATCAAAGTACAAGCAGCTGCTTAAGTACTTACTCGCTTCGATAAGCAGAGTGAAATCACCATCATTGTTGCATTAGAGTGACTTGCTTCAGTCACCGCCAGGAAAGCAGACAGGAAGAGGAGAGGGGAGCTGATAGTGTAGCAGCTCCATGTGTCATGAAGGAGCCGCTGGCTAACAGCCAGCCTGAAAGAGAACAATTGAACATCACCGTAGAGTCTTTTTGTGTTGGAAACACAATCACCTTGTTAAAGAACAGAGTGCATTGTACAACAGGTACAGACACATCCTCTGGAATAAAAGTCAAGCACAAGGAATTCAACCAAATCAGTCCATTTATTTCAAGACAAACATCTATTGGTAAGGTTTTGTTTTGTTTTTATTTCCTTTGGCTGTAATGCTTACCTCATGGAATAAGATCACATGTTCTAATAAGCAAAAAAACAAGCAAACAGTATACCATATGAACCTGAGGACCTTTCAATATGTTATTTTTAAGGGTCAAGGCAGAGTGAAAAGAAAAAATCTCTGATCCAAAATGACATCATCTTAAGTTTCCACTGAACTCTGAAGACCTTTTCCTCTCCAGCAATGAGGACACAAGGAAAGATCAAGGATTGAGCAAGTCAGTTGGACTAACATGCCATGGAACAGGAAATAGCCATTCATTGATTTTGTGTGTGTCCAGAAAGATCAATTTTATTCTTCCTTTGTTTTCAGACTACAATGCACTAAAGCTCCTGCAGCAGCAGGATGTGTTTCGTACAAACGCGGTCCAAATGAAGCTATAAATCAAGTGTTGGAGCAGAAACACATAATGTCATCCCCCAAAGACCACATACTGTACAGAACAGCACCTCAAACTCCTCCATTCTGCTTTCACTCTCTGCAAACAGCCTTACAATATCAGACAATCTAATTAATATGACTGTCAAAATATCAAAACAAGACTATTAAAAACTTTTATTTTGATAGGTAACAGTGTTCTTATTTTTAATCCTTCATAAAGAAATGAGTCATGGTTAGTTAATGTTGTATTGCCTTTACTCCTTTATGACTGTTATCTGGTTCAACATCATTCTGTTGTAATGCAGTTTGCTGATTAAGTGTTTGTATGTGCACGTGCACATATGCGTGTTTGCATAAACTGTCACTTCTTTAATTGTATTGCACTTGTAATATCTGGTGCTGGAGTTAACTCGTAAAAGTGAAGTCTCAAGCAGATTCCCAGCGTCTGCCTATTTAAGATTCATAGAAAAGACCATCCACCCCAATCAATATCTACTTGAGATTTAAGTTGCATTATGTGTCCCCTTCACAGGCATGATTTAAAACATCAGCACAAAGTATTCTTAATTTTATTGCCTGCCGTAAATTAAAATTAATGATGCTGACATCCACAATTAACAATGAAAAATGCAGATTCTTATAATTACTTTAGCAGTAATATTGTTTTCAGCCCGAGCTCAAGGTGCTCCTCATATGCTCCTCAACATTCAGTAAAACACAAAAAGACAGCTTCATTACATTTTATTTGCTATAGGAAACAAAAAAAAGAGTCTAACAAAAATCCACAGCTCATTTGGGAATATCTCGCCATGCATAATTAAGCAAATTTGATTGGAATTAAGCATGACTTCTTTTGGTTGGGTTTTAATGAATGCAAATCAGGCATCTACATCCCTAAGATTAATTTCAGCCAATTAAAAAACAAAGCTTGTTGAAAAGTGTAAAAGTGTTCAAAGCAGGGCAGCAAAGCAGTTTCTCTCTCATACTTCCTCTCTCTCTCTCTCTCCTCATCTCATCTTCATAACTTGCACTCAGGAGAATCCCCCCGCCTCCCTTCTACTTTGATCATTAGCATGAAGTTACAGGCAAACAGTATGAATTCAAATGTGGCAGAAATGCACTGCCAAAACCCTTATGCCTCCTTAATCTCAAAGTTGTGCCCCTTAATAGTTTCTTTACACAATTACTGCCTAATGGTCGACAGGACGGTTCAAATATCTGTTTTTCAAAAAGCGTACAAAAACATAACTATAAATATACTCAAATATTGATACAATGTATAATGTAATGTCTCATTTCTGGCTTGTGATGCAAAGGCAAACTTTTGAGAGTTAAAGATGCCATTGTTCTCGGCTTTGACAGGACAAAATATGACAATTATTCTACATTAGTTTGCCCACAATAATGTTGGCACAACCTGAAATCAACCTTTATCAGTGTTCAAGAGCATTCAATCCATCTGACTTAAGCACTCAGGAGATCTCATCGCGGCATTTTCCATGTGAAGGCACCATTGCACACCAGACCAGTGACAAATAACACCGCTCACACCAATAACAAATGTCAGTGTCAGGCAGTGTCTATAGCTTATGTAGGTGTTAGTCTCATTATGACAGCCTTACATTACCCTCCATCTAAAATTGGATGCTGTTTTTGCACCTTTCACTGGCAGCGCCCAACAGCCTTGAGTAAATCCTGATTATTTGGAGAGTCAGACCTAAACGCTAATGATTGAGGGCAAGCAGGCACCTTCAGGCTAATGCTAATCTGCCTGCACATTGCTTGGGTAGAACGCCGTGTACATTGATTTGATCTCGCACATCAAAAGACAAACAGTGGTGCAAGTCAGCACATCGCCAGTCAATGTCATTCCTTGAAGTGATTCCCCCACATGTGCATCTTCTTCGCGGGCCTGGGGAGGGAGGGAGGAAGGGAGGGAATAGAGAATCAGGCAATCAGATCTATTGGCATTTCTTTAAAGGAGATTCATGGTGGGAGGACAGACGAAGACTGAGGAAGAAGGGCTTTCCCATTCACCTGCTCGCCGGAGCCGGTTCTGAGAGGCTTGCTGTGTTTAGATTGCATTAATCCCTCTGTCTCTACCTGTTACGCAGCTTTCATTAATGTTGTCTTTTAACATCAAGTCTCCTGCAGCGTGGGGAATAAGTGGAGAGTTCTCAGAACTCTGCAGAAAGTTCAAAGCGCCACAAGAAGAAACCCCTTTATGTGTTCGCCTTAATCATTCAAAAGCCCATCCTAGAATGCCACTTGCGTAGCTCCTCCATATGACGAGAATAATTAATATTTGGCCTCTGATGCATTTCTTTTTGAAAGAATAAAGGAATGTGAAAGGAAAAGCATTATCTATTCAAGGAGCGCAGGGAATTCTGACTGTGTCTCAGTTCTGTTCTAGCTGCTGCGTCTCATTTTGTCTGTCGCAGATCACAGGACTGCAGACGGGTACATTTCTGAGGGAGAATAGAGAGTGGGAAAGTGTACTGTTTTATTAGAACCCGGTGGGAGAGTTTTGTAGAGGCGAGCATGCCATTGAGCCTATTTGCATCACGCTAGCAGTGAATAGATATGATAATATTGGGATACTTTGAAATCAATCCAACAAAAGTGGTTTATATGATGATTTTTATATGGTGTGAATCTCTGTAAAAAAAACCTTTTATGAAAGAGATAAGACCACACCGTTGTTTAAACTGAATTGATCTTTACCTTAAACATTCCGGAGCTTGCTACTGGACTATAACTAATGATCCCCACTTTCATGTGAAGTCTAGAGAGACAAAATAAATGCTGGAATGATTATTACAGTACTGTTCCTTATCATTTGTTCTATTCCACTTTTTTTCTCTTAGTCCTCCACTGTGTAAATGTATGAAGTCTGATGCCTTAGGCTTTTTATTTCATTCAGTTAAGCCTCATTGCTATAGAGTCGGCCTTATGCTTAGTTTATGCACCAAGGACCACATATTCAAGTTCACTAGAGCAGACCTACGCACTTTTTGAAGCATTTGGACCGCATTATTATGAAAGTATAGTGTTCGTACACTTGTAACTGCAATTGCAACTCAGCCATCAGTGTAAAATTTGCTATTCTCAGTTTCCTGAAAGCAACGGGACAGAGAAAAGGAAAAATGAGTGTACCCTTTATTTTCACACATAATAACACAACAGAGATGATTATTCAGGGGGTAACACTAGTGAAAAGCTATTCAGTGCATTTGTTTCAGAATGTCCTACTAAAAAAGTAGTAATTTGCACAAAGCCTTTAAACATTCTATGCATTCAATGGTGGCTTTTAAAAGCCTTTTTTTAATTAATTTTCATTAAATTGCATTGAACTGTTCAAAAATAGGGTACTGTGGAAAAGTCTGTCTGGTAGGTGTAGGGCTAAATTGTGTGGAGTGAAGAGATGTTACTGAGAGATGGGAAGCCCAGGGGACAAGCAGGAGGACAATGCTGTCTCTTGGGAGAATTTTATGCTGCTGAAGTGAATTTGAATACATAAAGGAGAACTCGGGTAAAGGAAAAGGGGGGTACAACATAGCCTGTGTTCTCCTGGTCCCTTGTGTGGGAAAAGAGACAGATTACCCTAAGGTTTTTTCTTCTCTCATTCTGGGCCTGTTCTCAATTACTAATTTGGCATTTTAAGGTCTGCAATTGTGCCATGAGAATTTCACATTTTGCCTCAACATATCACACTTTCAATTGTCGAATGTTTATTTCCCTTCCTCGGTGTCAGCTAGATATCTTAAAACCACAACAGATTAGTGCAAATGTAGGTGGTCGGATGGAGAAGGAGCGAAGTATTGGGTTCTGTTAGTGCTCTGGGTCTCGGATTCCCTGATACAAGACTTTCTTATATTAGCTGTGAAAACAGAAGAGCTTTGCACTGTTCATGCATATCATAGTTTTTTACTCACGTCCTGGTGATACATATATATAAATAGAACTTTGATGTTTTTCTGTGATTAGTCGTTCAAATAAAAAAAAAAATGCAACATTATACAACACATGAAAAGCAAACAAAAAAGAAAGCAACATATTGGTATCAGCATTTTTCCTGCTCAGGCAGGCAACGCCCCGCACATTCTCCCTTCTTAGTTTTCCTGTTTGGTCTGCCCTCTTTACTTTGTCCCTTATCTAAGCATCATTCATTCCTCCTCCGTGATCCTGCACTTGGCTGTGGTCTGCGTGGCTTGGCACCCTCCCATTCCTCCTTTACCCCACTAAAGACACTGCACTGCACTGTTCTTTGTCTTCAACTAAAAGCAGAGGGCTTGGGGTGTTTGAGGGCAATGCTTGTTGATATGCAGCAGCCTCACCTGTTTGCATTGCACCTTGCCATAATGTCTTTCTGCATCTTGATAAGCTACTCATGCAGCTTACAGTAAAACTAAGACAAAAAATAAAGTATGGAAAATAAAAACATTATGTTAAATTTAGATTAAATGTTTTAAACAGCAGGCCATGTGTCACAGTTGGGGCTTGTTTAGCCGGATCCAAAGGCATCCCAAGATAAATGAGGAATAATTGACTGTCTTTTATATATCATACACAATATACAATCAAAGCATCCTCAACAACAACTTCCACATGTTGGTTGTGTCAGAAGATTTTGAATAAGATTGGCTATTACTTGAATACATCCATGAGAAATGCAGATGCATGTAACAGTATTACAGTAAGCCTGAACTAGATTGCAGTTGATGTGTTTTGTGTTCCTGTAGAGGTCACTGTTGTGTGGTGCCTCTGTGTCAGAATGGGATACATTTAGCCTATGTGTCTTCCTCTATGATGTGTGCAGCAGGTACTATGACATTGAAATAGACTATGAGAATGTGAGTAAGAAAATAATTCCAAAGTTAACTTTGGCTGCAAAGTCATAATGCCTAGTACAAACAACATTGTTTTAAAAGGAGCAAATTTGTTTTTGCTTAATCTGTACAATGATTAAAAGTAATTATTTTTTGTGCCAGTGTTAATCGTGCTGTACCAGTAGTGAGTTAATTTGGACCCTAATAATGAATCTTGTGTACATATATTTGAAGGCATCTTAGAATTGTAGGATTACTTCCTGTATGGAAGAAGCACATTATGTTAATCACAAAATCCCCATATTTGTGTATCTGGGAGATGATTGTAGAGAGCAATTATGAGTGGGCTTTATTACCAAGAACACAAATTAGATACTATGAATGAGTTCATCCCAAGCATTTGTATGTGCCATTTAACTTCGAAATCCTTGTTTATTAAACTCCAATTGCACATATGAATCAACTCTTCGGCATTAATCATGAAGTACAAGGGCCCAGATGGTACAATCTTAGCCAAGCTTGAATTAATACGAAAGGTTGAGTCGCTGCTGCATCGAGATCTTCTCAAGGACCTTTGAAAGATGACATGAATAATCATTGTTGTTGGATGCATAGTTTATTAAGTCAGCAGAGCATAGTGACCTACAGCAAACTAAGAGATAATATAGCACATTTTGCTGCCCTGCCTAGACTTTTTGATAAATTACAGCTTTTATACCGAAAATGAAGAATGACTCATAATATGCAATTTTAGTTTCATATCATGCACCATTATAGCAGTATCATGTGGTGATCATGATTACTCCACATAAACAAGACCGATGTGCCACACTGATAATGGTTACACATCACTGATTCCTTTCATTGTTACCGCCTGTTGATGCTGTTGAACTGGTCATCTCACCTTGAATACCTTGAATACAAATCATAATCACTGATATTTTTTCTATATCTTTATCTGTAGCTTTAACATGAATAATTCAATGTACTGTATATCAAAACCATTCTATATTAAGGCGAAGAGCTAAGGGAGGTCGAGAAAGATATATTTTCATTGTCTTTTGTTCAATCCAAAAATAGTTGTCCTCCAATTTGCCTTGGGCTCACACTTAATGTATTCAAGCCAATCCGATTTCCTGAGTCTAAAGGACATTGCATCTAATTTCTTGTCACTTGTCTCTGGAATTCCTAAAGGTACTATTAGCATTTTGTTTGACGAAATGTTGAAAGGTTCATGGATTGATATTTGCAAAAATGTAGCTGTTTTTTTCTTCCCCAAATGCAAATTCTGACATTTATTAACTTTTATTACACATAGTCTGTTTATAGATTGTAAAATTCTGCATAGATTTAATGGGAATAAAGTAAAATTACAATGTTTAAACACAATCAGTGTGGCAAACCAGCAAGTGTCTAATTTAGTGTGGTGTGGCAATGAAATGTTTTACGGGCCTTGATTTATGTCCTGTGCGTGGCATTTCTAATGAGAGAGACCAACATTGCAGTGCGCCTGTGTTCCAGGAAACTACATTTACAGCAGATCTTTTTTCTCAAGAGTGTTTTTCCCCTGTGAAATAATGTCAGCACTTTCCCACCTTCAAAGTCCTTTTGTTTCCACATCTATTAACAATTCTAATTGTACAGGAACAGTTGTTAAGTAAGGCTGGTAAATAAAGCAGGAAACGCATTATTTCCTTTTAGTGCAGATTAAAGGTACAGCTATGCTGGGTTGAAACACATTAATGAGGTTTTAAATAAAAAATGCTGGCAGGGAATTTACACCGCTGACTGCTTTAACTGCGGTAAGCAGTTGATTTTCCTTGATGTTAAAGGGTAACATTATTTCACCCACTAATGAAAAATACATCTTTCCACCCTCCTATCTGTTAATTAACGTGTTTGTGTTAAGGGATTTTCAAAAAGGAATACAATCGCTTTCAATCTGATTAAAGTAAGTGATACATAATAGGGAGGTTGTTTTCCTTGGGTCCTTCTGTTAATTGAATAGCTTTGTATGACTTGGAATGTTTTTCCTAGTCACAACAGTTTTGCCTGGACGTAGCTGCTCGGGATGCCCCTATCTTAATTACGGATCATACTCCAAATGTGGTTCAATTTCCTCAGCAGGACAGTTTCTGTTAACTGCTATTTTTAAGGCCAATAACAACGTCAAAGCCAGGCATGATTAAAGCAATTAAAGTTTCCCTTTGTTTTCTAAGCACAGCGAGATAGGCCTGCCTGTTTGTACAGCATATATTAAACATTTACTAAATGGAATTGAATCTGTCATCGATGGAGTTTTCCGAGACAATTACCTTTTAGCATGGCAAACACTGTTTCACTCAGCTAACGTCTCACAGCTTATGGCTGTGATTAGCCATTTGATTTCATCAAGCCAAACTAAAATTCACTAGCAGAGAGAGAGAGAGTGGTAGAGAGAGAGAGAGAGAGAGCGAGAGAGAGAGAGAGAGAAAGGGAGGGAGAGAGAAAAAGGGAGGGAGAGAGAGAGAGAGACGGGTTTAAATATAATTTTACCATCGGAATTTCGCAATTAGCATACCACATTTTCTCCATTAGATAAACTGCCTTTAGAGAGCTGGCTGGTTTAATCTGTTTAATGTCCGTGTAAACTATAATCTCCTGATTCTAAAAAGAAATCCCTTAAGGACATCATTCGCATACACTCTTCATAAGACAGTTTTTGAAAGACATGATTGAGTGCAGCTTTTAAAGAGGGATTGAACAGTGATGGGTTGTTATGCCTATCATGCTTTTCTCTTGCTTGGCATGTGGATTTTGCAAGTTGTGGTTTCACTTGCTTGGGTTTAGCTAATCATTAGTAATTACACTTTTACAAGCTTGTCCTTGCTTTACTATCACCAGTATAGCTGCGTTTTGGATTTCCCCTGTAGTATATGCTGCCGGTTTATGTGGGCACTCAGTCTTCCACTTAGTTATTCTACAAGTGTCATGGCAAGAGCCTGTTGTCTCTGAAGTAATATGTTACAGTAAGTCACTCCTTTTGAAAGATGGCCACTCTCTGAAAGATAATTTGGGAAAAGATACCAGCATGTGACACGATGCATGAATCAAACTTTGATCTCAGTTCGGAATCAGAAGTGTATCAGGATGACTGTTGTGTACATAAACATCACTGCCAATCATAGCAGCGCTAGGCTGTTTAGTGCATATGGATATAGAAATCAGGATTTGTTGTTATCCTATTGAACGATGAGCAGAGAGAAATCACAGTGTTTACATGCATATCATTGCCTTCCATCATACACTGCAGGCTGTATGAGTTAGGGCCTCCTGCAAACACACACAGCCTCATTCTCCTTGCATCACGCCAAGAGTCACTCCATTGATTACCCTTCCCCGCTCCCAGGAAATGGCTCATGCATCTCGTGTACATTATAACAAATGTTCCCTTTGCATTACAATTGAATTGTGATTGTTATGTTCAATCAATGGGGAAAGGTCACGGGATCGCTCCTGCCAGCGCTTTAATGGAGAAGTCGATGAGGATTCATTTTAATCACTGCGGCTGTGGCAGAATGAGCACAACACTGAGAGACTGTCAATGGCCCGGTAATTACCGCTGTTTATACAGGTTTCTGCTTTAGCAATTTAGATATCCACAAATCTCTCTGTTTTCTTGCACCCCCAGTTATATTGGAAAGCCTGCGTGGCATCAAATGAAGTACTGTAGGATGTGGGCCGTGACTACACTAATTGTGGGGACTATCGTATCGGCGAGGCTGGCTCTTTGAAAATGAAGTGAGCTCCATTTGCTCCTCTTTTGAGCAGTTAAATTACCAGAGAGCTGTTATTTTGCACACAATATGTGAAGGAGCGTTCTATTAGCTCAGCTGAATCCAAGTCGTGCCTGTAACTGTTGTTTTAAGAGGTGGAAGACATCACCTAAATTAACAGCGTATACGTCTGTCTTAGTCAATATTATAAGTGTGCAAAAAGCTACTCTTACTAAATGATCTTATTCTGTTATGCCATTGCACCTGGAGGAATTGTTTGCACACATAAGTTGAGAACCTCAAAGTAACGTTAAGGCAGACTTCATTTCCAAGAATTCTCACTTAATCCTGCCCTTTGGGTCTAAGGGCAAATGGTGTCATATTGTGTACAGACAGTGAAGCCCACTGAGGCAAATGGCTATTTGAGAAATTGGGAATACATAAACTGATTTGATTTGATTCGACTCAAATCAACCTGTATTTCCCAACTTTTTGTTGGTTTTATTTGTTGTATGCTTCCCTAATGGTTTGTTTTAACTATGCTTTACACACTTGGTGACATGGCTTTAACTTCGCACATAGATGTGACACCAAAATACATCAGAGGTGTTGCAAATGATATAGAAGCATCAACTGTGGAGCAAAAATTCAGTTTTATGTAGACTACTTGTAGAATCTGTGGATTATTTTTTCAAAACATTTACATATCAAAAGTTCTAAGAGTCCACTGTAGTTTTCAGATGCTTTGTCTTGTTCAATCAACAGCCCAAAACCTCCCCTAAAACCGGAGATTCTCCGACTGAAGAACATGGAATCAGAGAATGCTAGGAGTTGGGGGTTTTTTTGCGTGTAAAAATTGATTTAATGATTAATCAATTATCAAAATAGTTGGAGATTAATTTTCCGATTCTTCTAATAAATTATCAACCAATTGTTTCGTCTCTTAATTTAGACACACATTGAATAAGAATAACATTTTGAGAGAAGTCCCACACTCTTATTTGTAACTAGAAAAAAATGTATGTGGCCAGAGGACATTATCACACACCCTCCACCATCAGTGTGCTCTCTGACATCTCCCCTTCACCCCACCTGGCATGTTTGTGTTGGACAGCGTCTTAGGATAGATGGGGTCAAGGCAGTGTAACCTTGCAGAAACAAATATTCATGATCAATAAGTGCTTTATTCCGAGCATCTAAATGATTCTAATGTCTGGGAGCTGCTCTCTCTCTCGCCCTTATTTGCCCATGCGAAAAAGCACTTTGAAGATTTATGTAGACTAGGTAAAAGGACATTTTTAAAAGACTGCACAGTATCACTTGCTTTCAAATGTCATGTAATCATAGGTTAGGGGAGAGTGCTGGGCACAGAGAGCTAAGCGATGTTACAGATAATGAATTGCCTCTGAAATATAATACATCGTGAGTATGATTCTTTGTTCCAAGCTCTGTACACTAACTCTGTTCAATTAAAGTTATTTATCTCTCTTGTTTTTTAGCTTCATCAATTATATTGTGATACACTTAATGTCCATAAGAGGATGATGTATGATTGGTCTAATTATTTCTTATTCACCATGCTTTCTAAAGCATATCAATTTTGTTAATACCATGTAATTAAAACACGTCAGTGCGCTACAAGTTGCCGGCTGTATTAATGACTATGAAAATTATTTTAATTAAATAGCCAATTATAGAAAAATCCTAACCATGAGAATTGACATTTAAATGAATTCAATTTAAATTGCTTTTCAACATTGTTTTATCAAAGCTTTATGGGGTGAATAAATTATTACATCAAACAATATACTGTGTCATTGATCATGCACACGTCTTGTCCCATATCCATACATTTTGAAACACTCTCCTGATGCCATACATCATACTGGGTGATTACATTTTGACATAGTCATTTGTTTACCGCAATCTCATCCACATGTACTGTACTTCTGTGTACTTTGACCAAAACTATGTTAACTGTTTATGTTGCTTAGTTGACCAAGTATTCAGTCTCGCTGGAAACTTAATTTGATGTACTTATTTCCAAATGTTTTTGCAAACAATTTGAAGCAGCCCCTACTTACTCCCACTGTGCCCGACGTTCTTACAGTATGTGACACTTTGTTGTCACAAGTAAACAGTCGTTTTAGTAAGCTGTTTCCTCTCATAGGGTTTCACATTTGCGCCTAATTGTATCAACAGAGTATGATGGTGTACAGACCCAGTACACAGACTTTATTTTTGTGCTACGCTGTGTTTTCATAACTGGGGTCAGACACATGCAGCCCACCCAATCTGTTGAAAGACCCTTTGTATCTAAAACATCATGCATATCCTGTGGTGCCTTTTAATACCTATTAGGCTACTCGGGCTCATATATTTCCCCCCCTCTATTCTTGCACAATGTTAATGAAAGTCATTTTTCAGACATTACTGGCACAATGATTTGCAGTAAACTTGTGCAAACAGGAGAAATAGTGGGCAAACTGTTGTGACATTCATTGTATATAATGAAATCTTAATATGGTGCATATTTAAGTGAAAGGTTAGCAACATAAAGGGCAAATGGATTGCCTGGCAATGAATTTTAAGCAGCTATTGATTTTACACTACAAGCTACCTCTTTCCCTGAATGATAATTTTGAAATGGCATACTGCTGCTTATTCTAAAGCTCATCTGACACAACAGGAATACACCCAATATTAAGACTAATCCAGACTGGGATAAGCAACACCCTTCACAGTCTGTGCTCATGCACTTTCCAAAATTCAGCTCAAACTAATACATCTAACGACAACTTTGATTAAAAACAAACTGTGTCAAGCATAAATTAATCTAAGAAAGCTGTGACTTTTTCCATTTCAATATATGACCAATTGGTTATTTGAAAATCCAATCTAATGTAATGGGCGCCACTAAATTGAGGGAACGGAAAGTAAAATCCCTTACAGTTGTTCTGACTGAAAACAATTTTTGAAACATCACTTTAATTTCTACAAAACTCCAAACTAATCAGAGTTCAATGACCATTTTCTGTCGTACCTTGAATGACACCTAAAAACAAAGTATTTATTTGTTGTCCTATCTAACATAACCAAGTCATAATTTTAATAGGGTGTGACCTATTAACGGATTGTCTAAATAAGGGTAGTCCAGCTGCCTGTTTACATAGTTCACTGTCTTATACCAACTGATTTAGTAGGAAACGCAAATAAAGCTACTGTAAATCATGATGCGCCACAGTGTTTCACTCTGTATGAGCACTTACTGTACTGGGAGTTGACCCCATGATGCAGTGCTGCATTTCCTCACTCTCTGTCTTTAAATGCTTTTCTCACATACTGAGTGTCAGAGAGACTTCAAGAGTTCACGTACTAGCTGGCTTATGCTTGTTACAGTACAAAGCATCATCAAATAGTGGAACCCCTTTAATGAGTTGGTGTATTAGTCAGAGGTTGCACAGTATTTGTACAGGTGCTAAAGTTGACACTGCATCACTGTACAAGACACCCAAAAAGTAAACAGTCTCCGTTTTTATGATCAATGTTTAGATGATGATGATTTTGTAGTTTTTACCATATTACTTGCGAGTCTTCTCACACTACCCCAAATACTTACATTTACTGGGCTCTGGCAATATAAGGCTTTGGCTTCGTTATCTACTGCACATTTGACTTAATTTGCAATTTTAACACTGTGAAATATATTGTTTGCCATGTTCTCTTCTATTTAAAAAAAATATGTATTTGATGTCAGGGAACATATGAACATGGACACTTAAAAGGCATATGAACGTATACACTTAAAATACGCAAAATGATAGCCATGAAGCTAATTTACATTGATTATCCCCTGGCGTTTGGAAACTTGTACATGAATGCTATTACACAAGTGTATACACTATAATCCAAATATTGCTTTAGTTTGCATGCAGAAGTTCCATCCCTCAAAAATAACCGTTGCCTCATGATGTGTTATGTGAACACTTCATACAAAATGCTACGGCCACTTGGCTTTGTAAATACACTATTCAGAGGAATAATTAAATGAGACCTTTGCTTTCTCATTGATAGGTTCCACCTTAAACAATGACTCATACTGGAAAGTTCACTATGACAATATACCAAATATGACATTAGAATTAAAGTTTACAAAATGATAGCATCATACATGCCTGGAGATAAGAAAAGTTACGTTTGCTAAATCCTAATTTTGCATCAACTTGATACATTTTTTTTTGTTTTGTTTAAGATTTTGGTGCTTAGAGTGATACACTCTCATTAAGATCACTGCAGTTGGCGTGCATACTGTCGGATAGCAGGTGTAACCGGCATGGCTGTTGAAGTGTAGTAAGAGCCAGAAAAAAACTGTTAACTGAAACGGCAGCTAGGCCTATACATTGTGAGTGCGTGTAAATATGCAAATGTGAACACGATTGTGATCCAATATAACCGGATCTCTCTTGTGTGGAATAATCATCGCAACAATTTGACAAAACGTGAAACATTTCAGCGGTTGCCCAAGCCCCATTTATCGTTTCTTCAAAGGCTTCCACTGTCCCCTAGCTCCTCCCTCTCTGTACCGTGTGACAACAACAACTCATCCACAGAGCGGAGCTGCACTTTTCAGCTCATTTTCCTCCTGTCATTCCTCCTCCTATCTTTGATCATTGTCCCGCCGCTCGGCCCCCCCAAAAAAGCCTCACTCAGCAGCACGCCTTTTTTTCGGCAGCTCTTTCTACTTTCCAACTTATCTGAGGAGCTAAACTCTCGTGGATTCTTTCATTTATAGGGGGTTGTCTCGGGCAGGCTGGGTTTTATACTTTGAACTTCGGGCGACTCTCTTCCCCCTCCTATAGGTGACCATGGCCGTACCGGCTGCGCTGATCCCACCGACCACTCTGGTCCCACCGCCTCCGATGTCGACTCCTTCCGCCACCACGTCCCCGCCGTCGACAACTTCCTCGCCGTCTCCATCCCTGTCCCTGGCCCCTCCATGCGGACCCGGACAGCAGAACCTGTTCAGATCGGAGCTGCTCGCCACCGGTAGCCCGGGCATCCCGTCCACGGCGCTCCCCCCCGGCAAACCCGTCTACTCGACCCCGTCGCCTGTTGAAAACATACCGCAAAACAACGAGTGTAAGATGGTCGAGTTGCGCGGTGCCAAAGTGGCCTCGTTCACCGTGGACGGCTCCGAGCTCATCTGCCTTCCTCAGGCGTTCGACCTGTTCCTGAAGCACCTGGTCGGCGGACTGCACACGGTCTACACCAAGCTGAAGCGGCTGGAGATCACGCCGGTGGTGTGCAACGTGGAGCAGGTCCGCATCCTCAGAGGGCTCGGCGCCATCCAGCCCGGCGTCAACCGCTGCAAACTCATCTCCAGAAAAGACTTCGAGACACTGTACAACGACTGCACCAATGCGAGGTAAATGACTAGAGCTTTTTACGGCATTTTTTGGTTAATGTATTTACGTGCGACAGCCGTGCGTAAAGGCGCAGGACCATGGAAGGAGGAGACATTTTTCCTTTTATAAAACAAGTGGTTCAAGCGATATGATTTACTTATTAGTTGAATGTGATAATTCATTTAAAAAAAAAGAATTGTTTTAGATTGCGTCAGTGTGAGCATTGCCGTCATCCAAGCAAAGTGCTCGTAGTTTACTGTTGGATGGGAATCGGCCAGCGCGCAACATCAGTTAAAAAGTTCAGTGAAAGTTTTTTTTAACACGTGCAGGGCAAAGCTGTGTGCCATGATGGATAGCCTGTCTAGCCCAGAACAAATGAATCGATAATGTAGACTACATCTTGGCTGAGTTTCACATGGTTGTTGAATAAACTTTAGGTGTAGAGCTGCCACTGCAAAAATGTAATTTTATAATCAACAGCCCAGTCATCTTTTAGGAACCTTATTTACTATAATTCCTCCTAATTTATAAAAAACTTTTACTTTTTCGCTCAACTTTTTCTTTTCTTTTTTTCTCTGTAATAAAACTAGGTTTTGCCTTGCTACAGTGTATGCCCTTGCCACAGGGGCAATACAATTCCAATCTTGATAATTATTTCCAGAAAGTAAACAAGGCACACCCAGATTATCATAATTAGATGAGATGAGATATTTTTTTAATTAATTGTTTTGACAGCCAGTTCATTTGTTAAGAAGGTTACAGTACACTTACGGCTCCTGTTGAAATACATTGTATGAAGCCATTTTTTTTTATGGAACCCTAAGGGATAATTGTCACACACACTTGCCATAAACGCCATAAACAAACATCCTTGATTGCTATTAAAGTAGGAAATTAATATATAAAGTCAATGAGGCAGAAGAGTTAAACATGTGAAAATGTATGCATTAAACCATTTTACAAAGTCAAATATTTTGAGCTTTATATGTTTAAATATGGAGTGATTTAAGTGAGGATCAATATTTGATTAAAAGCCATTTTTTGCTGTCCTGTTGCTCCTGGATTTGATGTATCGCTCAGTCTCACAGAATGGTTCAGCCTGGTCAAATTTACCATCTTACCTGTCACTATGATTGATTCCATATTGATCTCCTACCCAGAAATGAGTTAGAAATGCAAATATGATGGAAAGGCTCGCATCAGTGGGGAATAGCAATAAACACTTTGAGTCACTTGCTTATCTCTCAGTTTCAAAGTGTACAGCCTTTTGGAAAATTTACAGTGCGAGATTAAACTTAATTCAGACTTATTGATGCATGCTCATTGCTCAAACACACATGCACACATATAATTGCTGTGCAATCAAAAAAAAATGTATGTAACATTAAGATCCATAAATATATGTATTAATAAACATATACATTATAAATGCACCATTAGGCCTGGTCAATAAATGCAAAATCATATAACTCACACTACATTTTGTGGAGGTCTTTAATTATTTTTATAACTATGAAACATTTATTAATTCGAATTTCTCATGTTCAATTTATCTAAACTGTGAGTAGCCCACAGTTCTTATTCTATTAATAAACCCAGTTCATCTTCTCTTCAAGCGTCACACATACACACAATATTTTACGCTTATAGATATACTTCAGCTCCATACATTTCCATTGCAGTTGCCATCGTCCCAACAACTCACCTGTGCACTGGGGTGCTTAGGCATCATTTACATAAGACATCAAGGGAGCACACAACCCCCCCACTTCTATACACACCTCCCCTCTCCATAGAGAAAGTCACACCGCGCGGTGATCCTCCTCTTGAGCCTGGCGTGGGGCTGCAGGTGACAGAGTATGTGGTTGAACTCACCGGGTTGTCAATGGGGGGATGGCCAGCGATGGGGTTAAAGGATAATGCAGTGCCTCGCGTCGCTTTAATGACGCTAAAGTGCTGGGCTATTACGGGCACACGGACAGCACTGTAATTGTCTCTGAAAGCAGCCAGGTACTCCCGGTGCTGGGGCTGAAATCAATCACTCAGACCCCGGCCTGCCCGCTCTGCCTGCCTGCCCCATTTGGAGAATTACATCATGGAACAGTGAGGCATCCGCTTGGATAAAAAGGCTTCTGTTACTTAGAGGAGAGTTGATTTTATTTGCAGGGATGTGTGTGTGCTTTACACTGTCTGTTGTCATTGAATTGCTTGCTGACAAAATGATCAGTCTTGAGCGAAGAGGACACAGGTTTTGCCCTGTAGGTGAAAACGAGTTCCCCTCTCTCTCCAAAGTTGACGTTCCGTTTTGCACTGGACTTGCTGTCAGTTCTTTGCCGGTTAACCCCGCTCAGGTTACACAACAACAGCCCGCTGCCTGGGATAGTTAAGCTTTTCATCTCGCCCCTATTACTACAGTGTCACTACTCTTTTTATACAGTGGCGGAGTGGTAACAATGAAGTGAATAATACTCCTGTACAATGGGTCGTACTATTTCACATGCTGCTTTTTTTTCTTCTCTCCCACGGTCTATTGTGTTAAAACAACACTACTCTCATTTTGCACACAGTGTGAATGTGAATAGCATCACAGAGCACCGCTGCATCCCGCTGTTTCAGTTTTGATGTGGACACAAACAAGCTCCAACTGAAATTGTTCCCCACTATGCTTACTTTTGCATAACACTTTTTTGAACAAATTAAATGGAAAATGGTATTGTCCAGAAATGTAGTGTAGGATTTTGTTGATGCTATTGTGATTATTTCTGCAATGAGAATTTATAATAGAAAAAAAATCCTTTTCACATACTTTTACAGTTATTGTTTGAACTGTTCTATTTAGCCTAATAAGCCACACAGTATTTAAGTGATAATCGTTAATCTTTTAAGATAAATGGAATATAATCATTCTTGACCCCTTCAATTTCTTAAGGACTCTCTTGTGCCAGATTAGCAGTGTTGGCTCCTGCCCCCCCACACTGATGCAGGTTCAGTAATCTCCCCTACATTATGACTCTAGCCCCTCCAGGAGCCCTCTGTTCCAGCTACTTGTTTTCCTTTTCATTTTCCCTGTGGTGGGATGGAAAAGGTTCTTATTGCCGTGTGACACTTGAACTCTGAAAGGTTATTATAACATGAGGGGTGGGGGGGGATATCGCATATCTCTCATTGGTCTTGCTTTGTGGAGGCAGGCTATCCGATGCTGGGGCGCACAAATGCAGCAGTTAATTGACAATCATTGTCTACCCTTGAAGGTTAACCACACGCCCCAGACAATGTCCCACCACTGGGAATGGGACGGCTTTTCACTTACATGCCCTTCTTAAATAGATTTTTTTTTTCCCCGGCTCGTTGCAGTCAAGCAGATCTTACTACTCTGAAATGTTACAAGTGACAGGTCACAGCGAAAACCACTTTTTCTTTCACAGATGCGTTTAATTGATAGTGATATGACAGAGAGTGTTATGAGAGCTATCACCTCTCTTGTTCCCGTTTCAAGAGTGTTTATGCCTAAACACACATATTTGCAAATGACGGTAATTGTTTTGTTTAGCGCTCAGTGTGAGCTGCCACGGAGGGTGCCAGCTTGTCTCTCTCCCTCCTCTCCTCCGCTGAGCTCTCTCTTATAATATATTTGTTTTCTACAAGGCACGGATGTGTTTACAGGTACTCAGGGGAGATTTCTGGATTCCATTCAAATCATTCCCAGTCAGAGTGGGTGCTAAGATACCCGTCACCCAGCAACCACATCCAAGAGGGAGCCTGGGCGATAATAACTTCAAAAACAGAATGACAGATGCCTGATTAGAGAGAGTTAGAAAGAGAGAGAGAGAGAGAGAGAGAGAGAGAGAGAGAGAGAGAATGGTATACAAATCGGTTTAAAATCCAAATCTATTCAAGTACTTTATTGAAAGTCAAATTGGCCCTCATATTGTGTGTGTTGTTTCTCTATTGAGGGAAAAAAAGGCATCTCAAGTTCTCTCTTTTTTTTTTTACATTTTTAATCCTTCAGTGGGGCTCTGCTAAATTTGATTAGGTACAGTACATGTGCTCAAGTCAACTGTGCAGTTGGCAGATGGCGGGAAGGTGTTTTTTTTTCTCTTTGCAAACAAATAGTCTCCTTGAAAATCAGAATTGCTTTATTGACTCCACAGTCATTCAGCTGGAACAAGTGCAAATTAAAACATTTTTTGAAGAAAAAATCCGCAGATTAGCTCAGTTGACTAAAGTAACATAAATTTCCCCCATTTCTTTTAAGATCATGTTTTTGTTGCTGAAAATGAGGCTGAGCCAAGCCTGTCGAAAGCACAGATTTTACTTGTTAAAGAGGCTTTGTTTTACACTGTCTAATGCCATTTGTGGATGTAGAGGCTATTTGCATGGCAAAGCGGCCTGTATTGTTAATTTGCCTGTTGGATGCATTAGTTGTCCAAGCTCCTATCTCATTTGCATGCCTTTACTCGATCCACAGCAGGAATTGGATTTCTAATTAATTCTTCTACCAAATGAAATGGTTTAAAATCACACATTGACATCAGTTCTGTGCATGTTGATCATTATATTAAAATGACATACCTTTACTATGTTCACCAACCATTAAGGGGTATTACCTTCGATTTCTATAGACAATAGACCTAAGCTGTTTAGAATCTATCTGTCAATATGACTTATCAAGCATATTAAACTAGATTTGTTAACTGTGATTTCAACTGATGATTTTGCTCTTGAGACTGATTGCCTGACAGGCCAGCAATAGATTTTGGGTCACTCTGATTTCCGTTATCCTCTTTCCCCCCAGTCACAGCTCCCTTGCTTGTCTTTACTCACGGGCTCCTTCACATTACAGCACATTCAGGGAGTATGGCGGAAGTCACTAGCACTCGTACCAGGATGTTAAATGCTACTGACATAAGTTAGAGGGAGCAGATGAGATTTCCTGATTGGAGGAGGAATGCAGGCCCTTGCCTGGCTCTGTCTAATATGGTCACATAGAGAAATTGATTCTCCTCAGAAATTAATTAATTTTCCATATAGCCCAAAGCTGGAGTTTAAAAAAGAGTGCGCACTTGCTGGTTTCCTATTTTCCCTCTTTTTTAAAAGAATTATTGCCTAATCATATTAATACTTTTGCCCCAAGGATGAAAAGATAATTGTACAAATGCATTTGGAAATATGTATCACTGAGTATTTATGATTAAATTATGCAAATAACTCCGCTCCCATCCTTCGTGGGCCCAGATTGTCTAATTAGGATTGATATGGCGAATAGATGTTGGGGAATCTGAATACAAGCATGTCCAAAGAGCAGAAAATTGAAAATGACAAGGCTGGAATCCTTAAAAAGTGTGTAGGTTTTTTTCTCCCCCCACTCTCTGTCTAATTCAGCGTAACTGTATCAGGAGTTAATTTTCCCCGGCTTCATTTCTCGTCTGAGCTGACAGGAAAAAGAATCCATCAGGGAAGCAATCTCAGATGGGATTCCACAAATTTCCTCCTCTTGTTTTTTTCTCCCCCTCTTCATTTCGGCGGAGGCTATCAGGGATGAATCTTCTCCTGAGTAAACATGCAGATGTTATTCCTTCAGTGTCAATGTTTTTGGAGCTCTCCACTCGATACAAAGGACTCCTCCTTATAATTAAAGTATATTAAGAAAGGAATGTCATTCAACAAAAAGCCCTTTGTACTTTTGGAATTCAGTCAAGTAATGCACATCATATTATGAGAGCCAAACCTTTATTTTCTTTTTCTGCTGAAAGTTGAGAAGCACTCTATGCAGCTGTATCCTACTTTATATGAAGACAATATGTGTCCCTAATCATGCGATTCAAATTACATCTTGTATCAGGTTTAGCATGACTATGTTGTTTGGAGTTAGCTATTGTGTGTTACGTATGGCAGAGTAGATGGATGTAAAGACAAAAAATTCAAAATACCGAAGTAATCAAACATTTCAAAGTGATTTTCACAATGACTTCAATATATTCCTATTTAATAAACCGTCACACTAGAAATATGTTGCCCAAACACAGACACATAGACCTACTGTACATTGACACTAGTTGAGCCCACAGTTACATGTAATTTAACAATAAACGTGTTCCTTGCCGGGCTGAGCGGCACATCACAGAGAGAAATCGGGGAGGAAATGACATGGGTTTCCACTCTCTCTTCTGTGTTTAGCTTCAGATGAACGGCACAGCACAGGCTCCAGTGCCTCCAACAGTATCTATTAAAGGGCTGATTGTTATCTAATCTTTACCTGGCGCTAGCTGGAAAAGCCCTGAAGCTAATGACACTTGAGACTAGCAGCACATTCTATGGTGGTTCAAAGCATCTGCTCAGTCAATACCTTCTGATGAAAAACTAAGAAAACGGCCCCACAGCTATTTATGTGAAGTCTGAATTCACCCAAAACACGTTATGCAGCCAATTTGTTCCATTGAATTATAACTAACAATGTGCATAAAATGTGCCAGCAGGCTAGACACTAAACTGCTCCAGAGACTCTGTTGTTCAATTCAAGTTTTAGAGTGTACGTAAAAAAAGCATTTTAAAAGTGAATAAATTATGTTAAATTGAAGTTTTAACTAAACCAGCCTGAGTAAACAATTATGATAAAATAAATGCTGACGTCTAGATAAATGCTTCACATTTAGTTTCTTCTCAGAGACATGCCTCTTTACACTTTCACAACATTTTGTTCAACCAGTGCATGGTAATTTGAGAGGTCCACAAATGTTAAATTGCTAATTATTTAATACTCTTGTAGGTCCATGTCTAGATGACCTAGCAACAGCATTGGACGCTGATCAACGGATTGTTCCAAATCTGTCTCTCAAATGAGGAAAAAAAATCACTATAACCTTGCTCAATCTGCTCAATCTAAATCTTAAGGTCATTGTTAGCTGAATATTTAGCAAATTAGATAATCAACAAAAAAGTAATTAGTTTTAATGCCACTGTCAAATAAAAATATAACTTTTATTGACTTAAACTAAAATAATTAAAAAAAAAAAAAATTTTATTTTTAACATTGGAATGCATATTTATATGTATTCCATGCTGTGTATACAAATATATTATTTGTAAAGTGGCTCTATTTTTCACAACGGAATGACTTCAGTTGTCAGCAGTTCAAAGTAAACAACAAGCCAGCTCATTCTCTGAACTGTAAAACGATAAGGTCTGCAATTTTGGCTGTTATCCATAGAGATAGAGCCACACCCAGAGCAGAGCGGCTTCCTGACGGCATTGCCCACCTGTAGAGGTTATGAGCGGGGTATCAATATCACCAGGTCAACACATTTTCATCTAACACTGACATCTCTCTCTTTGCCTTCCACCCTCTGCCTCTGCTCCTGTCTCTCTCTCTCTCTCTCTCTCTCTCTCTCTCTCTCTCTCTCTCTCTCTCTCTCTCTCTCCCTTTAAGCCCTAGTGAGAATATCTGTGGGCGTCTTTATTGGTTGCAGCACTTGGGTTTCTCTCCTCGTAGACTCAAATGTCACCGTCTCCCTGATGTTTCTTTAAAATGGCCTGTGCCACCACTTGCTGTGGCGCCCGGCTATTATTACCCTCCTCTTAAAGAGTGACAGTGGGGTCCTCAGAGACGTGACACAAACCTCCGCGGATGGAGCCGTAGTGCTGTGTCAAGCCGATGCTCCCAGCCAATCAGATCAGCCGCTCAGCAGATCCACTGTACACCTGGAATGCTATGAGGTTAGCAGAAAAGTCAGGAGTCAGTTTGGTTCAGTTTCAAACAAGATTTCTGCTTGCCTCTTCTTAAAGCTGTACTATGTAACAGGAATCGGTCTCTTTATTAACTGCTCTGCCATGTCTAATTAATTAGTTATCCAAAGCGTGTTTTTGTTTTTATTTTTGTCGCTGACATTTTTGCTTTCACTTTACTTCCTGAGTTCCTGCGTGATTCTGGCCCGAATGTAAATGCCTGTGAAAAATAATGTAAAATTAACTTTTTAAAATTGAAAATCTTACATAGTACAGCTTTAAAGATAACAAATAAAACTAGACCTACTTTAGCCAAATATATTTTCATTTTCCTTTATTTAACCTCGAAAGATCAATTGAGGGGTGACCCTCTTTTACAATGACGTCGAGTTTGTACATATACACAATATACAATGAGAATACATAACAAGTTTACACACACACACACACACACAGACAACAACAATTTAAAACATTCAGATCAATTGAATGAGAGACATAATAGCCTAATTAAAACAGTTACAAGTGTAGAGGGCCTGATTCAAAATAATAATTTTAAATTGGTTAACAGTTATGAGTGTATTTATTTTAATTGTATGTTGTAGGCTGTTCCAGGAGTCAGGGGCACTATGGCTAAAAGCGGTTTTACCAAGCTCAGACCGGGCATAGGGGACATATAACATGAGCATGTCAGTTGAGCGGGTTTGATAAAGCCCATCTGAAATAAGATATACAGATAGGAAGCAGGAAGGTCTTTAAGAATCTCTTTCACTGTTTTCCTAAGTCATCAAAATCTGCCCATGCATGTGTAAATGCCTTTAAAGCAATGTGGTAAAAATCGTTACTTGTGTATGTTTTGAGTAATTCCACAGTGGAGCAGAAAATACAGTGAGACATGTTCTCTATGGAAACAAACATGGTTATGATAATAAAGGAGCCTTTGCTGAAATGGTTTGTCCACATGCATTAACCCACTGTAACTTTCACATTAGGGGTTTTGTGTGAGTGTGATTGCTTGTGTGCAATTGTGTGTGACTTGCTCAGTGAGACAGACAGAGACAATTTGTGTGTGTGTGTGTGTGTGTGTGTGTGTGTGTGTGTGTGTGTGTGTGTGTGTGTGTGTGTGTGTGTGTGTGTGTGTGTGTGTGTGTGTGTGTGTGTGTGTGTGTGTGTGTGTGTGTGTGTGTGTGTGTGTGTGTGTGTGTGTGTGTGTGTGAGGGACAGAGAGAGAGAGGGAGGCAACCCCGCACAACTTCACATATGAATGGTCTTGTGTGAAAAGGAAGATGAATTGAGTCAAGCTGACATAGCATGCCAATAAGCTTTGTCTCATTTCCAATGCCGTATTCATTTGTGCCACAGAGAGATTTATTGCATGATTGACAATTATGAGAGGGTGACCTAGTTCTTTGTGATGGAACAAAAATGGTTTTCATCAGTTTGTCTGTGCTGTCTTTAGCATTGTGTGTGTGTGTTTGTGTGACGCCGCTGCCCTGGTAAAGAATAGGGATCGCCTCCTGTGCAATGAAACACTTTTCCCCCCTTCAACTATTGAAACTCATGCATTTTCTAGTAATGGCTTCATATATTTTGCATAGAATCACATCATCCACTATGTCTGTTCCACAGCAGAAAAAAATGAATTTCCTACCCCATTAAGCAATGTGAGCTGTCCAAATGGAGCACGTGAAAGTGACACTTTTACGAATGCTCTTCAATCTCTAACTTTGGTGTAGAAATAAAAAGGGAAAAGGAAGTAATTTCGCTGGCTGTGTGATTATATCTTCGGCTCACACTTGGGACATTTTCCATAACTACTTGCTTTCCTGTATTACTGGCTGTTTTATTGTTGTTACCTGATCGCCCAAATCACAAATACACTCATCCTTTTTATTGTTGTGACTGTCAGTTAAGGGCTCCATTTGTGCCTTACATTTCCTTTATTCCTTTATGGTTCATTCTACCTGTCTATTAGCTTTGTGTTTTCTGTGTGTGTGTGTGTGTGTGTGTGTGTGGTTGTGTGTGTGTGTGTGTGTGTGTGTGTAAGTGTGTATGCGCCCAGTCAAGCTTAGATTACTGCGACTTGTGAGGAGGAAGTCTGCACACCTCCTGGGACTACTGCTTGACTGGCCCCTCAAATGATACAAGCCAGGGTTTAGTTGGGAGTTAATATCCTGCAAAATTGTCCTGCACAGCCCCGGCAGAATGTCAGATGATTAAATGACACAAGCATATCAAAAACATTTTTCTCCGACTAGTGGCTGTTAAGTGTTGCGCTAGTGTGGCGCATCTCCCAAGGTTACCATTAAAAAGAAAGGAATATTCAGTGGGAAGTGGGTGTCATTGAGCTGTGATTGTATCCGTGTGTGTGTGTGTGTGTGTGTGTGTATTTGGATTGCGTGTACCTGTATGTGTGTGTGGATGCTTTAGATGTTTTGTGTAATGCCCTGTTTGAGTGGTAATAATATCTCAATAGGATTTCAGGTTCTCATTGAGGTAGAAGGTTGAGAGGACATATGCTAATTGTGCCTGAGAAGACTTGTCTCTCTCAGAAAACACATCCCACTAGAGTTTTCCACGTATACACTGGATGCCAGACCATCCCCAGTGACGAGCGAAAAAGGGGCTTGAGGCTCCAAAGCGATCCATTTTATCCCTTTCTTTTTCACTGGATGCAATGCTTTGTTTTAACCTCTGCAGGAAAGGAGATGAAAGGCAGTGTAATAAAGCTAAAAGGTCCTTCTGTAGTTATCAAATGGCCTTTCACTCCTGACCTTTAAGATGCCACAGTATGGAACCGGAGACACAATGCTAGAAATACAGATAGGGTTTCAGAAGATCAAACACCTCTTTGTATAGTTTACTTGCATCATGGGAGATATAAAAGAAGAACCTTTCGCAGGCACCACCAAAAAATAAAACCAAAAGAAACATTTGGAAAACAATGAACTGCCTTGTCAGCGCCTGCACAGATGAAAAACAAACAGTAAAACAAATGCAGCAGCGAGTAAATTTTTGGTTCTGCGGCATTTGTTTACTTCCTCTTTCATCTGATATGTTCTTGACACAGCAATGGGACTTTTTATGAGGGCATTCATAGTCATCCGGATCTTGGCTCTCGATTGTGTCTGTGAATATGTGTATGTGTGTACACATAACTGCATTTACAGTTCTGTTAGCATTGCTCTTTTATTTCATTGAGATATAAAAACCTTTTTACACAGCTGTGCCGTTTGATTTCCTGTTGCACATTCATATTTCAATTGATGCTATCAACCAAAAAGCCTTTCAGAGTGTCTCAAGTCCACAGCACTTTTTAAATAGCACTCTGTTAAAGGTGCAGTGTGACATAATGTGTATTTTGAGTCATCTAGTGGTGAAAGTTCCAGAAAGCAACGCTCCCTTGCCAACCCCTCCCTTTCGGATAATTTACTGGAGCTATGGTCGCCTTCAAGTACCAGGAGCTAGTTACTAATGTTGGCATCATCCACCACTGCCTCAAGTCGGTGCAACATGGTGGCGCAGCCCGCTCCTATATAAAACATATATATACATATAGATATACTTTTATATAGATATAAAACACTCCTTCTAAGGTAATAAAATAAAAAAAAATATTTTCAAGCAATTATACATCAATTAAAGCATACTTATGGATATTATATTCCATTTCTACCAAGTATGATCTTAAAAAACGCCAACTCCCTGTACACACTCCAGCTTTAATCTTAACTTTCTGATCAGTACTCACGTTACACTGAAGTCTCAAAGCCTCAATTTACCCATATAATATCCATGTTTTGCATTAATCAGGCTTTTGCCACATGATTTATACTTCATGGTTATATGTATATATATGTATGAGTGGGAAGTTCATGGTCGGGTTATTTGAAATGACAAGCTGCCGCACTGGAATGGCAGGACTACAATACCTAGCAGCAGCCCTTTTTTTCAATCACACATCTATAGACGGGCCGACTACAGGGACCGCTAATCATGCTCTTAGATGTAGAACGTTATCGGGATGCATGATGGCACCCAGCATTCCTGTCATTCTTGACATTCTACTGAGCGGCACACTCGCCACTCTGAGGAGTGTCGGTGCCTGTGTGTGTGGACCCTGAAGAGCTCATGAGGCCGGGGTCGGGGCCAATGCTAGGCCCTGGCCCTGTTGACAGTTCCTTGGCACTGTTGTCTCAGCAGGAAGACATCAGTTGGAGCAACAGAGAGGCTGTGGACCAAGGGCCGTCTGGTCAGCACAGAGAATGGAGTTTGGAGAAGATTAGGCTTCACCCACGGGTCATTGTGTTCCCAGAGCAGGGCCCGAAGCCCGCGGCCTCGGTATTGTTAAAGGGAAAGGTCAGGTCCAATGACCAGCCTAAGCCTATTAAACAACCCACACCGGCTTCTTCCTGAAAAAACCTGACTGTGCTTTCTCTTAACTACTGAGAAGGGGGAAGAAAATAAAATCAGCTTCTAACAGCTGAGGTCGGCCATATCCTGATGTAAATTGGGAGACCACAGCAGCTAATTGAAACGAGTAAAACTGATATACTCATACGAAAAGCATTGCAATCATGCTTCTTTATAACACAAGGAAGCAATTTCAAATTCCATGTTTATTTTTTTTTCAAGCTCTGCTAATTGTTTTTTTCAGATCCCACAAGTTGGTATGAGCGCTGCGCTAGGCCCGCCAGGTTTGCTCTAACAGATCCCCTACCAGTGTCAGAACAAATCCTCCACATTTATATCCTCTCAGTACTAAATGCTTATGTACCACATTCATAAGGTCGTCTGAGCCCCCAACACGCTCCCATAAGTCTCCTTTAGCCGCAGTGATGGCTGGTGTCAGGGATGTCTGGCGAATGAAAGGGAACACAGGAAGATAGCGTTTGATCCGTGATGGAGATGAGTCCACATCGGAGTGGAGCTAGTGATTAATAACGGCGCATCTGGGTAAAAAGGATGTCATCCCCCGGACGTCTAATGAAAGCTCTTGAACATATCTGGGAGAGGCGATATGTTGACAGTGGATGATGCAAATGAGGCTAAATGTGAGAGGAAACCTGAAATGAATCACCCCCGCCGTCTCCGTGGCGTTTGTGTGTGTGTGTGTGTGTGTGTGTGTGTGTGTGCGTGCGTGCGTGCGTGTGTATATATGTGTGTGTGCGCCCCGACCAGCAGCCAGCCGTTTACACCGTACAAAGCTCGGTGTGACACTCTCCCTCCTTTGTCTCAAACTGCTAACTGTATTTAATTTCACATCTTATCGGGCCGGGCTTTGTCTGTCTGTGAGTCTCTGCACAGTGGAGGCGACCCCCGGAGATAAACTCTGTCAGGCTCTGGGGTGATTTATTAAATTCTGATTTCTGTGAAGGACTTTAATGTCGAGGGGGAGGGGGAGGGGGAGGGAGGGGGGTGTTGGCGGGGCAGGGAGGGGAGGGGTGTGGTGTGGGGGAGAGAAAATATGTCGCAGGTGTCTCTGCCAGCCCCGGGCACTGTTCTCTCTCCATTACCAGCATTGTTAGGTATAGAGTAGGCAGGAGAAAAGAGAGAAGTAGGAATCTATGCTGAATTTCCTGTCTTTGTTGTGGCAGTGGGCTTGTTTTTTCCCTCCGTTTTCCATGGGCCAGAACAGCGGTATCAAATCACACTTGTTTGGACTAAGATAGCGACTGCGGAGTGTGGAACGTGTGGGTTAGTTTGACAGAGGGCTAGGGCCCAGCTATAGGTTTAATGGTCATGTTTTAATGCTTCCCCCTATCCGCCCTCCCTCTTTGTGACACCTAACCATTTATCCAAATCTATTAGGTAAATCCTTTGACCTTATCAGGAGATCCTTATCCTCTCCTGATATTTGAATAAAGCCTGATGTCAAGACCCATATGTGACATTTTTTTCGATGAGTTCAGCAAATTTTATGGGGCGGCTATTACGATCTAGCCAGTCCCAAAATACTTCAATTTGAAATATTTTTCTTGTTAAGCACACTTCACAGGTCAATTGAGACTGTGTTAAAGAAGCTCAACATGTTCATTTTAACATAATTTTATTCATCTCGAAATGCATCGGCTCCTCCCCCCCTTGAAACCTACTTTACATTTCTCTTTCATATCACCTTAATCTAAATTGATGCGTTATCGTACATGGATCTCGGAGGAGGGGATCAAATAGCGACTGTCAGTGGTGCACGGTGAACTGTGTTTTTTGAACATGATTTGCTCCTTTTCTACATTATAAAACATGCTTCAAAGCAAAATCACAAGGTGCTTTTCACATGACCCTTTTCCTTTTTGAGGATTGTTTTTTTAAACAGAGCCGTAAAAGTGATGTGTTGCTTCCTCTGATATCCGGGAAGCAGCCCTGATCAAAAGGTAATATTGGCGAGGGCCGCCGCTGGTTCTTGTCTCCTACACGTTATACGTCCCAAAGGGGCTCTTTTCTCTGTGACACCTTGGCTTTCTCCAAAGTGATGACTGGATGATAAAGAGTTGTGGATTCCATATATTTATTTATTGCTCGTATTGAAAAAGTTAATAGAAGACCGGGGGCCGCGATGCGTGAAGGGCTGTGTGGGGACAGGAGGACTTCTCGTCTTAGATGCAGAACTGTAGAAAAGCCAGGCCGAACGCATACATCAAACAGCACAGAAAAGCCAATGTGTTGTGTTCCCAACTACATGCTCACACACACACACACACACACACACACACACACACACACACACACACACACACACACTCTCTCACTCCAATGCTCTATATCAAATGTACCCCTTGTCTCTCTTTCTCTCCCCATTTTTCTTTTCAAAACAGGGCATATCCCACTCCAGCTATTAAATCAAACCAACGAGATGAGTTTGGAAAGCCAGAAACTCAATCCTACTTGTACTTCTACAAAACCAAACATTCAGAGCTCAGCAGCCCACCCCCCCAACAAAAAAATAATAGCTCAACAAGATCATTTAAACACACTTTCTCCCTTGCAGGAACAAGAGTTTCTTTGACCTAGTATGCAAACCCTGGTTAGCAGGTTTTGATTGAGCGGAGCCGGGGATCTTAGGGGCCAGCTCCTCTGATACCTACGTCTCCCTGTCTCCATTGTTCTCTGCGAGTCAGCATCTTTTGTCTTTGCCACTGATTTGTCTTTTGATCTGTGCGAGTGATTTATCTGCATGGAATCGTTTTTCTCTCTGTTCCCCCCCC